>NC_066314.1:47101932-47455337 GCF_022539315.1 Serinus canaria
ACCTGGCATTTTGCAGATTTCTGTAGAGCTGTTAATAGCCTGATTGAACCATTGCTGTATAAGGAACCTGTGGTCTTGAAGAAAAGAAAATTGTGCTGTTCTTCTGTTAGTTTGTTAGCTAGCATATGTTGTAATTTCATTAATTTAGGATGGCAAAAACTGAACCACATTAGCAGCTTATTTATTTTCATTTCTTGTGAAAACTTTTTACAGTGCAGTAGGTATAGATGGGAGAAAAACATTAAATAATAACTTCTGTCAAGTAAACTTTGTGAAAACCAGTCTTTTCTTCTTATGTTTTCAGCTTCTACAAGAAAGGCAACACTGAATTTTTGCTAGGAGAAAATATATCTCAGAAAAAAGTTTTTGTTGAATGTCTTTAAGTTTCTGTTCTTTGAATGCCAATGTCCCTCTCAAAAATAGAAAAGTAAGAAGAACAATTAACTTGCGTATGCCCTGCACTTTAAAAGAATACCTTCTGTTGTTAAGGTTCTTTTTATATATAGTAAGATTTTATACCCTATTATACTGCAAGGAAATTAATTTGTTGAATTAATGGCAAACCATTTCTATTTTCCAAAATGATGTCAAAACTTAGCTATGCAACCTCATGCTTATTGCTGACTCTAGATTTATTTGATTGACAAGGTACAACAGTTGTCATTGTTCTGTTTATAGCAAGATATTTATTAAGAGTTGAGAATATTTTTATTGGTGGTCCCCCAGATTTTGGGATTGCATTGTTGTATTTTTTATATAACAATTTTGCAGATTATCCAGAGACTGTTAGAAGAAAAACTTACCACTTTACAGTGTGTGGTATTTGACAAGACTCTGGCAGACTTGAAAAACCGAATGGAGAAAGTAGAATGCAACAAGAGGCATAAAACTGTGCTTACTGAAATGCAGGTGGGTGTTTGTGTGTTCAGCTCCATATTAGGGTCAAATTCAAAAATAACTTCCTCAATGTTTAGTAGTAAGGTTCCTACAGTTGCCAGTAGGGGAAACCGTTTTGACACTGCAAGGGGAGGAGGTGGGGGAGCAGCAAATACTATTGTTCCTTTTGAGTTGTAAAAGTATTTTCCTCCTTAGAAGGAGGGAAGCAACCAGTTAATCATACAGAAACCCCAAAGTGGATCTTCCATCTGGCAAACTGATTAATTAGCTGTTAGTAGCCTGCTTTTCCAGTCTTCTGTTCCATTTAGGCATTTTCCAAAAAAATTCCAAGTATGAAAATATCTAAGGTCTTTATGAAGCTGGAAATTTGCTTAAAAATGGGAACATGCAGAAGGGAGAGGACAGTTGCACTGGATTGAACATCCTACATCACATGTTTCCCCAGAGTGTAAATAGTTGATGCTCTAGCAAGGAGGCAAATAGCTAGTGTTGAGTGCAGCAGGCTTTCCTGCATTTTTAATAGAAACTATGTACATAGCAGTGACATGAAGAACATCACAAAAAATAATTTTGAACTGACAAGACAATTAAAAAGCTTATCTCATAACAAATCAAACCAGAAGGCCATTTTACTTTTTTCATTAAGAGAAATATGGAGTTTGCCAGATCAGTTCTACTATACAACTCTTTCCTCTTGTTGCCACAGACGTTTTATGTTGACTTTTTAAGGACTTTCTAAGATGCTTTCAATATACTTGTTTACCAGTGTTTTTAGCCATCAACCAGAGTGTCAAAGTAATAACATCATATAAGGGTTTCATTTATGTTGTTTTGTGTGAACGTGTCAGATGGATTCAGTTTGTGCAGTTGTGAATAGAAAGGAAAATAATTAAACTTGTCTGTCAGGTATCTTGACTGTGATGCATACATTTGTCTTTCTGCTATAATATAGCTAAAAATATAATAATATAGTTGTACTGGATTTCAAGGAAGACTAATTTCTCAATATGAAAATAGCCTTTGACTTAACAATGTCTTAGTTACATATCTTTTAGTTTATAAAATTTCTTTGGTTCTTGGGGATTTATGGTTTTGTTTGTTTTCATCTTTTCCTGTTTAGGCTAAAATTGCAAGATTGACAAAGCGGGTTGGAGCTGCCAAGGAGGACTTGAAGAAGAGACAGGAAGTAAGAACTAGATTTGTTGGGGTCTGGGGGTTTTTTCTGAGTTAGTCTAAACCTTGTGTTGGAAAACAAAGAAAATTTATATGCAGAAAGATGTGACTTGTTTATTCAATTGCATTGACAAATCGGGTTTTTCTGGTTTGGTTAAAGAAGTCTTAACATCTGTTAGGTAATTCTGAAGCTTCTTTAGCTGTTTCTAATGTGAAGACACCTTAAACTGTATATAACTGAATCTAATTTATTTCAGTATGAAGAGTACCATGTAAATAAAAGTGCATCCCACTACTATGATTCTGAGGGATGAGAGGGGGAAGAGGAAAGAGAGGATATAGGAGAGGGAGGCAGTAGGACCAAGGAGATTTTGTGTAGTTGTAAAATATGTCAAATTCTCCTGCAATGTTGACTTCAGAAAATGAATCTCTCACACAGCAGTTAATGGATATGAAATAGAAAGAAAGCATAAGTTTGCAAGAGTTGTTCTGTTATGGCCTCTCTCTCTCATTCTTTACAGAATGTGGCAAATGCACCTGTATCTCCAGGGAAAGCAGCACCCGACACTGCACATGTAAACAATGCCACACATCGGTAAGCAAAGCACATCACTGGGACCGTGTTAAAATGTACAACAGGACATTTCAGATAATCTCTGTAGTTCCTTTTTTTAAATTTAAGTGGTTTTTCCTTTTCCTTCATTGCTCTTCACTTGTAAAATTTGATTTTTTGTCATCAGTTTCAGTGTTTAAAAAAATTATAGATAATAGTGGAAGTTTAATTTCAAGAACATGAAAATTCTAATGGTGCAAGACAATCTTGGTGCAAGGAGTTGAAAATTTATAAATAATTCCATACTTCTTTTTATTTGGGAAATAGCCAAATTTCATTTGCCTGAGAAGCAAAAGTGGGTTTTGAAAAAATAAATCTCAAAGAAAAGAAGAGCTGTAAAATTAGGGATTTTTTTCACCATTGTACTGTCCATAAATACACCTTATGTGGCTTTTTGAGAGAAATGCCAACTCAGATTTTGTTCCTTAGAAACGCTGGCACAGTAAGGCAGATGCTGGAGTCAAAGAGGAATGTAGGAGAGAGCACACCAGCAACTTTTCAAGCCCCTGTAAATCCAGGTAAGAAACTCCCTATGGACTATAAACACATTTCTTAAAAGTTCTGTTGCTTTCCATTAAAGAAGTAATAACCAAACAGAGAAAAACTGATTTTACTCCTTTTTTTCTGACCTAAAAAATCATTATTTTTAGTTCTCTAGTGCATTCCCTGTTTATATTTGTGTAGTATGCTTACCAGGTATGGGAAAAAATGTGTTGATTTGGCCAAGCTGAACTTGTGGTAAATTAGATGTTTCAGTAGACTGCATGCTGGGTATGGTAGCAAAACTGGCTGTCAAGAGCTGAGACATGTCTCAGGCTTCTAATTGTACTTGGTCATAATAGGATGCTGATGATAGCCTTCTCTCTACCTAATGGCTATAGAAATTAAGTGGAAAACTAAGCAGCAATTATAAACCACATTTCTTAGAGGAGTCATGTTGAAAAATGGAATTTCTAGATTAAAATTTTGTAGAGAATATAGACTCAAACTCACCATTAATTTATTCATTATGGTCTTCCTGTCCTTGGTTATAAAAATAGTTTAATATCAAACGCTGAATCTTTCACACAGGATTATCATACAGCTTGTATGTACTGGCTTTCAGTAGTGTATTTTGCTCCTGATGTTTAGAATTAGTCCTGAAATTTTGTTGCATAGAAGTCAATATCTTCTCTGACACATTAATACTTGGTTTTGGTAGAACCTTCTGGATACAGTGTCCTACCTATGCAAGACAAATTAGTTGTAACTGAAATAGTTTTTCTTTTCTTGTGTTTTGTGAAGCACCAGTTGCTCTGCCATTTCTATAATGGGTGCTTAAAATGCTGTATTTTATGTTTTCAGCTAAATGCTGTATTTTATGTTTTCAGTTAAATCTTGGAGCTTTATGTGTCATAATTCTTCATATATCTTTTTTCCTGACATTTCTTACAAACAGAAATGCAGTGTTGACTGTATCTTTAACCAGACCATTGAACATGAGAGCGTACAACAGAAAAATAGTGCCTATAGCCTTTATTTGCAAAAAGAAGTAATTATACACTACTTTTTTTCATAAAATCGTAGAAGTATTTGGGTTGGAAGGGACCTTTAAAGATGATCTAGTCCAACCTTCCCACCATGGGCCAGGCCATCTTTCACAAGATCAATTTGCTCAAAGCCCTGTCCAGCCTGACACCGAACACTTTAAATGATAGGGCGTTCACAGTCACTATGGACAACCAGTTCCAGCGACTCACTGCTATCATCATAAATTGTTTCCATTCGTTTTCTTTGCAGTGAAACTTCCCACTTGATTCAAATGCTTAATTTTTTTATTTATTTTTTGTGTGTAGTGCCTGCTTCCAGTCTTGCTGCTTCTCCAGCAGTTGTCAGTGGACATCCTAAGCTTCAGACTCCAGTGTCCTCCACCAGCTCTTTGACAACAGCAGTGCTTCCCACAGCTAACACAGCTACAGTTGTAGGCACTAACCCAGTGCCCACTGGCAGCACTCAGTCAGTGTCAGTCTCATTGCAGTCTTTGCCTGTAATCCTGCATGTACCTGTGGCAGTGTCGTCCCAGACTCAGCTTCTGCAAGGCCACACAGGGACTTTGGTCTCTAACCAGCCGTCAGGCAACGTTGAATTTATATCTGTACAAAACTCCTCTACAGTTGGTAGCCTTACCAAAACGACAGTGTCTTTGGCATCAACTAACACAACTAAACCAAATAACATCCCACTTGTGCCCAGTCCTGGTATTCTAAGGAACTCTACAGCCAGTGCTGGGTCAATAGGCACAACGTTGGCAGTACAGGCTGTTCCTACTACACATCCTGTTGCCCAGACCACAAGGACTTCTTTGCCCGCAGTGGGTACTCCAGGACTTTATAATGCGACTGCCAGTCGAGCGCCCCTACAGATGAAGCTTCCTCTCCCTGCGTTTAGTAGTACAGCTCCTACTGAACCACCCACCATTGCACCACCCAAGATTGGTAAGTTATGCTTGAATGTTGGCACTGGCAGAGGAAAATAGTGGTCACAGGGAAACATAAAATTGCACTCTGTGGAAAATTGTTTCTTAGTGTTTTACAGAGATGGTTCTTCTAGATTGCATTTCTATTGAAATTTTCAAGATCAAAATAATCTCTATGACAGATCTGTTTCAGACATTGTTGAAAGTAAACTCCCCTTGGAGTCAGCAGGGTGGCTTTGTAAGCTTTGTTTTATTTAGAGTTTGATTTATATTATTCCTAGCGTGAAGTAAGAAACTCCTGTCATTAAGAACTTGGTATTTAATTTTAACACAGCCTCTCAGAATAATATGAACTAGCTTTTTAAGCAAAGGCATACTGAAAGGAAAGTATAATTGTAACTTAATTTTCACAACACTTAAAAGTAAACAAATTAGTAGGAAAAAACAACTGAATATTAACCTAGTTCCAAAGGAGTACACTTACAGTATTTAAAAAAAGTCTCTAAATACAATAAATGCTCAAATAACAATAATTAGATTAATTATTTTAAATACTTTTTCTCAGTCTTTGGTCCTGCCCTGATGGTTGTCTGCACTTCTGATTTTAAGTACCTTAAATTTGTTTTATAATAGGTGGGATTTAGGATTTTTTATACTAGGTGGGATTTCAGGATTTATGTGTTGGAGTTAAAGCGAGTATCTCATTGGCACAATATAAGCTAGAAGGATCTCAGGCAGAACTTGACATCAGAACTAGTTTCATTTCATTTGTTTGTGTCTAAGTTACATATGCTAAAATACGTGCTCTGTAGAGTTGGACATTTATGTTTTATGTTGGCTCTTAGCTCTAAAGCAAAAAGAAGTGATTTAAGACAACATAAAAAGGGTTGTGGCTGATGAGATACAGTGAAAAAAGGGAGGACCTATATGTCCAAAGAATGTCTCATTTTATGCAGTTTCCATAGATTTACTTTATACCCTAGCAGTTTTCTTACCAGAACTGATTTGGGCCAGCACTGTTGCTGGTGAGCTCTCGTTAAAATGAAAAGGAATGAGAACCGAATTTGAATTTACATATTTGCATCAAATATTAAAGCAGCTTCTTAAATTGCTAGTTTAATGTTGGATGAGCTACTAAAGATACTCAGTCTCCCTGCCTCAGTTACATATTTTGCAGTCTGTTTAAGCATCCTTTCTTCAGTCAGGTCTTTTTTTGTATGGAAATATTTAACAATTGTATTAATTTTTAGTTGAATAGCTTATCAATATGCATACAGGGGGAGGAGAGGTTGGAGTTATACTTTGTGCTCAGGCAAGGAAAGTTTTCATAAAATGCTTTTTAATATATTGTCAAACGTACAAGGAAAGGAACACATTAATCAAATTTGAATACTTATAATTGAAAATAATATAAGAGGGCTAAATATAAGATATGTCACATATTGAATGTTTAGTGTCAACCAGTTTTGAATATTGCCTTCAAATATGGCTAGTGGGTAGCAGTAATTAGTACTGAGTAGATACTGCAAATGAACAATTTTTTGACCCCTCAGAAAACCAGACAAGCAGGCCACCAACAGATACTTCGGCAAACAAGCGACCTGCTGAGGGAAAAACACAGGTAGGCTGTTGATTGTTTCTGTATAAAATTCTATATAAAGTTACAATCCACAGGAGATTATCTTTATTGATTATAATTGAACAATTTTAGTTTCTTTTGTGCCATTCTTTCTACTTTCTCTGTTTATATTATTCTTCTTTTGATTCACTGTTACTTACAGCATGAGCTTCTGATAATTTTTTCAGAAGTGTTCTGATGGGATTTTTGTAGGTAGACGAGTTGGTAAATTAGGAGCAGACTAAAAGTTGTCTGCTAAAACAGAGCTAACATACAAAGAAAAGACTGCCCAATCTTTTTCTGAATGGCTTGAACTTATATAGCTACAAATATTTTATAAATTATCGCAGCGCTCTCATTCCTACACTAATACAGAAGTTAAAATTGGAATTCTAATGTTTGCCATATATCATGGGAGAAACAAAGAAAGGAAAAGAAACCTTCTTCAGGAATAGCTACTTCATTATAAAGGGATAGCTTGCAATACTTCTGGATTCCTTGTCTAAAATTTGTTGAACTTGCTTTGAAATGTAAAATTTGAAATTAAGCTATTTAAAATTCTTCATAAATAATTTTCTTTCTGTCTATAGATGTTTCAAAAAGCACCTCATACTTAGCTCTTCCTATTAACTAGAAGTCCTGTTTTTAAGAGGAATAAAATTAATTTCTTCTATACAACATTTCCAAATTCATTACTGTTTCAAGGTACAGTTAATCTAAATTGTATTTCAAAGCAAGAAGAAAATATACTGGACAATATTCTGGTTTTCACCTGCTGAAAGTAGTCTGGCAAAGGTAGTCAGTATTTTAGAGTATAAACTATGCCTCACTCTCTTTCAATTAAGATAAAGGTTGTTTGGAACTTCATTTTTCAAAGATACCTGTGGATTATAGCTATTCAAAATCCTTGTCAGTACTTGATACATAGTAAATCCAGTACCATAATGGATGAAAGTAGTACAGTTTTACAGTTTAATTTTCAGTATAAGATGCATATTTTGGAATTTTTCTTCAGTTAGAGCCTGAAACCTGGAAAAAAAATTGGAAAAACAGATTGTGTATGATAATGGTATTTAGCAGTGGAAGATGAGCTAGAAGGAGGTAAATAAGACATAGGATGTTTTGTGGTTTTCAGTCTTCTGTTGTGTAGTGTATGTTCTAGGTTTGCTTTCTGTGAAATCAGTTAAAGCATGTGTAATGCCATGGTTATAAAAGAAGAACCTGATGCATTTTAATTGGCTAGTGAGGTATGGAATTGACGTGCCGTTCATTTGAAAACCCAGTTAATGCCACCTGCTTTTTGTTACGTAAAATCCAAAATACTGTGTATTACTCCGCACTTCACAGCTCTCAGATCATAAAGTAGTTCGCTGTGTGCCGTATACCTGTGGCATATTTGATGGTACAACTTTGATCAATTGTTTCGAAAAGCAGTTGAAACAGGAAGAGACTCCATCAGAAAATAAAGAAGCAGTAGAAGCAGCACAGATGAATTTTAACTTCCCTGAGGATGTCCTCTTTGGCTTGGAGGAAGAGGAAGAGGATGCTAAGAGCATCAAAAACACCCACAAACAGACTGGCTGGGCAGCTAACCTATTAAAACAGTGGCTGGCCAAAAATGGCAAGGATCCCAGCTTTGAATTGGTCCCAGTAAGTGAACTCAATGATATCTTAAGAGAGTTTTATTACACAATAAGAAATCACGATGGAAATACCTACAGTGTGGCAAGCTACAAGTCAATGCGCGCTGGCTTAAACCGGCATCTCAAAATGCCTCCTTATAATCGTCAGATTTGCTTAATGAAGGACAAAGAGTTTGCCAGTGCAAACATGGTGTTTGTGAGCGTGCTGAAGATGCTGCGCATGCAGGGGAAGGATGAGACTCACCACCATCCTCCTATAGCTGCCGAGGACTTGCGTAAGATTAAGCAATCTGGTGTGCTGGGTTTGCACAGTCCCCTGGCACTCGTCAACAAGGTGTGGTTTGATTTGCAATTGCATTTTGCCAAGCGAGGGAGGGAAATTCTAAGAGATCTGGCTCCAGATGCATTTGTGGTTGAGAAGGACAAGAACGGGCGTCGATATGCTATGTTTAGATATCCTGGCAAAGGCAAAAATGGAGAAGATCCTCATAAAATGGGTAAAATGTATGATATGCCTGGGGACCCAAACTGTCCTGTATTTTCCTTGGAACTTTATTTGTCCAAGTTGCCTCCAGAGCCCCCTGCCTTTTACCTGCACCCTCTAAAGCTAACATCAGAGCAAATGCAAGAACAGCCTGTCTGGTACAAAAGAGAACCAATGGGTGTGAACTACCTGGGTACCATGATGCCCAGGATAAGTGTGGCAGCCAGGCTCTCTCAGCGGTACACCAATCATTCTCTCCGGACTACCACCATCCAGCTACTCTGTGAAGCAGGACTGGGGCCTAGGGAAATAATGGCAGTGACAGGCCATCGCTCCGAGTCTGCTATTAGGCACTACTGGGGATCTGCAGAGGTTCGCTACAGGGCCTGGTCAGATATAATGGAAAACAATGGCCCCGGTTATCGATATAGCAAGATCCCAAATGAAGTGATAAAAGAATCAGTATCTGGTGCATCCACCTCCTCTGTAAAACGTACTGTTCTAGAACAAAACAAAATTTTATTCCCTGCAAAATCTGTGGTGCCACCTGGCACTAACTCTGTGGCTTTAGTCCCTGAGGGACACCCAGGTCTGAATTACAAAAGCCCGGTCCTATTGAACCGCAGTTCGTCCAAGGTGTTTCTCTCCAAGAGCATGACCAGTGGGAACCTAACGGCTGGTCCCCTTCAAGGCTGTTGTAGCAAACCTGTCTTTATAAAGCGTGTGATAAAACAAGAACCTATGACTTGATGCTTCTGTAATAGAACTGATTTCAGATTAATTGCTAAAATGGAAAAATTATCAGATTTGGTTTTTTATTTGGTCTATGAAGGAAATTCTTTATGGTCTAATTCAGCAAGAAGTATCCTGTTTGCACTCAAGATGTCAGCTATGGAGCAGAAATTTAAACTGAGGAAGGCTTGGAGTTTCTATGACTTTTTGTGGCAGCTGGGACTCTTCCAAGTGGCTGAGCAGAGTTATTTAAAATCATTAAAGGGAGATATTGATTTCCACTTAGCTGAAGATGTGCTTTCTTCCCTAAGAATGTGGCTTTTATATTTTGTGAAGAGTGTTATTTATCATATCATTTTGTGACTGCTGGCACTAATGTAGCATCTTACAAATCAAATACTTGATTACTGAAGAGCACCAAGAAAGTAGGAGCTGAATGAAATAGTCACAGATGCACTACAAATATATACATACGCATGAAAACACCTGGAATTACTTAACCACTGTCACCCTCTGTTCAAATTCTTATCAGACCTACCAGAGGACTGTGCCTTTGTTTCCTTTTTTTTTTTTTAACCTTCTAAATTGATTTTCTCAGTGAGCTGCAGATTTGCATTGGAGGTCTTTCCTATTTAATATTTTTGGCTTAAGATTACAGTCATTCTGTTCTCTGAGGGCACTATTGATACATGTGGTATTAAAATTGGGATCTCTTTGGTTGTGCATGAAATGGGGAAAACATTCTCAAAAGAGCTGAAAACAATTTCTTGCTTAAATGCCAGGTAATTAGTGTTTGTGTTGTCTCTGTGCCTAACTTGTGAGAGGGTTGTTTTTTAATTTCCTCTCACCAACCCCCTTCATTACATGTCACATAATCTTTGCACTCTAGTCTTTATAATAGTATATATAATATATATAATTCAATAAGAAGTACATCTTGTTCTTCCCCACTGAACCCTGTCCAAATATTTTTGGTTTTAACTTCTTCAGGTCAGTAAACTGATCCTGTCATTATCTTTTCCCTAGATTTTTACAGATTAGAAATTCTCAGCATAGTGGATGTTAATCATTTTAATCATAGATTCTGACAAGAGATCTTCCAGTAAATAAAAATAGGAAACTGGTTATAGAATGACACGGTTATGGTTGGTCCACTTTGGAAGAAGAAACAGTGTAGCATTTAAAACTGTTTTCCATAAATTAACAATGAAATAGAAATTTGTTTGTCCTTTTCAAATGTCCTTACACAGATGTACTTCACATAGTTTATCATACTAAGGACTTCACTTGAAGTGTTGATGTTGCTCAGCAATGGACAAAATAAGGAAAAGTCCCAACTGAAATGACAAATTTACCATGATAAACTCTTAATTCTGCAGAGAACTTCCCTGCTGGGATAAGCTTTCAAATTTTGAATGAGATTTATCACTCTGCTATAGTGTTTACTCAGTATAGACACTGCTATAGCCTGTACAGAGGCCTTGATGCCTGATGTTGGAGTTTTTATCTTGGCTGATAATATTTACCTTTGTGACCTTGTGTCAGTTATTCATACTTACTGCATCAATTTTCCAAAGTGTAAGACCAATGCAGTGCTCTGTTTTCTAATGGATCATGATAAAGGTTAAAAGGTTTTAAAAAAGTTCTTTAGTGATCTTATACTCATCTGTGGTTGAGATAGTTGATCAGATGTAATTGTTATTATAGAAATTACTTCTACACAGTCCTGCTTCCTTAGTAGGAGCATTAATTCATGACATAAATGACTAGAGGAAAGAAAGCACGGGTCATCTTGTCAAGCCTAAAGTAAATCAATTAGAGATGGTCAAGAAATGATCCTTTCTAATGACAAGAAAAAAAAGTGAAAAACAAAGGGCAAACAGTTCTCAAAATATAGGAGAACTGTGCAGTAATTTATTCCAGGATATTTTAGGTTAACATAGATTGCAAAATTTTAGGGATTCGTAGAATTAATAACCCAGCAAAACTAGCAAAATTAATCTCTAATCTAAACTTCCACCAGGATGGGTATGTATTATTGTCCTCCCCCAGAAAAAAGTTCCCATCTTTGTCTCAGGTAGTTGCTTCTTCCAGTATATTGGCACTGAACATTTCTCCTCCAGCAACAAGTAAAGTGTGTTGCCAGATGACTCTGTGTTCCCTCTTGTTGCATACTCTGGTCATACTGACCACACACCCTGCTCTGGTTCTAACTGCATCTGGGTGAATTGGGGCAACAGCAAATTGCTGATGGCTTCATTCTTCAACACAAATCTAGTTGGTGATTAAAAGAGAAAAAGGGACTCTCCAGGCCATTCTTGGCATGTCTCTCATTCTTTTTGATTATCATTTGGCTTCTAACTTGACTTCCATTTTGTTGGCTTATAATTGGGTTTTTTTGGATTCTCATTTGTTAAATTGTAATTCTGTTGGCACCAGTTATACAGTGCCCTCTTACTACCTTCAGTTTGAACCTGATATTTCAAAGCTACTGACTGCAGTATTACTACCAAAAAATCCTGCAGTATTACTACTACAAAAATCCTTCTGGATTTTTGTATGGGAGAATTTTTTTTTTTTTTTTTTTTTGGTTTTTAATAAGAAAGTATTCCTCATTTGGGCTGAAAGTATCGTTGCTTCACGAGACCTGACATCATTATTTACTAAGTTTTCTGGTAAACTTTGATTTCTAATTAGTAGAACATCTTTCTAACTTTCCAGAACTGAAAAAATCTTTCTCCTGTTTCCCCTCCCACCTAAAGTGTTAAATATCTCTTTCCTACATGTATTTTATTTCTGGAAGAAATGAACCAAATGCATATTTTCCAGCTTTTGTAAAGTCAATTTTGGCTGTGAGTACAGTGATACAGGGAGCAGGGAGTCAAGTCAGTGCTGTTCATGGCAGTACAGCTTATGTATGCTCTGTGAACATAATGAATTCTATCAAAATGGACATGAATTGTACTCTTCAGTTGCAGTATCAGCAGAGAACCTCAAAATAGCAAGATAAGATAACAGTTTTTGGGTCTTTTCCCATTATTTTTCTGCTATAAGTGAACCTGTTTGGTGAACCATCAGGTTAAATATAGTTTGTTGTCTAAATTTAGATTTAGACAAATCTAAATTTAGACAACAAATTTAAATGCAAATTTAATGCAAAATCACCAATAATCACTTAAAATTAATTTTAAAACTCTGAATATAAGAAATATTCTTTGAAAGAAGTTTATCTCCCATGATTCTTGAGTTTTCTAATTAGATCTTCTCCGAAAATAAGACTTTCATTTCGGTTGCAGAAAAATCCCTAAAAAGCAAAACCAACCAACCAACCAAAAGCCCCTAACCAAAAAAAATCCCAAAAAACAAACAAAGAAAACCACAAAAACCCGAAATAACAACAACAATAAAACCCCCCAGCACTTAGTCCAAGTCAACTAGATTAATAGTGACTGCTATGTTATTGATTACATTCCATTTTCTTTGATGGAGATGATCCTGAAAACAGTGGAGAATAACTGGTTCCTTATATCATGCTTCCATAAATTTAGTTTTGCATCTCATTGTCATAATTCACCTTTGTACTATTGTTGTGAATATAGGACTTGTTTTCCCTGTGCTTTCCTGTTAAGTTTGGAAATCTCAGCTGTTACTTTAAGGGGTACTCTAATTACTTCTTGTTTATATGAAGTTGGCATGGTATCTTAAAGTATGTTACATTTTCTTTGCTTCTCTGCACCTTCTCTGTACCATGTGAAGTGCTCCACTGTGCAGTGTTGAATACCTGAAGGCATTGGAAGGATGCTTTGAAATGGAATTTGTTCTTGGGTTTGTTGTGGTTTTAGTCTAGTACCTCTGGTTATCCTGAAGTGAACTTTTTCTCTCAGTAGTTGATAAAGTTGTCCATAAGCAGCTTGGATGTATGGTTTTGCTGTATGACTGTTTTCTTCTTTTCAGCCTTTCTCTCTGCTTCTTGCTCCAAAAGGAGTGGCTGCAGGGATGTGGAAGGGGACATCTTACTACTTGTATCAGTCTTTCATCTTCAGCTTTTTCCTGTGTACACAGAAATTTAAGGGTTGTTATTTGGTCCCAGTCAGTTTATCCATGGCCATTCCAGTGCCTCAGGTCCTTGAGTTGCATTTCTGGAGACATGACAAACACTTTTACTGCATTGGGGCAAATGTTATTGTTACAGAGGCCGAGGCATTTTTAATTATATAGCAAATCTTTAGAATGGTTTTAAAGTATTTCAGTACAAATCCCGGTTATAGATACAGGATTTTTATATATTATATATAATATATAAATATAGCTATGGTATACTGAGAGAATCTATGAAAGCAGTTTTATTACACTGTAACATAAAGTAACAGTGAGCAAATCTTAACAGGATTTGATGTGTTGAAAATGTCTGGCATAAGTCAATCTTCAAGAATTGTTTGCATTATATTTATTAAATTACCAGGTCAGGTGAATAGTCTTTTTTTTCCTGTTCCTACTTTGTGTGCAATTTATCTTCTTGAGGAGTAAATCTGTTTTTAGTCTAAATTTCATCTGTGCATTTCAGTTTACAGCTACTATTAGTTTATTAAATAAAAGTCCACTGGTGTCCTACCCATTTCCAATTGTTTCTGACACACCTTGATGTCTTTGGTTGAACTACAGTTTAATTTAAGCTATTTTGCTGACTATTGGAAATTGATCTCGTAAAACATTAATAAAGTATATTTATAACTCCTATCACATTACTCTGCAATGTGTAACAAACTTTGTGAGTGTCTCCTAGGAAATAATGTGAGCAAAGTGAGTATGTCAGCGTACAATTTATAAGCAGCTATTAATACTATGTTGTTGAAGCATTATTGATGAATATGTTTCCTTGCATTTCATGGTTTTATCACTCAAAATAAACATATATAGTTATGTATGTAAAATGGGCTGCTTGACTTTTGTCTCTGACCATGGGGTTATGTTCGGGCTGCTTAAAATGCCACTAGCTCTTATTTGTGAGGTGGAACCTTTGCCTGAGACTAATAAGAAAACTAAATTGTTAAAGTTGTTAGCAGGACATCATGTGGCTGAATTGGATGGCTGTTTTAAGGAACACAGAGTGAATCCTTGCTCATGTGACTTTTAAAGTGATTGTCTTTCCCTGCGACTGTGTCTGTGTTACTTAAACTACCCCAACTACTGAGAGCAGTTTTTAATGAGTAAATATACTTGTATATTGTAGGCTCAGATTTGTCATTTGAGGCCAAAGAATTTGGGGGAGATTGTTTTAATATATCCATGCCATTGCTCCAGGCATGGATAATAGCTTTTAAAAGCTGCAGAAAACTAATCTGAAAAGTATTATAAAAATATTTACTGTTCAGTAAGGTGGCCAATATCTGCTCTTTGCGCCAAAGAAATGAGAGGGTCTATAATACATAGGGGTTACTAGAACTGATTATTCATTTTTTCCATGCTTGCATTGTTCTTGTTTGGTAGGAAGTGTAGCACAGTACCAGTTAAGGGTAAGGGGGATGGAGCAATTGTGTGAGTGCAATACATGAAGTGTCTGTTAACAGTATTTTTGAGTATTACACAAATATGCAACCACACACTATCAAAACATGTATTGCAGCACTGTGAAATTTTGTTTGTGTGAACTTTGATCTTGGTAAACTGCTTCCTTTAATACATTATCATTTTCCTTTTATCTTGGTAAGAGATGACAAATATGTTTGGTACCTGGTTGAGTAGATTATCATGACATCTTTGGACGGCTGGAATAATTACTTCAGTTTTGTGGGAGTTACTGCATTGGAAAAAATAACGGTTGAGAAGTGATAAATCTGACACTGAAACAGTCTGTGGCTGAAATATGCTCAAAAATGTATAAAAAAAGTAATTTTCACAACTGCTTAAACTGTGCTTGAAGTCTGTAATTTTGTATACAGATTACTCAAAATGAAATATTGACCTTATAATTATGCATACAAACTCAGTATTGCCACCCTCTCTACATGCATTTCATTCCCAAGACATATTTTTAACATCACTCCCCATAATTTAAGATTGATTTTGCTATTATATAACGCCTTGGTGCGTCATCTATTATTGTGGTGGTGTGATGCTTCATTAATTGTCTGGTTTACAACCTCCAGATTTTTTTCTAGTTTGTTATAGTAGAAACTATTAATAAAATTGTCTGCATTGTGTCAATGTGCCACACATAATCTTCAGAATTTCAGTCTTTACTACCCTGAAACTAATTTTTTACTTTGCAATGTATTCTTTTGTTGTTGCATTTTTTCCCCTTAATTTTTCACTCTTACATACTGAAATGTTCCTTTATGAAAAGCAGGTGGCATTACAATCAATAATGTGATGAACTGAACTGTGGCGTTATATAATACCAAAACTTTTAGAATCATTTATATCATATGTGAATAGAGAAGTGCATATTCAGAACTTTCTTCAAAATACCAAGTTGTAACTTTTGGTTTTTCATTTGGTACAATACCATGTGCATGTTGTTGAGTTGTTCCATTTGAGCTTTAGAAGTTTCTTTCCTAGTTTTCTACAGTAGTTTGCCATTGGCCTATATGTGCTTTGGTGTTGTAACTTTTTCTGTGGTAAATTTCCCAATTGCAGTTATAGTGGGAGATAACTTCTTTTCTCAATATCATGTCTACCAATATGTGCTTTGGTCCTTAAATTGTCTCCTTCCTTGCCTGTGTTTTCCTTGTGATATCAGAATAGAAAAAAATCATGGGGATGGGTGTCTGTAAAAATGCTTTCTCTTTCTTTTCAAAATTGCAAATAAATCAACCTAATTTGCAGCAGTAATGATCTGAAAAAGTTGCTGGATAGCAAAGCTAAGGTAATATGCTTTCTCCTACTCCATGGTATTTTACAACACTGTAAAATGCTCTCTGCAAGTAGAAAAACACATAATGCTACTAGGCTGTCTGAATGTCCCTGCTTTTCTAGAGGCAGATGAGGAAACTGCTTCAGAATCACTTGAAGAGACAGGGGCTCTTCAAGCCTTGCAGTAAATGAAGGGCTGCCAGAGATAGCCCTTCATTTATTGCAAGGCTGATGCCCTTCTGATTTGCCTTTGTTAATATATTGTTTTCTTGTGTGTGGATTAATTATTTGACATTGCAGTCAATGACATATGGGATATTATGACAGTCTTCCAATAGCAGGGAAAAACTTCCTAATTATAAAACATTTGCATTGGTTTTATTGCCAATCTTAATTGGAACGTCAAGTTCAGGTGACCCTGTATTTACCCATTTTTGACAGGTTCCATGATTTTTATCTTACCTCTAAGAACCCCTTTTCTGTTATACTTACTGTTTAAATTTCTTTAATATCCATATGCTATCCACTGGTTTTAGAAAGTCAATATATAATTACTTTCTTTTTCAAGGAAACTGTATCATTGCTGCTTTTTCCTAGCAATTATCCCCACAAGTATATCTTATTTGTCAGTCCATTTATTTCTCAGTACTTTCTTCCATTCTTAAAGAGACTTAAGTGGCTGGGATTGGAAGAAAGCAATTATGTTGTCTATGCACACACAGTAGAAAATGCAAGAAATTGTGAGTATAGGTAATTTTTACTGATTCTTTTTAGAAAACCCTGAATTGAAGTGTAATTACTAAAATATGAATAGAGCCTTTGTGTAATTAAATAAAATTTTGTTCCTAGTAGTTTTCATGGTCAAGAAAATATGAAAATGTTAGTTTTAAGTGAAAGCTTTGCAATTAGTAGAACACTTAGAAGTACCAATTTCTAATATGAAGTAGAAAAAATGTACAAATTTGAGTAGTTGCATTCATTTTATGCATACTTTTCATTGTTTTCACTTCCATATGCACTATAAAGCAGTTTTCATGTAACTGATAAAGAGAAATTTAGAAGAGGTTATGATGTCTATTTCCGGACTTGACAGGTTTCACTCAGATACTTCAAAGAGAAGAGTGTTTACACTTTCAGTTCTGCCCTTTCTTGTAAGGTCTTTCAGCTGCTGCTTTCACAAGTTCTGTGCTTGCCATTAAAATACTTTTCCTTCACACTTGCCAAGTTGATGCTTGCCTGGGGCATCTGACACACAAACAGATCAGATCATTTCATGTTGGTAGTTGCAATAGGCGTGGACATGACTTTGCAGACTAAAGCAGCTGGGGCAGAGGGCCTGCAATTTGACAAGCTTTTCTTTAAAGAACACACTTTTCAAAGCAGATCAAGACTGTAAATGCCAAGGGCCTCTCCTCAGTGGGCTGTTTCAGGGAAAATACACAACACTGGGAATAGCGAAGTAACTTTGCAGTACACTTGCCCCATCTTCCGATGTTTGTGGTGGTGCAGGCTCAGTTGCTGCAAGGCGTGTTATTTTCTTTTCCCCTACCACCTTTCTTCTTCCTTCTGCTTCGTTTTTTCACCTTTGTTTCTGCTCTTAGTTGTACCTTGCGGTCCCCTCCCCCCACTTCACCTTGTGTTTTGCCTTTCATCTCCAAGTTGTTATGTGTTGTCTTGGGCTGGAGCTACATGAGATTTCAGTATGAAATGTTCAATTACAGGACACATTGCTTTTATGCAAACATTTTAATTGCAATTTGAAGTGCACCTACCAGCTGAAGACTAAACATGTGGCCATATTAAAACTGGGAAGTCAGGAAAAGATGAAGTCTTGTATTTTTCTTACTTTCATCCTATTTTTTTTTTTACATACGCATTTAAAACTATGGCATTTCAGAGTGGGATTTGTTATGGTGGATTTTTAATTCCATTTTTAATTCACTTTTCTCATTCCACTGTTGTGTGTTAAGACTGTTACACTGCTGACAGCCATATGAAAGGAGAGATTCTTAAGCTAAGGCAGCTCAGATACAGTTGTGATTAACTGGATGGTTCAGTCCATGATGTTGCTATTTCCAGGCTATGCAAGCTTTGCTCACCTGCTGAGATAACACAATATTTTGGAGGATTTCTACTTACTTGGAATTTCAAGGCACACACATTAAGATACATGAGCTGTGAAAGTATGGGAAAGGGGGTTTGGTAGTTTACATTTCTTTTAAATCTCAATGTAAACTTTTTTTGCTAGATTACTAGAAATTGCCCAGATGCTGTGTTAAACAATCAGTTTTAAGTGCAGCTTCTCTTTGGTCTGGAGACAGGTGCACTGATTCTGACAAAGGATGACAGGTTGGCTTGTAGGGTTGTGATTTTGTTCCTTTGCTTGGGCTTGTTTGGCTTTGTGTTTGTTATTTGTAACTGTGACATTTTAAATATATGTAGATCACTTTATGATGCCGTGGTTGTTTTGTTTCTGTTTCAGCTTCTTTGTGTTCTAAGGTGTGTGAATCCTTTGTTACTAAGACTTGCTGGGCAGTATGTAAACCAAACCATCAGGCAAGCAAATGTTTGAGGTTCTCTTTAATGGTTTTCATTATTTCACTGATGTGGCTGCACTGATAGAAAGGTGTTAAAATGGCATCATCTGTTCTTCTGCAGAGATCAGCTGAAGCAGTTTCATGTTGTTGGCTTCCTGTGTGTCTGTGTGTGGAAGCAGAGAGCAGACCAGAATGCTTTGACTAGACTTTTCTGCTTTACTAGTTTCTACCTAAATGCTTGCTGAAATCTAATATTAGGAGCTGAAAGACTTGTTCTCTTGTTTCAGTTTTTGACACAAATGGAAGTGTTGTTCATATATGACTGAAAGTCCAGTGCCAGGCTTCTTCTTGACTTCCTCTGGGCTGCAAGCATTCTGAAGTTGTCTTCTAATTTTTCTCAGAACAGCACATCTGAATCTCCATTTTTTACGTGTAACATGGCAGCCTTGTCCAAAGAATGCAATTCCTTCCTTTTCATGGAAGAAAAGAGCAGTTGTTTCTCTGTAGTTTTTCCTCAGACATAGTTCTGTTGTAAAGTGGAGTTTTCACAAGTCCTTGTACTACAAAAAATTTCCCTGAGAGAATTTCTGGGTGAAATAGTCATGATACTAAAAAAGGGTGGTTTTATTTTGTTGTTTGGTTGGCCACAGGGTTTTCTGAAAACTCCTTATTGCTTGCATTTCACAGAGATGATGCCCTGTGGTTAAATAGGGTTTAAAACCTGTAGGTTTTAACCATTTTGGTGGAGTCAGTACTCCAGAAGCATCTGGATAAGGTGATAAAATTGCTCTTTCAGATCATGGTGATGCTTAATTTCACCATGGGGAAGTAGTGTGGACCAGTCCTCTAACACCAGATTGCCAGTTCTTCTTGGATTTCCTTTTCGTTCTCAAATGAAATCTTGAATTTGAGAAATCTACAAGTATCTGAAAACTGTGTGTTCCAGCACAAGGGGATATGGAAATGGATACTCTTCCTTCTCCTTAGGAGTGTAGGTGGATGCTGCAAATAGTCAAAATCCTGACCTTTATGACAGGCATAATGAGCAGTCTGTTCTGTTTGGGGATGCCCTGCCTACACCATGCTCTTCTAGGTAGGAAACACTATGTTCAGCCTTTTTGGTTTTTCAAGTTTCCTTAAGATTTTCCTGTACCCCTAAATTTCATTTGAGGGAAATGCACGGTTGGTGAAGTAAGGGGGAATCTGGCTGGAGACTTCATGATGTGCTGTGTATTGAGTACAGCATCTGCTGGGGGTAGCTGGAGTGTCTTGGAACCAGGACTGGGGGTGTTCCACAGAGCTCTGCTCAAAGGCTGCCCTGCAGATCTGCAGCTTCTGGGGATATGGGGTGGGCTGCAGAAAGAGCCTAACTGCTTCTGGATAGCTCCTGTTGAGGAGATTGCTGTCCAGGGTCATTTAATAAAAAACCTTGAATAGTGTGGCCAAGAGAAGGTCTTTCTTCCTGAGAATTGTATGTATGAGAGCTTGTTGACTTAATAAGCCTGTTTAACTAAGGCTTATTCAGGATTTTGGCCTTCCAGACGTATCAAAATAAAGAAATGCATGCTGTGACACTTGCTGACTTGGAAATTCAAAGAACTTTCTCAACTGGCACAGTCAAGCAGGGCTTCAGAACAGTTAGCTGTCATACAGAGTATTTTTCTAAGGATTTTGATTTCCTTGCAGAAGAAGAATTGAAAGGAAATTACTTCAGACTAATGTATTTTTTAGTGGGAAGGAATTAATAGCTTGATACTCAGTTTTCTTCTTTTTGTAGTTCCTTTTAAATCTCTCTCTCCATTTATCAATCTGCTTTCTCCTGGCAGAGAGAGCCATGGTTCAAAATACACATTGTTGGCTGGGAAGATCATTTAGTTGGAATGAAATTCCTCTTGACTTTATGCTAATCAATTTATCATTGATTATTTTAATGTGCCTTTTTCTTAAGCTTCACATAGTTAAATCAGCTCATCATAATAAGAAACCTGAAGCTAGAAATTCTTCGAAATAGAAACCACTCAACAGAAGAATTCTGTGGTTAATAATTCTGAAATATGTTTCTCTATGTATTGGAAAGATGAATCCCTATAGAGATCTCTTCTCTCACCTGTGAATATAAGTAGTTAGATATTTTGTACTTAATTTTGGTATTGTATTTTATTAGCAGAATTTCATCAGTGCCAGCATCAGTAAGGCAAAGACAAAAAGGCAAAAAGAAATCAGGTTGTAATAATGGCTAATGAAGAGAACTGTCGTGTCAGGCACTCCAAATTCAGTGACTGATAATTCAAGCAGCTTCTACTTGCATTTAGTAATCATAAGATGCCTCTTTTTGCCTCTCCTTAGAGCCTTGCCTGTGTGAGGATTGCCTTTAGGCCTTCCTTAAAGGCTTAGTTTTTCCAAATGAAAGATCATAGAACAGATAATCTCAATGCTTAGGCTTTGTGCATCTGTCACCATCTGACTGCACAGAAAAATCTCTAATATTCCTAGGGTGTATCATGTCAGCATTTGTACAGACCATGTGGGTCTGATAACTTACACTTTTTTCCCCATGTTAATTGCTCAGAGATATTTGATGATTATGGTGTTTTTCTTACTCTTTGTCTTTCCTACGGAAACTTGTTGACTCTAATCCATAAATCTCTAGCAGTTCAATCCAACAATCAGTGATAATCTCTCCACAAAACAACAACAAAAAGAAGAAACCTCAACTACTTTTGTAGCAAGTTTAAGGAAGTAGAAATTCATATAATCATGATTGTTTTCTAGAAAGTGTCTTTAAAATCACAAAAATATATAAGACCTCCCCCATATTTTTCTCATCACCTAAGGGAAAATGTTAGTGATCTCTGCAGTCTGACCAGCCATGGGACAGCAGTTGATCTAGAAGATAAATCTTGGTTGGTGGTCTTCTAGGGTTTTTTGTTAAAACATATAACCTGGGCAATAGCTTGAAAAATCCCTTTATGCTCTCTAAGGGAAAGTTTAAAAATAGGTTTGTATGTAGAATAATCAATGCTAAAATTTGTCATTATGGATGAGAATACAGTAATGAAATTACTGAATACAGTTGGAGTTTTCTGATGGTTTTTGATGTATTTTGTAAGCATACAAGTTCCAGTGTAGCTTTTCCTTTTTCTTAATGTCAAGTCAGTGTCTTCATAAGTACAGAGGCAAAGCTGTCTCAAAATAAGTAATGCATTGTCTGATGACTGCTCTGTCAGAAAGTTATGCCACTACAAAGGAAAGGACAGATTACAACCAAATTAAAATGTTAGGAGTCATAGTTGAAATATACTGTATACCAGCAAATTGTTATGCATTTACCTGTAAAACAGCAAGGTGCTACTATTCATCAGGGGGTTTTACTCCTTACAAAGCTGAAAATACTTTATTACTTGTTTCTGCAATACAGTCGTTTGGTTATGGCCCATTTTTCCTGGGATATTCATCTGAAATTACCTTCTCTTGATCATTTCATCAGTTCCTTTCTAATAAATATCAATTCTGAGACCTCTCCTGAATGTTCAATGTGTCCCTTTTCCACCTGTGTTCCCTGGATCTGCTTTTGCAAAACAAAGGAGTTTTGTCTTTCAGAGCGGGAAGTTCACAGGAAGTGAATCGGGAGGTGTCATTGATCTTACACTGGATGAAGAGGATGACAGCTGCTCTCAAGGTAGGTGAAAATACTTTCCTAGTTGCAGGGAGAGTTGAGCTACTTTCTGTGAATGGCAGAAAGGAATAAACTTCTGTTTCTGCTTAGTGTATTTTTTTCCTTTGGTGTTTCAGTTAGATAGGACTCTTGTTAAAAAAATTATGTTAGGTATTAAAGAAAAGGAATTTTGCTTACAGTCTTAAAGATTTTTACTATTACTTTACTTTAAGCATTAGTGCTATCTGTGCATAAATACTTCGGCTTGGGGAGTAATTTGAGATGTTTGAGTTCTTGATGATCTTTTCAAAAACTCTTCTGGATGTATTTATTTTTTCTGTTTACTGATTATAATTAAAGGCCTTTTAATTCTACAGTTGATATTTAGGCATTAGAGTATTACAGCTTCTAATCTTTTGTTTAACTAACACTTTGTGTGCAAGAGTTTAAAGACTGAATGCAAACTTGTTTGCTTTAGGACTGTGTGCCAAGAGCAGAGTAAATATAGTTATGCTCTTATGTACTTTGGCAGTGTGGATGCACTTCATCATTTAAAAGAACACATTTCTTTTTATATAAATCTTGTGTAAATGTAGGCCAGTCTAATTATAGTTAGCATTGGATTAGTGAAGAATGATGGTACTTCACAGAAGTAATGAGTCTCTACTTAAGGCCATGTATTGTGCTGTCATTTCCATAGGAAAAAAATCATGTGTCTACTACTGGAGGTAAAATTTTTATTCTGTTTGGTCTCTAAATGCATGTCCCTGTGCTACATTCTGAAGTCCAGCCACCAAGAAGTTTGATTTGTCTGGGCAACCTTGGTAGTTATTTCTCTAGCTTGTCATTCAAGTTCTACACAAACATTCTTATTACCTTGACTTGGTTTGCATTTGTATGACACAAATGTAGAAAATAATTTTGGCATGTGGTAGCATTTCTTCAGTAAGAAAGAAATCACAGAGTTTATAGAATGGTTCAGGTTGGAAAGGATCTTTAAGGTGATCTCATTCCAGCCTCCCACTAGCCCATGTTGCTCAATGCCCCATCCAGCTTGGCCTTGAACAGTTCTATGTGATGTTATCACCAAAAGGGAGTGTGTGAGGTACACAAGTATTAGGGAAGCATGATGCAATTCAGATAGCTGACTGTCTCCTTTTCTTATCAGTAGAGGATATGTGGTGCACAGTGAATTGAGTATGAGCCAACAGTGTGTTCTCATTTCAATTTAAGTATTCCCCCAAACTGACACTGGTGGAACCACAGCTGAAATAGGGTGTCCAGTTCTGGCTCCCTTTTCTTCAAGCTCAGAAGAGTTGTGGTAGCACTGGAGAGGCCCCCCGATGGTGTCAGGATGGTGAAGGCCTGGAGTGCATGACCTGTCAGAAGAGATGAGACCAGGACACGTTTGGCAAGGAGCTAAGCAAGAGACAGTGTAAGGGCAGCCTACAGCTCCTTGGAGGATAGTTACAAAAATGACAGAGCACAACTCTCTTCAGCAGTGCATTAAGGGGCCGTGCTCATGAACTACAAGTTCAGGAATGAGGAGGAAAGAAATCGGCATACTGCTGCACAGAGGGATGGTAGAAGCTGTCCTCTTGAATGTTTTTGAGGTTTAGTAGGGCAAAACCACAGATAATCTTAGAATAAGTTGCTATTGACAGTCCAGCTTCAACAAGAAATTGGACTACACAGCCACCAGAGGTCCTTTTCAGCCAGAATTTTGACTTGACAAGCTGAGTGGCAGAATAGCTGAGGCAAACAAGTTTTTATCACTGTCATCTCTTCTCAGGGTTAGTTCTCAAAAAGATAAAAAGGTGGATGCCTTGAGACTGTGCAAGCCTGTCAGACAAGGTTAACCTCCCCAGTCCTATTTAATATTTTGTAAAAGACACCCAGCAGATAGGAAAATATTAGCTGAAATATGTTACAATACTGTGACGTGCTACTTTAAAATATACCACAAATCCATTTTAATCTATCTTAAAAGTTTCTGAAAATAACATTTTCCAGAGAGCTTTTTTCCTTCCTATTTGCATTAAGTAGATGCTCACCTCATAATTGCCATAAAAGATCAATACCACAGTTGCACATACAATTGTAAGACTGCTTCTGTAGGTAGGAGTTGTATGAGTTGTAGCTCCATTGCAGCTTAATTCTTCCTCAGTTTCTTTGTTGTGTCTTGAGCCAGTATCTTAAAAATTTATGCAGTGGGATATTCTGAGATTCTTTCCCCTTAGTTGTCAGGTCTTAGAATACTGTTCTTCCATTAGGAGGAAGGTTAGTGGAGTACTTTTGTGCTGGGTTAGCTTCCGTGTGTCTCTTCCCTGCAAAGCAGAAGCTGATAGTCTGAAGCCAATGCAGATTAGTTCATGTTTAGAATTTGTGTGAGAAATCAGTGTTTTTTTATAAATGCTGTAGAAACATAGGAAACCCTAATAAAAGCTTGAGATTCACCCTGCAGTGAGAACACAGCACTAGGATTTTGGAGCAAGTTTCTCAGGAATGTATTCTGGTAAAAACTTCAAGGTTAAACAGAGGAAGAGTACACTTGTAACAGCTTTTGCATGATCATAAGCATCTATATACCTTTGGCCAAGTGTTATTTCCACTGAAGTTTGTGTACAGAAAATGTGGAGCAGGTTTTGTTTTCTCCCAGATTTACACAACCTCAGGATAGAAAATACTTTCAGTATTATGTTGTGTTCTGCAGGAATATTAGCTCAATACTAATTCAAATGGAAGATCAACACTTACATAGTGTTGGGAACACTCAGTTCCTGATTACGTTTTTACAGCATTGTCACCCACATAAAAAGTAAGCTTAATTCTGCTACTTATAAAAGGTATGTAAATAGATCTTAATATCTGCTAATATCTAATAACATCTTCTGATTTGTGTAAAAATTATGAATGAAAAGGGTGTGTAATTTTTGAGAAACCATGTTAAGAGTAATCTAGATACTTTCCTGTCTGCAGGTATATTGCAATATTTGCACTTTGGACCTTGCTGGCCTTTTTATAAAAGGATCATCAAATTATTTTGTATTAATATTGAAACAATTAATAGATTTAGTCTAAAGTGGGCCTGTAGTCTAAGAAAGATATGTAAATGTACTCTTAAATTAAAACAGCTATGTTCTGCTTTTTTATTATTTTGTAAGAAAAATTATTAAATACATAATCAGTTTTTTTATTTTATAAGGTGTTTTATCTGATTAACAAATCTGTAGTTCTCTGGATAATTTTTTTCTTATTCTTGAACATGCCTGTGGCATGCTTGGAGTTCTGTAATCCACCTATACCAGTTAGGCACTAGAACACTGTTCAAAAGTCCTTTGTGCTGTAACTGCAGTGTTGTAGACTGTTTTTGGCATGGGAATTTGTCCCCCTTCTGTTTTGTGTATTAGAGTAGGAGTTTTGCTTACACCTCCAATAGTAACAATTTCCATTTTATGCTTATTTCCATAAATCATACATTTCTGTCTCCTTTAGGTCCACATTTGTTGTGAATATGATGCTGTTGTCATTCAGTATTAGAAACTGTTCCTTAATGACCTCTAACCTTAGTCCTGGGCTTACTATGTACCCAGTCTTCCTCACTGTTTTTTGGGTTTTTTTGCTTAAATAGCCTTTGCCTCTTATTTCCATTTATTTAATGAAGTCTAGTTATTTATCTGTCATAATTTTCTGTGGGTGGTGCAATGCTGACCTAGTTTCCAGTCACTGGAATGTCAGCAGGGCTCTTCTTGATTTGTCAAGGGTCAATAACCTTTGCTCTGTGTGAAATCAAAAACAAAAGCAAAACTGGAAAAGCCCTGTTGTTTGTTCAGACTGTCATCTTTTCTTGAACCACATTTACAGCAGTAGACTGTGAAGGTTTTTACTTGTTGGACTGTAAGTGCATCTCCTAAGTCATGACCAAGAAGGCACTCAGGTCACTGAAATGATTCAGTAGTAGTTGAGATGTGCATCAGTCTCTAAACATTTGAAGTAAACAGATGTGTATACATGTCTGTAGGAATCTCTTTGGAGTCAAGTAGTTTATTGAACACTGGGAAATCTCTCATAATTGTGGACAATAAAAGAAGCTTGAACCAATCACAAGGCCCATTAGTTGATCAAAGAGCAGGAAGGATCTCACCTTTTGTTTTCAAAATAAGCATCCCTTCACTGCTCCGTTCATGGACTTTGGAAAAAACAAATAAACAAACACAGTATATTTTCATCCAGTGGCTTCAGTGAAGTAGCTTGGCTGTTGGGTCTACAAAAAGACAAAATGGGCTGCAATTAATACTATGTTTTATTCTTGAGGTCTTGAATTTGGGGGTATGGTCTGGGGGTGATTATGCTGGTGCTGGGTTGATAGTTGGACTAGATGATCTTTAAGGCCTCTTCCAGCCTTGATGATTCTGTGATTCTCTAATTGTGTCTCATAGAATCATACAGCAGTTTGTGAAGGTACTGCTACTTCCAGCTGTTAGCAGCTAGTATCAAACACAGCTCAGTGAGACCATCAAAATAGTCTCAAACTGCCAGAAACCCCAACACTTTGAGCTGTGCTGGCTTTAACCCTGTTCTTAATGCTTTGAAATCTAGTTGGTATGCTTAATTGGACATTTTAAATATGGTCCTCCCTATATTGTTTTATTTTCTCAAGAGTAAAATGAGTATTTACATATTGTCATCTTTATATTCTATGCTCTTTTACTAAATTAGTGGCTGATGTGTGTACAGTTTTATTAGGGGAGAATCCTTCTGAGTGTCAGTCCTTAAAATCTACTCCTTTATCTTGTGGCCTTTCGTTCTTTAGGGGTGCCTCCTCTGCCCATTACTGCTTTAATGTCCAGATGAAAACTTCTCAATTTTCTCTTATTCAACTTGTACAAAGTCTTGATTAGATACAGACTTGCACTCTAATCAATATTTGATGTAGCCACAAATAAACTAAAGCAGGAAAAAGTATTGCAGTAGTCAGCTACAGATACAAGCAATATTTGTCAGTATCACAAGTCAGTAAGTCATGCTGAGGAGGGTGTCAATGTGATAAAACAAATTGTCTTTTTAAAATTTTCTATAAATAATAAAGCAATTTTTCCCTTTTTAAGTAAATACTGTGAAAATTCAAAATAGCAGCAAGAGGACTAAGAGATTGAACAAAGGAAAGCACAAATAAAAAGATGTAAACATCAAAGGTAGACAAGACTTATTTAGGGAACAAAATTTGAGTATTGCAGTGCTCAGGCCTTTAAAGGTTTCAGGATTTCTTTTTAATAACAACTTTTAAAAACTTTGGCACAGTGTTCCCTTGAATTCAGGTTTCGAAATTGCTCTGAAATATGCAGACTTCATGATAATAGAATAAAACATTGTGGAGTGTGTCTGGGCAGGGGAAATTGCAGTGATGAAAGTGAGGAGAATTAAATGAGTTTTCTGCAGATTTGTTTGTGTAAGCAAAAAAGGTGTGAGAAATGTCATGCTTTGAATATCCTCACCAGTCTGTAAATGGGAGAGGGAGGAAAGGACTGTAAAACTTTGTGATGCTTGGAACTGTGATTCAGAAATAAAAATTTCTGTTTGCTATTGCCTATATCTTTTGTTTCTTTTAAAGCAGATGGCAAGAAGCAGAAGCAGAACCAGAGCCAGGCACCTGTGACAGGACTGAGCGTACCCACCCAGCCCTTGACTCGACCCCTGCAGCCTTTGCCACCTTTGCAGCCAAGCCCTGTGCAGCAGCCAGGTGTGCCAACAAGTGGCCCTTCCCAGACCACCATCCATGTATTACCAACAGGTAACTTCACTTGACATCACTGTGTGAGTGCAGTGGCTGCTTTTTTCCTTGAATTAGACTGCTGTGTGCTCTACATTTTGCTAATTTTTCAAAGTGAATATGCAGAATGTTTGAGTCACTTCATCATCTTTCATTCTAGTCAGTTTCCCATAACATTTTTTCTTTTAAACTGATAAAGGGGAAGGGTAGTACTATTAATTTGAAAAGAATTCAGGATCAATTTTATTTATGGAGAGGAAGAAATCCTGCTAAGGATAGTCATGGAAGTTATTAAATATATTATTGTTGGTAAAAGTGAAGGAGAAGAAACCTGTACCTCCTTTAAGTAATGGAGGAAAAACATTACCAGCATCACTCCTGTGTCCCTTGGCAGTTAATTCTTTTGGCAGAGGGAATGGCAAGGCTGACATTGAAGTTCTAGCCCCAGTTAAATATTACTTTGCAGTGTGATTGTTTTCTCCTTTCTAAAGAAATGTAGATCCTCTTTTTTCTTTCTTTTATTCTTATTTCTGTATGTGATTGCTGAAGATTAGTTGGCATTGGAATTCCCTTATGATTACTGTGTTCTGAAGACTCCTTGGTGGATTTTATAGGATTTTATATTCTTCCACTGTCCTTACATGCAAGACCTTTGCAGGGAGTGGGGGAGATACTATATTTATCTTTTCTGTTAGGAAGATGTATATATATTGACTTCAATATTTCAGTAAAATACCATTTAGGCTGTTTTCACTTTTCTTGCAGTACCCAAAGCAGACGGTTTTTATTTTACATGGCTCAGATGAGTCAGTCCTTTCCAAAGGAGATGTGTACTCTGGAATAGGCATATGAGTCAGGGAGTTCAGGTTTAGGGTGTGCTCTGTCTTTTTTTCAGCTTCGACAGCAGTGAATGTAACTCATCGACCCATGGCTCCAGCTAATCCCAAGCTGCCTATCCCAAGAACTCCTGCTAACCATCAGGTGGTCTATACCACTATTCCTGCACCACCAGCTCAGAATCCTGTAAGAGGAGCTGTCATGACCAGCCCAGGCTTAAGGCCAGTCACCCCACAGACTGGAGGTAAGGGATGATTCCTTCCATGTGCTTCTTACCGTGACACAGCTTGGTACATCCTACCTCATGGATGTGGCATTTAGGTTTTTGATTTGGGTGTGGTGTTTGGTCTTTTTACAGTACTGGTACTAGTTAGAGAGTTTAGGGGTTTTTTCCTAGTTTACAGAATTTAGAAAATTCTTAGGCTACTAAGAAATTCTACTTGCAGCTATGTGCATGAGGAGAAATTGGAGATAAGTCATCCCAGGCACTAGCTCTGCCAATTAAGTATCTGTGGTTGACACACCCCATACTTTACAAGGCAGTGGCAGGTAATATGACAAGCATCACCGTAGAAAATCATGTTTGATTTCCTGTCTAAAAGTTATATTTCTATCAGGCATCCTAGTGTAATTCCTTAGCAGTCTCTGATGTCCTGTGCTCAGCAAATTTCTTTCCTTTCTCAAGGCCTCAAGAGATGAAATTTCTTACTGGATGTATCAGAAATTGATACATGCTTGAGTTTCCTTGAGATATTGGCAAGTTCCCCTTGACTTGGCAAATGCATAACTGATACCTTCTCCTAGCAATAAACTCATTTTCAATGAGTAATAGATGTCAAAAATAAAGAACTTAAATGATGTTTTGTTACAAAGTGGTGGATTTTAACTGGGTTTTTTTTTTTTTTTTCTCCCCACAATTTCTACACTATGGTTATTTTAACACCTTTATGTTTAACATAAATTTCCATATTTTATGAGTATGTGCCTACTTTTGTGATGTCCTGGTAGTAATGCTGCTACTGATGTATATTGATTTATGTTATTGCAGCAGCCTTTAGTGCCAGTAGCAGATGCTTCTTGAGTAAGAGTGCTGCTGCACATTGTCTTTGAAAAATTGAGAACCCATCCAAAGTGTTTTGCAAATTGCAGTTTTGTACTTCTGCCTCAAGTGAGTAGTATCCCTATCTAGAAGTGATGCTATGTTTGTATCTTATATCTTAAGGCATTTCTGACCATCTTCAGATGGTTGTAGTTTCCTGAGACAGAACTACAGTCATACTAAACCAGTGTATCTTACCAGGTTCTCATAGAGGAAAAATAGTCAGCTCAGGTGACAGTTTAAACCACAGGAGTTCACACAGCTTCATCAGCTTCTTAGAGAGACTACAATAAGAAAACAAGATAGAAAGCACCTGCCCTGTGTTTAGCACTTTATAATTAAAGCATTAAGATTTAGCACTCTGAGCTCCCTGCCTTGCACTCACAGATTACACAGACTTCTGACCCTCATTCCCTATGGATTGTGGCTTGATGTGTGTTTATCGAGAAAAGAAATTGCCATACAATAACTGTGGTTTCCTGATAATGTGTTGCTTTGTGAGCTTGTCTTCTGGAGTATAAGAATGCTTCAGTCTTACACAAGTGTAGAACTATAGGGTATCGTAGAGATTGCCTCAAATCCTGTATTTCCAGACAGAAATGGAGGGATAACCCAGGCAATCCATAACAATGAGCAAAGGCTTTAAGGTCACAAAACATAAATGTTCCAACAGTGAATAGATAAAGTGTTACTTAAGATAATTAGATGTGTTATAAAATGAATGAAAACTTGGTAGCTTGCAAGAGTTTTGGCTATTATTTACAAGGCTGTAAAACTGTCTAGTTACTCCTGCCAGGCAGGTCAGTTTGCTGTGGGAATGACTGAAATGGTGATGCCTGTGAGTAGTGTCCATCATGGAGTCTGTTCTGGGAGGGAGGACAAGCTTCTTGGACAGTGACTTAGCTTTTTTGCTGTCAGTGTTATCCACAGCACAGCCTTCTGAGTGGTTAACATTGTGCTGCAGCAGCATTTCTCTTTTCCTTTCTGAATCCCAAAATTATGTAATTGTACTTTTCATACTTAAGCTCCCTGTATCTCCCACGCTTTTCCTCCTCACCCATTTCTTTCATGCTACAAAGTGCTAAAATAACATTCTGTGCCCTCTGCAAACACAAGGGCTCGCTCTCTCTCACTTTTACAGCTTCAGGGGATGGGAGGTGATTTTGTTGTTACACAGAGCTTCATCAGTCTGCTGGCAGCTGGAGGAGTCTGTCTGAAATTTGGCTTCTTGCAGCCGAACCAAGGAGTTGGTCTTCCAATGTTGTGTTTAGCTGCCTGTGAGTATTGAATACTCAGAGTGTTCGTTGTGCTCCTGGCAGGTGTGACCGTGCGGATGCCTCAGACAACCTACGTGGTGAACAACGGGCTGGCCCTGGGCTCGGGAGCGCCTCAGCTCACAGTGCACCATCGACCGCCGCCGCAAGTGCACACTGTGAGTGGGGCTTCCCAACCACCTCGTCCAATGTGCAGCCTTGTCTCTGCACTGGGACTCAGGCTGCTGTTAGTGTGAGCTGCAGAGCAGTCAAATGCCTTGTTGACACTTCACAGTCAGTTCTGCGCATGGCACCACCCAGTCACCTACAGCAGCTCCTGCCCAGAATGGTAAAAGCTGTGCAATCTGTTGGCACACCCTGGCCTTCACCAAGTTACCAGGAGAACATACTGAAAATTAGTGCGTGAGTTGTCTGCAGGTGACTCATGGAGTCAAGCATACAGAAAAGCTGCCAGTAAAATGTTTTGTCATGGTTTGGCTATGAACTGGGTGGCCACTTTTTAGTACACCTCTTTACAAAACTGAGGTAGGGGAACAAGGTACAGACCAAATCTCCAAGGTTGCCAACTCCCAAACTCCAGAGGTTTTTAGTCAGTGTTGAGAGCGATCACTTCTGCATCACCTAAAACCCCTTTTGGTTAGAATTTGAGAATTTTCTCTTACACATTTAATTTCATTTCAGCTATGTTGCCTGTACACTCACTGTTGGGCAGTCATGTTACTTACAGTGTCCTGAAATGGTAAATATATTGTCAGGAAGGTGACTTACCATCCTTTCAGTCTAGACATAATCAGCTCAATGTACTCTTCCATGATAAATAATGAGAATAAAAGAAGCAAATATCACACAGAACACTTAAGATGCCAAAAACTGCCCCAGATTCCAACCTGAAGGATCTCAGGCTTGAAGCACGGTAACCACATTCCTAAATTCATCTTAACTAATGTAAATGAGAGACCTAGGACTGTTTTTGCAGTATAAAAAAGAAGTATCACTGAAAAGACACATTTGTGCCCTCATTTCAAAAGTTTCTGGAAAGTGAGGCTGAGCTTTTGTAATCAATTTAAAGTGATAGAATCTATGTGGGATCATTACCCTGTCCTTCTTTTGTGACTGAATACCTGTCTGTAGAAGGGATGATGAGTTGTCAGCTTAATGCCCTGTCTGGAGTGCCAGGTAACGTGGGAACAGCAGCTCAAATGTAGATTGGTGAACCTGCTTGCCCAGTCCTGGTAAAGGGCACAGTGTTGAGTTCATCCCCTCCTGGCTGGGAAGCAAAGAAGATACAGGGAAACTACTGTGGCATGATCATTTGCACAACTAGGGATGTAAAAATGTAAGAATGACGTAAGAATTTATGGCATCCTTGCTCCCACCCCTTATCATTTGCAGCTGCTGCCTTGCCTGTGCACACAGGACTGAGAGTTCTGATGGCTGGGTGATTGCAGGCTCATCTGCTTCCACTTACCTGGGGAATGATGAATTAAAGCCTCCTTCCATTGCTGTAGATTCTGACCTCTCCCTTATTGCTCTTGTGCTGCTTAGGAGCCACCACGCCCCATACATCCCGCTCCACTTCCAGAGGCACCACAGCCGCCACGTCTGCCCCCCGAAGCTGCCAACACTTCTCCACCTCAAAAGCCACAGCTGAAGCTGGCCCGGGTACAGAGCCAGAATGGGATTGTGCTGTCATGGAGCGTGATGGAGGTGGACCGGAGCTGTGCCACTGTGGACAGTTACCACCTGTATGCCTACCACGAGGACCCCAGTGCCACCGTGGCCTCGCAGTGGAAGAAGATCGGGGAAGTGAAGGCGCTGCCGCTGCCCATGGCGTGCACTCTGACACAGTTCGTGTCTGGCAGCAAATACTACTTTGCAGTCCGGGCTAAGGATGTCTACGGACGCTTTGGACCCTTCTGTGACCCCCAGTCCACAGACGTGATCTCTTCCCAGAGCAGTTAAACTAGAGATCCTTGGACCCTTTAAACCTGTCCTGCTATCAAGAATTACCCCAGATTTGGGAGGAGTTGATCCCATGCATGTAATTCACCTTTAAATCCACTCTGCAGGATTATTTTAGACAGTTGTGTGATACACTACATGCACTCAGAACCAAAAGAAAAATAAAGTCTGACCTGCAGCAAGAGAGCCTGTTTTTTCTAAATAGTTCATGCCATTGGCCATTTGAAAATTTTGTTTTTCCTTCCGTGACAGGTGTTCCACCTAGATACCTACTATCCTTTATCCAAGAGCATCCTGAATGCCTGGGGTTCTGCTTCAGAGTGAAAACAAAATAGTAAATTGCAGTTTGCCTGAAGTAAAACATACACATCTGTAATGTCTAGTGAGACACCAACACAAGGGCAAAAATGATCTGCCTCTTGCCCCCCCAGCATTCTGTGAGCAGAGGTGCCATGAAGGGTGATCCAAGGTCTCACTTTTTGTACTGGAGGCTTGAGTGGTCTGGTCTTACCTTACAAACTGTAATAAGCTCTCTGAGGGGAGGGAAGGGAACTTGAGTCTGGCCAGGAACCCATGTAAATTTGGAGGTGATAAAGAAAAAAAAAATAATCACCCCACAACCTCCTACCTTTTCTAAGTAAGAATGCTCCTCTGTTTTCACTATCCTGCCCTACTCACCCTGGGAGCATTCCCAGATTCTGAAACTGGATTGTAAAGTCTCCATTCATACCTTGATAGTTCCGGCAATTTCTCTGTCCCTCCCCTCATACATCCAGCCCTATTTTTTAGATTTATTTTGTGCCTTAAAGAATAATTTCAGAAATAAAATGTAGCCAGATACCTTGTGGTGTTCTTTTATTTGCTTGGAGTTATTTTTCCTTTTACCCTCCTGGTCTTTTATCAGTGCTTCTCATTTCCAGGCCTGCAGTAATTGCTATTTATGTAAAGACAAGAAAGTGTAACATCTGCTGATTTTGAATTTGTTCTTATCTGCAGTATCACTCAACCCTTTCCTTACGGTAATTCCTGAGTAGTTTTTGTCCTGTCAAGAATATGGAGTATACAGACATTATTTTCCACCAGAGCTTTTCCTGGTTCTTTTGGGAAAGCTGCAATTCAGCCAAAGAAGAAACCCCCGTGGTGTGGTGCCATGAAAGCTTCTGCCTGTTTGCACTCATTTGGATTCTCAGTGAGCATGAAAGGAGGAGCTGCTTCCCAGTGTGCTTCTCTCTCCCATCACCTGCCTGCCTCTGCAGAAATCAGATGTCACCAAGGGAGTTTTAGAAACTCTTTTAGACACTGGCCTAAACCTTGTGAGCGATTGCAAATGTTAATAGATGCTTTCATGAAGCTTCTGAGCTGAGAAATTGGTGCATCTCCCCCACCGTCATTGACATGTTAAACTTGTTTTTTGCAGAACAAAATTGTAACGCACCTGGGCTAGAAAGTAGATGCAAGATTGAATTTTGGCAATTTTCAGTTGCATTCCTACCCAGTAGAACCAAACAGTGGGTTTAGAGGGGAAAGATTTTTTTTTAATCCACTTCACCGTATAGCAGAGCTGCAGACTGTGACATTTTTTCATTTCAGTGCTCTCTTTCTCAAAACCAGCATGCTGAAGTGTGAAGCAAGATTGAAGTATTAGAAAAGCTCAATCCCCAAACCAGGCTGATGAAATATGCTAAGATATTATGGGTTCTGTAGCTGTTGTTCCTTTGTTTAGAACCTTTACAATGAATGAAATGGCACTGTAGACCGCTGTCTGATTTACTGCACTACTTCATGTAACTGGGAGTGTCACTTCTCTCAGGTGAGTTATACAAGGCTCTGTATGGAAACTTGCATTTAAAAGTTGACTTTGGCAAGCAAAAGTTCTGGGTAAATCCAAGCATCCTCACAGAAGGTTCACACTGTGGATGAACAATGTGTAACCTTTCCTTTGAACTGCAGTTGTCCCTGTATTTCTGGTGCTATTATCAAAAATTCCTTGAATTTTACTGTGTTTAAGTAAATGTTCTGTTTGCTTATTTTAAGGAATAATTACTTAATAATGCATTTAGTTTGTTTGTGGAAATAGACTAAGTTATGATTCTTATAAAGACAGTTCTGTAATAGAGATTAGAACAGTTATTTCCAGTTTATGGCTGTCAAATCCTTGGGCAATTTTTTGTTAATGTCTTTGAGGTGGTACCAAAGAGCCTTTGGCTGTATCAGTAGTATGAAATTTTACAGTTTGAAAGTTGAAATAAACATGAGGATACAACCTAGAACTTCATTTATTTAGTTGTGATTCCAGCCCAAACTATAAGTGAGCTTTGTTATAGTTTGAGCTTCCATTTAGATATCCCTTGTTAGGTTTGTCTCCTTTGGGATAGGCAGGGGGTGAAAGTCCTGCATTAGAGTATTTTCTTTCCTCCAGTGGAGGTATTAAATAGGGACAGTGCATCATTCCATTTGGAGATTTTGTGGGCTGCATCATTAGAGAAAGAAGACTCATACTTACTAAAGATTCAGTTCTTAACTGACTGTAAAAAACTGGCTTCTGTCTTACCAGATCCATTTCTGGTCTGTATGGCAGCAGTTGAGTTTTTGGCAGGATTTTGTGAGACACCTTTGTTGACCAAAGACATCGCAGTTCTGGGGTAAATGATCACTTCCCTGTTGTTTCATCCCAGCAGGGCTGTTAAAGGTCAGATTTCAGTATCTTGAGCAAGTACTGGTGGAGAGGTGTGTGATAAAGCATGGCTTGACTTTGAGGTGGCTGGTGTGGAGACCTCCAAGGGAGCTGGTCCTAAATCACTGATGCCCAAAGAGAAAACTTTGCCAGTTTTGTGCAGTCACGGTCACTGTGGAGCAGATCTCTGCAGTGAGTTTGCTAACAAATACAAGTAGTGCTTAATTCCTTACCTCATGGCAGTTTTTCCCATGTAGTTGAATGGGTGATGGTTTTATTATCCTTTACCTCCCATCATGATTAAAACTATGGATAAGCTTTCTGCTAACAACAATCAACCAGAAAAAAATTGTTTCTTTTATAGACTTTATTTGAAAGTATTACCAAAATATTTGGCAACATTCAGTACAGGTCTGTTAATACTCTGCTTCTAGACTTCTTTAAGGAAAAGTATCAATCGCTGAAGCCTTCCAAAAATCCACTTTTAAATACGTTAAAAATTTCTATATGGTTTTTAAGTGGAAGTGTTGAGTTTGGTTTCTTCTCTGCACTTAATGCAAAATTTTCCATCTTTCAATAGCTTGGTATAAAGGTGTTCCTGATTCTGTGTCTGAATTTTGTGATTCTGTATTTTGCTGCTGCCTCTGGGCATGTGACATTTCAGCAGCACTGCCTTGGTCTGAGTTGCCCATGTTTTAGCAAACACTGTAGCACTGACTACAGCTGTGTTTTCCATCCTCATTTACTTTCGGTTGTATTTTAGGTTTGAATTGTTTTCTCTGTGTGTGATACAAGGGCATCTGGATGTCCAGGTTGAAACTAATTTGAGTTAGTTCATCTTCTTGGAGAGGATCCCTGCTGTGGAGTGTTGATGGCAAAATGGCATTCTGCATTTCTCCTACTCACAGCTTCACTGGCCTGTTTTCTTGCAGTATGGCTAAAAAACTATTGGATACAAAAACATAAATGCTAGGAGGGGACAGACTGCAGCTGTGGCATCAGTACTGTCTCTGGTGACAGCTTCAGAAAACACAAGGATGCAGATCTCTCAGACTGTAATTATTTGCAGCTTCCCTATGCATTGGTCTGACGTTGCTCCTCGGAATTGTCTGTGCTGCCCTTGGCCATGTTAGATCACTGAGCACAAGCACTGTGACACTCATTCCAAAGGTTTTTAGCACAAGGCTGGAAACACTCATGGTGTTCTCCCAGTAAAATTAAGGGGTCTTACCCTGCTTCCTTTGAAAACAAAGGCAAAACCCCTCAGTCTTCACTGGGACCACGACTCAGCTCAGTAGTAGGATCTGAACATCATTTTGTACTGTAACAGAAATAACCACTTCAGCTCTTCCTTGATGCTGTTAGTCTTAAATGTACAGTAAATAAAACAAATATTATATAAAGGGATGGGTCGCATCTGTTCCTGGTCCCAAGACAGCCATTCCCCAAGATGAGTATTGCATAAACTGTACAAAATCAAGCTGTGATTCTGCCTTCTTATAGACCCTTTGAGTATTCTCCTTTTGTCAAAAATATCTATGCAGATATTTTAAATAGAAGCTTGATATATTAGATATATATTTTTTTAATTTGTTGATTTGGGTAGGGGTGGGCATTGTATGAAAACAGTGGAGGGAGAAGAGATTAAATGACACTAAGGCAGCCCTGCCATGAAAATCTATTCCCTTCCAAACACCTTCTGAGAGGAGAAGGAAAAAATTAAGGATAGCTAGGAGAAAACAAATCAATGAATTTTCCTTTTCATCTTTTTTAAGTTAAAAAGGCATCTTTCTTTCTCATTGTCATTATGCAGGCTGAGCATTCTTTTCTTCTTTTATATACATATGCCTATATATATATGTATAGATGTGTGTATATATACATATATATACACACACATATATATTTGTATTGCTGTCTTAAACTAATAGGGTGTAGCTGTAAATAAGATAGCTGAGTAGTAGTTGTTCAGGGATTCCTGTTCAGCTTTAGTAATTTATTGGTTATCAAAAGTCAAATGTGCAAAATCCTTTGTTGGAAAATTTCAAATCTGATTTCTTGTTTTGTTTTGCAGTTGGAACTGTAAATACAAAGGAAAAAAATGTAGGACTGATTTAATGTCCACTCTAAACTGGGCAGTTGCCAGCTTTCCCCATTTTTGTATGTACTATAGATTAGTGTGTGTCTGTGTTAACTGTTAGTGGGGTTTTGTCTGACAAGCCTGGAATTTATACTTTGAAATAAAACTACTGGGTTTTTAACATTTTGAGTCATCTGTGCTTAGTTCGTGACACCACAGGAGGCAACTCAAAAAAGCCTGCTCCTCCTCTCCAGAGGTGTTGCCACCTTGCTCAACCAACACTGAGCAGCAATGCTTGGGCTCTTGGTCATTCCCAGGAAGTCAACTGCATGGTGCTGCCCTCACAGAAGCAAAAAAACAAAGCAATACTGTAACCTCTGGAAAGTTATCTTCCATGCATTTCTGCAAGGCATGGACAAAGAGAATAAAGTGACCTGCACCCCAAAGTTGCCCCAGATGAATTCAGGAATGGAAATCCAGTTGCTGATGCTGCTCTCCTTGCCCTCCAAGATGCCAGGTTTGACCTCTGAAGCAATGGTCATTCTTTCTTTAAGAGGCTTTGGACAAAGTACCGGAGTTTTTCAGAGCACCCTTCAAGCATGAAGACCCACTCACCTGGCCAGGAAGCAGCTGCTGTGCACAGCACAAAGTGCATCACTCAGGGATAATTAAATCAGGATTAATAAATCATAAATAAATAATTATAAAAACATGTTTCAGTGCAGGCACCATGAAGGGCTCTGCCCCCCCCCACCCACCTGCTTCAGGGGTAGAAGCCAAGAACAGCACCATGACAGACGTCGTGCAACTCGTTTGGGACCAATAAACAACTGGACTAGAAGGCAGTCTGGGAAAATCTGCCTCTTGGACCCAACTCTGCTGCCAAATTGTAGAGAACTCAGAGTACTCAGAACATGGAGTTACCGACGTGCCGACCCTGCGTTAGTGCTGAGCCTGTACTTTGAGGGCATATAATTAATTTGTGATGCTAATAATTAGTTTCCATGCACTTACTAAAATTTACTTCAAGTCACTGACCAGAAGATGATGGACTCCTGTGAAATAATGCCTCAGCACAATCAGACTTGAAAGTCCTGAGTTTCTCAAACTGCCTATTTAAACTACAAGTATATGTACTGCACATAGCACAGAACCTATGTTTTATCATCAAAGAAAGCATAACTACTCTGCTCAACCACTGCTTTAATTGTAGTTCCTGCTGAAGTAGAGCAAAGTGGGAGTGTGAGCATGCAGAACACTCACTGTTTGCTGCAGAGTAGCTCTGGCACACACTCCATGGTAGGTCTGGAAAGTGCTACAGCCCCAGAGCAAAGTCCATTTCTGCACACGAAACTGAAAAAACCCCAGCAGTCAGCTGAGAAGCAAATCTGAGCCAGCAGCACAGCACCAGGACACTGCCAAAGGAGTGCTGCTGGTTTCTCCCTGAAGTACTGTGCAGCCTGGCCTGGGCAGGCACTGGTAAGACCTTGCCCAGGTGTCTCCTACTGTGACAGACTGTGGCCCCTGTTAGAGCTGAGGCTGTGCAGGGTATGACCACTAGAACCAGAAGGGGCAAGTTTGCTACTGAACTTCAGAAAAGGGGGGTGGTAAAGCATGTGAAAGCTTGTGTTCAATGTGACAATTTTGATGGTCAATTTTGATTTTGAGAGGAGTAATTTCCTCTAGGCAGTGACTGAAGAGTATTTTTTCATTATGGCAAGAGAGATTAATCACTACCACCTCCCAGTTCCATCTCCCCATCAACTAAGTCCCTCTTCAGCCAGACCTGGAAACCTGAAGTTAAAAGAGTCAGAAGCCACAGGACTTGGAAAAACCTGAAAGCAGGGTATGAAAAAGGTGGCAACTTCTGCCACAAATCCTCTGCTTAGAGCATACCTTCTCCTTTTTTTATTCCAAGTGGCATCTGCAGAAGGAAATAAGATACTCAGAGACCTTTAAACTTCCTGTAGCTGTCTGTCAGTTCTTTTGCATCTGCCTACAGGGCCATGCAACGCTATCAAAGCCTCCTCTGGTCACTGATGCAGCTATGCAGGGAAGAGGAGCTGGACCCAGCTGCTGTGGTCAGGACTGGCAGATCAGCCCTGGCTGGCCTGGCAACAAAGAAAGCACAAAGGACAGCACAGCAAGAGGAATGCAGTGGCATTTAGCAGCACAACCAAAGGCAAAAAGTAGCCACAGTCACACGAATTGGGAGTCCTAAGGCTCACAAGCTCCCATTGGTGTAAATACTTAGTTACAGAAAGGCACTCTCAAAAGAAGAGCTCTGATTTCCCAAACTCAGGGTTGGAGCACAAAACAGGTCATACCTCAGGGTAGGAGGCTCAAGGTGAGAGAAAGGCAGAGCTGCCATCTCCAGCCATATTGTCGTGTCATGGGCACATCACAGGTGCGACACAGCTCCATTCCCTGCAGGTGGAAGCATCTAGCTGTGTCCTGGGTCAAGAACACTGTTCACTGCAGTAATCCATTGGCAGTTTCCTGGTCCCTGGGGACCAACTTTTAAACAGTACTTCTCCATGTGTATTTTTATATAAAACTGTGTGAAAAAGCAGTAAATTCATGCTGCAGTGTTGCTGCGTTGTCCAGGAGTGACAGTGAAATCAAGCCATCCTCCAGCTCCTCTGTGCTTCCAGTTTCAAACAAGCAGCTGATTCTTGGTCCTCTGCTTGCTGGCAGCTCAGATCCTTGCAGTGCTCTTCGTGACCCAGATCCATTCCTTAAGTGTCCTCCTTAATGCCTGCTGCAGCCTGTTCAATCCAGGTCAACTCAATCCAATCCAATCTATGGCAGTGGCTCCACCACCACATGGAGGAGTTCTCTGCACACAGCATCTCACACCTACCTCCTACCTCAGCAAACAAATCACGTCAGTCCCTTCAGTAAATTTTCATCGTCAAGAACAGCTTTGGTGTAACTTCTTGTCTCCCTCTTCCCTTGGCAAAAATCACCCTGTGACAGCCAAATATTTAGCTAGAACCTCACCCAGTAACTTGCTCCCTTCCCCATCACACAAGCTAAATGCTAGAGGCTTCATTAAAACCTCACACTGCTCATCATTCTTCACCTTCATAACACAAGGCAGTGCTGTGCACTATTTAGCTTGGACCATCAAGAACATGAGGAAAGAGCTGTTTATTTTGTTTCACTTAATTACACATAGAACATCTAGCACAAAACAGTATAGTGACTTGACTCCTTGGTGTAAACACAGCTAAGAGCAATGTGCACAGCCCTGGCCCTCACACACATCTCGCTGTCAGGTTCCCCTGCCACAGCTGAAAGAGCAGGCAAAGATGGCACTGAGCAACTGCATGGGCTGATCCATTCCAAGAGAGAGATCCCGTGTAAGAGATCCATTGCATCACATTTCTGTCCCTGCAGCCTGGGGCAGAGGCATTTCCAAAGGATCAGGCCACTTCCCTTCACCCTCTTTCGAAGCCTGACATTGCCAGCTGCTCTGGCCACACCAAGGAAGTCTTGACAGTGCCACTGAAAGTCACATCCTGTACATAACAGACTGATCTGCCACAGAGAACATACACTTGATGGGAAGCAACTTGCAGCACACTACTCAGACAAAAGGCAGACATCAAGCCAGCATTGAGGTAAGGCCATCACAGCCCAAAGCAGCCACCTAGTTTGGCCCAGCTACTACCCAGAAACAGATCACTCCCACTGCTGGCATTGCTCCTCACTCCTGCTCTAGGAACAGCTGTGATGATGGCTCAGATCAACACAAAGCTCTGCCACCTGCTTCTCATCAATCCTAGTCAGAGAAAGGGCCACCCAAACAGCTCAGAAGAAAGGAACATGCTTTGGGGCTGCAGAGAAGCAGCCAATATCAGTACAAAGTCCTTAGCAGGCAGGACGTGGGAAGGCAGGTATAAGGCACAGGGATGTGGATATCCAGGTCGATTTATTACACAAGAAATAAAATTTCCATTAAAAAAAAATCCACTCGTGGATACTGACGCTGGTTTTACAGGATGGGCCTCATGGTGACAAAACCGAAGTTGTAGGACTCGGGCAGGCCCTGGTGCCGCGTGCGGTTGAAGCGTCTCCAGCTGAAGACCGGGAGACCGCCCTGCACCGGAGGGCCATTGATGGCGGAGGCTGTGAATGCTGCAGCCAGGCGGAAATCCGACACCTGGAACAAAGGACAGGAACCCGGGGCAAAAGGGCAGCGTGAGGCTTGACACATCCCCACCCCAGACAGCAGGAACAGCTCGGGGAGATTTGATTATAAGGTGACGGAAGAGAGCAGAGGGAAACACACACGGGCAGCAATTTCTCCCCTGCGCAGAGCGATCTCCAGTCATTCAGCAGCCAGTGCTGAAGGGCACCAGGAAACCACAAGCCCACGCTTGCCCTTGCCAGGCTGAAAGAGCCAGAGCATCTGCACTCAGGACAACCCTCCCTGATTTTATGGGGCTGCAGCAGCAGGTGGATGAGGGGGTCTGCCCTAAGCTCTGCTGCATGTTGAGCACTTGGTCCATCCCCTGGGGCATGTCAGGGTAATTCGGGAGTGGAGAAAGGCAGCAGAGTTAATATTGCTACCCAGGCTCTGCACTGCTCCTTCATTTTCTCCAAAGAGGTCCCAAGCCTGCTCCATCTTCCCAAACTCAGACACTAAATGTGTCAAGTAGGGTTTATAACTAGAACAGGCTTGGCCTGGGCTCTGGGTTATTTCTTTCAATGCCCCTCTTAGGCCCCCCATTCCACCTCCAGCACAGCTCGTTCCCCTTGCCTAACTGTGCTAAGGCACTGCAGCATGCATTGACCACTTCCTTACCAGACCCCTCTACAAAGCCATTTTCTGCATTCCTCTTGTATTAACCAGTACTGGGAGTCTCCCACTACTGTCCACTGCAACACACAGCTGGCTTGACACAGCACTGGAGATACCAAAATAGCCTCCCCAGTTCCATCTTAGCAACCAAACTCATAATCCAGAAATGCAGCAGGCTGGACCCCACAGGATAAGACACTGCAACTTTTCAGCACAGCTGCATACTTGGGCATTGCTCTTCAGGGTGAAAATATCATATAATCTGCCTAAAAGAAATGCTGTTTTGTCCAGCACAGTGGGTCTAAGGATTTTCCCACATACCTCTAAAATGCAAAGTGATCTTCACCAAACTTTTCAGAAAGCAGTTTTGCAGAGAGGTAGATCCCCAGAGCGGGGTGGCTTACTAGCAAGCCAGCCTTTTGTAAATGTAAACCTAAAGTGAGACTGCAACCCCTTTCCTGTGGGCTCTGGGAGGCACCCACAGAGTCCAAATGAACAGCAGGCTGAGGTTGTACAACAGTCTCCTTCCCTGAGTGAGCTGAAGACTCATTTCCTGCTGTAAGGCTTTGGGGTTTAACCCCTGAACACCACAAGCTCCCATGGATGTAGCTGTTTCATACACCTCCCCCTGTATCCTGTAACTCTACGCCAGGACTGTTGTCAGGGACAGGAAATGAGGCTCTGCAGAGAATTCCCATCTGAGGAGGTGCCCAAGCACTGGGACAGCATGAAAAGAGGGAACTGACATGCCTGGCCATGCTTGGCCTGGTGCAGGGAAGCAGGCTACAGGTCTGACAGGAGCACAAACAGGCTGCAGCCAACATTCAGCACATACTGAAATTGAGGTAATTTACCTTGGAGTCATAGCAGCCTGCAGGCACTGGTAAAGAAGGATTCAGGTCTTCCCGGCAGCAAATGGTGTTGCAAGGATTGTGTTCAGCATAAGGATCATGCTGATAGTCTGGGGTGAAATGTGGTGGGAAGAGCAGAAGACAAGAAAAAAAATTAGCCCCCTCATAAAAAGCTGATGCCAAGTACTGGAGCCACTAAAAAACTGGGTAACTGTACTCTGTCACATTGTTTGTGTGCTTCTCCCTAGGTACCAGCTACAGGTCAGCACTCAAGACAGGACATTAAGTAGACAAGCTCCTAATGCAAGACCATACAGCTACTTCTGCATCCCAGGGGCACCACTGCCAACCTCTAACCACAAATATCTGCAATTCCACCTGATGAAATTCCACATGACAAAAGCTTGTAGAAACTTTGTCAGGAGAGAAAAGCAGAAGAGAAAGGGAAGTGGCAGTGTTTTTTTATTTTTTTGTGGGGGGGCAGGCAGGAGAGGGAGAAATGCAGCAATGAGAGCCTTTGTTTTCCTGTTCTGGATTAAAATAAGTGTAAAGAAGCAAAACCTTTGAACACCCACTGTAGTAACTGCAAGCCAGGAGGGGAAGGTGGTGAGCTCAGCGTCTACAAGCATGCTGCTACTCACAGCCCAGACAGGAATGACACCCCACCCTGGGAGAGGCCTCCCAAACCTCAAGTCCAGTAATCAGCAAGCTCCCTATAATTGGGAATAAAAATAAAGCATCTAAAGCTATCAGTACTTTGAGATGGGCTTAGCCAGAAGTTAATTAAACTGGATTTAATCCAGTTAAGGAGAGCCCTGTCAGGAAAAAACAGAGCATTACCTACTGTCCTGGTTCAATCCCTGCTGGCAACTAAGTACCACACAACCGCTCATCCACATGCCCCCAAGCCCCACCCCTCATGGGATGGAGAGAAGAACTGGAAAAAGGTAAAAACCATAGCTTGAGATAACAGCATTTTCAATAACTGAATTGTTAATAATAAAAATTAAAAAGGAGAGGGGAGGGCAAGAGGAAAAACCCTTAGAGAAACAAGCGATTAACAATACAATTGCCCGCCACTTGCTGACCAATGCAATGCCCATCCCTGAGCAGGGATCAGGCCCTTCCAGCCAATTCCCACAATAAGCATGAGGTTCAAGGATATGGAATATCCCTTTGGCCACTTCAGGTCAGATGTCTTGGCCTTGCTCTGCCAGCTTCTTGTGCACCTGCTCAATGGCAGAGCATGGGACACTGAAAAGTCCTTGACTTATCAACAACTAAAACACCTGAGTTTAAGTAATACTTAAACAATCAACATTATTCTCATACTAAATCCAAAACACAGTACTGTATTAACCACCATGAAAATTAACTCTATCCCACCTGCAAAAAACCATTTGCCTGAACATGGAAAAAGACCTTAAGTTTTACACTAAATTCTCTTGTCTGATCACATCTAACTGTTGCTTAGGGTTTAAGGCTTTCAGGACTGACAGGCCTTGATGGATTAGGTGATAGCAGTCCATGAGGTCTCTTGGAGTACTCTCTCTTGGAGTCAGAAGCTTTCTGGAAAAGTCAAATAACAAGCCCAAGGGGCCTTGCTCTTGTTAGAGCAACTTTATCCCAGTTTCCTACCTCCAAAGTAAGCTTATGTTAACCTTTTTGCTTTGTGCGTATTCTGCATTTAGGACAATATAACTGATCTGTATGTGAGGCTGCAGCTTCCCACTATAATCCAAGAAATAAAAGTAACTCTGCTTATTAAGATCAGCTCCACAGCACTCAAACGTGTCTTACTGTTGTATCTCATGATGTACTTCATGCTTTCCAAGTTGGTCACCTTGCCCTGGTCTCGACGGAAGATTTTGGCTCTTGGAGCAAGCTCATAGGAGAAATCCATGCCGTACTTGACAACGTATGATGCATACCCACTGAGATTGTAAATCTTTTCATGGAAAGGGATATTGTATGAAGGCCAGTAACCTGCCAGAGACAAACCCCAATCTGTTAATCATTTGGAAAAGCTGGATGCTCTTGCTTGTCTCAGAAAAGGAAAGAAGTAATTTTCCATGTTGTATTGCCTCAGCAGCATGTCGAGGAACAACACAGAAAACTGGTTTGAACACAATAAGGCAACAGTCACTGGCATGACCAGGGCTGACTCCCAGTGTAACACCACTGGAGACTGTGTACCCAGGCAACCCGCCCCCAGACTTCCAGCCTCAGGACTCATCCTGCAAAACAGCTGAGATCAGACTTGCAGGAGCCTGAACATGCAGCATGGCCACAGCCCTCTGGCAGAGGTTTCCCTGCTGAACCTTAAAGGACTGCAAAATCACTTACCTCCTCCCAACTTCACAGTGAATGGCCTGAAGTCATTCTGGTTTTGCCCCCTTCCCATCTCACCAAAGCAGAACAACACACTATGCTGAGATGTCAGGGAGGGACTGACACACACAAACACATGGAGACCACAGGGCTACTTGGAGCAAACAGAAGGCAGGCCAGCACACACACACTTTGTGCAGTGGGGGTTGCACACAGCCATAAAGAAAGATGAGGGATTGCTGCACATTTTGCCAATAGCCGCCTTTGAAGGTTAAGAAGTGATCAGCAGAGCAGAGCCTTGATCTAACTTTTCCAAAAGCAATCCTGCACAAAACTGCCTGAAAGAAGACCACTGTGGAAAGCTCTTATAAAGAAGCAGGAGACCTTCCAGGTCAGAATCTGGGCACAGGAAGTCCAAGAATATATAAGAATATATAACCATACCTTAACATTTAATTTTTTCTATTTTTAAGCAACAAGTATATAACATGAGCTAGGCCCAAGAGTAGTACACTTTCAAGTTGTCTCCAAAGCACTAACATTCCCTGTTCATTCTCAAATCACACACATCGGGATTTGGCTAAAGATTTACCATCTAGGCACTGGTAAATGCAGGCCTCCACATATTAAGATCAGCCCAGCACAGTGTGAGGAGTCTGGTGTAAGATGCTCAAGAAAATCAACTGGAATTCACTGGGAGCAATACACACAAATACAAACCAAACTTCCTGAAGGATATGCAGACAGCATAAGCAGTGGAGCACTGTCTGAGTGGAGGCCTAGGATAGGGAAGACAGGGTATTCCTGTCTGCTGGCATTTGCTTACGTGACCTAGTGCCTACCTGAAGGAAACAGGTTGTGCTCAGGCTGTGTTGTAATACAGGCGTCCTGCAGAAATGCGCAACTTGCCAGCCTGTAACGATGCAGGCCGGAGGACACAGATACATCAGCTTCCAAACCAGTAAGGTTCAGCTGTGATTCAAAAAGGTGCTGTTGTCTCACATGAACGCAGTGTGTACAGATGACCCCTTTCTCCCAGCTGGAAAAACTTGTTTAAATTGCTAAAACAGAGGAAGCTATTAAAGTTCTCCTCCAGCAAGAGCTCTTCTGTGTCTCAGGCTCTGCAAGACTGCAAATCCCATGCAAAGAGTACGGCAGTCAACCTAAGCCAGGCTTTACCCAAGGGCTGCTATAAGCCAGTGAAACCTGGCAGGGTGCACAGTGTTAAAAAACAAGTCAAGAGAGACTGTGAAGTTGAAAGGAAAGGATGACATGAAGGCAGTAAAAAATCCCTGAATCAAAATGCTTTCCTCCTCTGCAATTAGAGAGCAAAAGGTATCAGCAATATGGACAGAGCAATAAGAGTATTGCACGTATGGTGGAAGACACTCAGATCCCAGGCTTTGCTCTGATGTGTTGCTTTTGATCTATTACTCATTTGTCATCAAGAAACATGAACTGCAACCTATTCGGGTGACCTATTCCTTCACTTGAGACAGTGCTGCCCTCCCTCACCTCCTCTAAAGGATTTCTGAGCTTTCTTTGTCAATATACAGAAAGCACCCAGACATCTTTGCCTGGGAAGGGAAATGAAAGAGATTTCTGGTATTGAGAACTCATCTGCACTGCCCTACAAAAACTACAGAGGCCATAAAGAAAAAAAACCTTCCATTTTCAAACCTGCATAAGAAAATGCTTCATTTTTTCCTCAGTACAAGGTTTACTACAGCAATACCTGCTTTTGTTCACCTGAGATTTCAATTCTCATTCTCTATTGTGTCTAGGTTTATACTTCAAAGAGACTTAAAAAGCAGGTGCTGGTGGCAAACTCACTCTCACCAAACTAGCATGCCCAAAGTGCATTATCTTGGGACACCTGCTACATGGCAATGATGGAGCTTGCCCGGGTCAGCTATTCTACAAAGATTTTAAGCCAGCATTGCTCTTGAGAAAGATAAACCTCCTTCACCTGAGCTGCTCCAAGCACCTGGGAACAGGGCAGGGGCCTTGATGGGACTTGTCCGGTGTCCTGCATGGCATGGAGGAGTTCAGATCTGCTGCTTACAGCAGCTGAGGTCTCAAACACTGCACTTTGGCAGGGCTTAGCTCACCCTGTGTGTTGAAGGCTGTCCTCCTAATATTTAAATTCCCAGAGACTGACACTCTGTTATCCAGTATGCACAAGGTACACTTAGATATCTGGGAAAAGACATACTGTAGGTATGAAGTAATGTGTAACCTCTAAAACATGCTGCCACCTTTGAGAACAGAGCAGCTACATCTCAGAGGGAAGAAGTGGTCACTGTGTGCCCAAGCCCAGGAGCAGGGCTCAGTCCTACAGAGAATGCCCCACAGCTGCTCCAAAATCATTGCTGAAAAGGAACTCAAGGTACCTGCCAAGCCTGGCATCTCTGCACAGGTATAGCACTGCCATGCTGGGGCTGCAATGTTTCCAGCGCCAGAGCTAGAGGGTCTCTATCAGCTTCTTTGTCTGCATCCCATGCACAACTCAGCATTGAGAAGCCCAAGGCAAAGGAAGCCAAAAGAGACTGACAATGTTGCAATGCCTGGAATAAGCCAGAACTTTCCAAGAAGCTAGACACAAGGAAAAATTTCAAAGAGAACCAACCCCAGCTGCTAACATAAACAAGTTTCCCATCATTTTGATTTGAGCAATTCATCAGTTTATCCCCTCAGCATGTGATCAGGGGAAGGAGCACAAAGCACCAGACACACTTAAGGCTCAGGCTCTTTTGTTGACGATCTAAGTGTCTAGTAAACACTTGTGAATTAAACCTGACAGTGAGTGTTCTGCTTGACCAAGATTTTTGTTTGTTTTCCATCAAGTTCTTGCCAGTCTTGCTAGGGAATTAAAGAACCTTTTAAAAACTAAATATTTATCAGAAAACAGAGATCCAGAGAAGTTCAGGAGATGAACATAACATAGAACTTCTTTGGTATTCAAAATTTCATCTTCTTGCAGGGTGACCCACTCAACAATCCTTTCGAGTAGCCCACAGCATCACAGTTATTTAGTACTGCCCCAAACAGATCTCACATTTTCCCTCATTGGTCTCTACAACAGGGCAAAATAATACCAGAAAAAAGACAAGGATGCAGCTAAGCAAAGAGACAAAGTCTATTTTCCCTCCTCTGCTTCTAGGAGACACAGATGGTCACTGCATTGCTGCCACAGCATACCAGATAAATGAACACATTGCAATTGAGCCAGATACAGAGGGATGCTCACACAAAGCTGAGGGTTGTTCACACAAGGCTTCCTTACTTTAAACTCAGGACTAGTGTTCAACAAACCCTTCCCTGTACAAAACACAGTTCTCAGTTGACATAAAGAGATGCTTTTCCTAAGCCAATAACTACTATAGGAGCTATTACCTTTCCGGAGAACATTTGTTTGATCAGAATACTCCACAAGGGTTGGGATCTGCTCAACAATGTACAATGCACCATCGTCAAGGCTCCTCTGCAGCTTGACCTTCTTCAGGTCTAGAACCATGTACTGATTGTTGTAGGTTCCTGGGTATGAGAACAGAGGGAGTTACATGTCCTGCCAAGGGAAGGAAACAAGCACAAGAGGTAGAGGGAGCACATCTTTTTTCCTAAGATGCATATGAAGGTGCATATGTACTTACCAGAGTTGCACTTTGAGAAGGTCTCTGCCCAAGTTTTGCCATCATTTGCCATCATGTTGGCAATGCGGACCCTCTGCCAAGCTAGCAAGGATTCAGGCACCACTTGCTTAATGAGGGTTTCATTGAAAACACTGTTGGTAGTCTGCAACATTACCAAGCCACTGCCCAGTATGTAAAAGTCATCCAGGGACACCAAAAAGCCTGAAACAGCAATAACACAAAACTGGTTATCTTTGTGAACCTTTGATATACTCATAAAACAAAACAGAGATAAGTCATGAGGATATGGATGAGTCCACGCATGTGAGTGTGTGAACTCAAACTGTACATAGATTAAAGATGAGGTAGTAACTTCTGCAAGGGCTTTGGGCCCACCTGTCAACACAGTTTGAAATGAGAAGCTGTCACGCTTTCAAGACACCTAATTCTTTGTCTAAAGCATTTGCTTTGTGTTTGTATGCCGAGCCTGGAAGCTTCTCCATAAGTCAACCTATGTCTTATGCTAAGGATTACATAGCCTAAATGCCTGTCAAATGTTTGTTTCTAACAAAGAAGTGAACTAAATAAAAATTCAACAATGAAAACCAAAGCAAAGTACAAACTCCACAAAAACACTTTCATCAACTAGTATCAGTTTTAGATTTTTACTCTATAAAGACAACATAATTTAATTAATTTGAATTAATCCCCTTAATTAACTCCTTCTGTATTAAATCAAGCAGAATAATCTTCCTTCTAGTTTAATGTTTTCCTGTCTAAGGTATCTTAAAAGCATCTCCAAGACACAAGCATCTCTTAAATCATAAACCACATCCTGCATATGAGAAGCTCTACCTATTCCTCTTCCTGACATGTTGTCACGGGGGTTTTTTATGCCTGCCAGCTCTGCAAAGTCAATACAGTGATGGATCTGAGGGCAGGATTCCCTTCCAGGTTACATGCCAAATGAAGTGCTGGGTCCAGTTGCAAACGCTTTGCCAGAAGGTGACATACAGAGCTGCAAAGGTCAGCTATATGCCTTGGATAGTATGGGGACTACTTGTACAGCAGAAATAACTTGGCCTTTGGATTACTCAGCAGATACATGGCTGCCAGGCTGGGGAAGAAAGATTGTTAACCGAGCTGGTCATGGGGAAGTCATACAGAACCTAAACTCTTGTTAAGAAGTTTTTGATAGTATCAGTCTTCAAAGAGTACAAAATCTGAAATGCTGTGTTACAGCATAATAGTTGAGCTCCTCTATGAAATCTCCCACAGCAAATTTTATTAACACAATCTGCAAAGGTCACCAACCTACAACAGCAAAAAAGACAACCCAGCTCTGCCTCCTATTCCTGGGCTTTTATCAAAAGGTAAACCACCTTAAAGCAAAAGTAATGTTTAAGGGCTCTAGTTCAGCAAAATTGCTTTAAAGAAGCAGGTTCTCAAATCAGAACAGATCCAGGAAAATACACTGTGTGGACATCCATTCTCTAAAAAAATATCAGTAGAGAATAGACTGAGCACCCTGGCATCTGGTATTACTCATGGAGAGAGAGGCAATACATTATGTACATTATCAGCAGAGATCTCCCTCAAATAAGTAAGGACAAGAGAAACATCTTAAACTTGGCTCTGCCAGTCTATTTTACACAAGGACTTGGGATACTCTAGCATTAATCTGCTGCATAACAAGTCAAGTGGTGCTTGCCCAAACACAGACAATAATTGAAATTGTTGAAACAATTGTGATGTGAATTGTGCATCAATTCCTGTGGGTGACAATGCCAAGTGTCCTACTTCAAAACAAACCAAGTAATTTCTCTCTTCAATTTCAATCAACAGCTGAGATCGAACAGAAAAACTTGACTCAAAACAAGTGCTAACACAAGGAATGATGTTGAATTAACTGAAGGTTGAACTTTGTAATTCAAATAAACTGCAAAGCTCAGCTAAGCTGAAAAGAAGGGGATTTCCTTGTGGGCCTTAGTATTTACCAAGTTCTATCCTGCAATGTTTTATAACACAACATGCCCTCCATGATACACCATTACCAATAATTCCAAGATGGCATTTTGATTTAAGGCATAGGCAACTCTGAAACAAAGGGAAGCTAAAACACAAGCAACAAGTTATCCATGGTAAAGACATCCAGAAAAATAAAACCTGAGTAGAGAAGTCTAGAGATATCACCAGATGTTTGATGTCCCCTTGAGCCATTCTTCTAAGTGTGTATGAGAATCTGTTGTAATAGAAAGTGTTATCTCACTGTACACTTCTTCTATGTTTTTCCTGTAAAACCATCTCTGCAAACCCACCTCCCATTTTTGTTGGGAACACTCAGTCAAATTTGTTTTGTTTTATTGTTTTTTTGGGGTTTTTTTAACCCCTCTCTCCAGTGAACCTGATAACTCCACAGAAAAACAAGCAGAAGTACTTCTGATTGCATTTTCTGGATCTGATCCATTTAGATTCCATTTCCAAATGCCACTTGAAAACGGAAGTTTCCAGAACATGGGGTTTCACTCACCATGACATTAATCAGCCAAGCAAAGCAAAGCATTTTTTGCAATCTGAGCCACAGTGTTCTCCAGAAAGTCAGCACATCAAAGAGCATGTGGGTGGCAGCACGTTCCGGGGTACTATGCTTTCTGAACCAGACAGCATCAGCTTTTTTGGTGCTTTAAAAGGTCACTGTGCTCTTTCAAGTGCAGCAAGGGTCAGCTTTACAGGTTGGAAGTCAAAGCTATGAGGTCTAGCCCACCTCTCAGGATGGGAGTAGCTCCTGGCTGAGATGCCCAATATGTATAAACACATTTGAATATGGGAAAATAAAGGTATTCTAAGGACTAGCAGAGAATCAGCAGCTGCTTCTCATGTCAAAACTGAACCCATCAGCTGCCTCCCTTGCACATCTCTCCTAGGCACTAAGAAACAGCACATACCACACTCTGGTCTAATCTCCAAAGTTCACCAGACACTTTCCTTTGTTTCTCTCCAAGTTTTAAAAAGATGCTGGAGGAAGCAGGGAAGCAGGAAATGGTCTGGCAATATCTCATGAGCAAGGTATTCCTGAGAACAACGGCTACCAACTTTTCCATGGTTTGTTCCTCCCAGCTCTTCCTCAAGCTGTGGGGAAGGATTACGCTGCATTAACAGCAGATTACTTCAAAGCAAGGGACACAAACTACCTCTGTCTCCTGCCGATGGATGGGTGGATGTGTATATGACATGTGCAGTCACCCATCAATACAATTTATGGCACCTTACTCCCACATCACCACCTAGCTCAACCCAGAAAGATCCCAATAACAGACCAGAGGACAAAAGGTGGAAGTAAAAGTCTTCAACTGTTCTTCTTCAGCTGTTTTGTTTAAGCTGCTAAAAATCAAACTAACATACTTTAAAAGACTGTGGCTCAGCACAGAGAAGGTAGTTCACTATCCAAACCAGAGTGCTTAGTCAAAATGGTACATTCCTGTTCTTAAATGGAGTTCAAAAGAGCTCCATCCAAATGGATGGAAATCCTGGAAGCTGCAACCCTTCTGCTATTTGAAGAAAATCCTAAATTTTACCAGTTAGTTTGGCTCATTTCTTTGAATGCCTCAATGGGCAGTGTAGAGAATTGACTGGAGGTGTGGAGGGAAAGGGGCACAGAGAGAGGAGAGGTGCAGGTTTCTGTCTGATCCACCACTAGATATGTGGCACAAAACATAGAACCTATCTTGTCTCTATTATCACTTCCTTACTCCCTCAAATGAACACAGCTTCATTCAACATTTGTGAGGAACAGTAACATTCTCTGTACAATTTCAGTTCTCTCTGCTATGCATTGATTCACAAGCCACAGGAAGTACTCATGTCCAGAGCTTGAAGAAGACAATAAAGCTCAAGCTTTCTGTTCAGAGACATTCCTCCTTTCCAAAGGTTCACAGAACTGTCCTACATGCAGCTCTGCAGACAAAGACTATGAGCAAAAGTCAAGTGAGAATTAAGGTGAGTTGGTGTGGAAATGAGCAGCAAGTTAAGAAATCATTCTGCAAAAACAGAGATTACAACTTCCAATAATTCTTACTTGACTGTGCCTCTGCAGTACTACTGCTGCTCTGAAGGGGAGAAAGCAGCAGAGAAGAAATGGTGTTAACATTGGCAGAACACTGATAACTGCTGGGGAAGCTGGGATGGTCTCTAACTCCTGCCTGTCCTTCTACCTGCTCACTCACAACATGAGCAAAGAAGTGCAAGGCCCTCCAGCTGTACTACAGTGCACACCCTAACACAAATCATGGTTAGTCAATAGCCTCAGAACTTCTAAACTGAGTCACAGCAAATACTAATTTTTGCAATCTAGTAGCCCGTCTTTTGAAATTCAGTAAATAAAGAAATAATATGGATAATTTTACTCTGTGACCCCGGGAGAAATCATGGATTTGGCATATCCCTTCTCAGAAGACAAATGACCCCTTAACATTTTCTGACACACCTTTTGGACAGCAGCATAGTTTTACTTTATATTCTATTTTACTGGATGACAACAGTCTTTGAATAACTCAGTTAAGTGTCACTGAAGGCCTAGAAGGGCACCTGCCTTTTAGTGCTCTCTGTTTCCTCCAGAAGTTAATAGTTCTGTGTCCATAGGATCATGCTACTATTCAGGAGAGATTACTAGGTTGGCCTTTCTTACTGGTTCTTATGTCTATCAGGACAGAGACTAAAAGCAGGAACATTTATGCAAGGAGACATTACAATTGTCAGGTTGAACCATGGCCAGGAGCTGCAGATTCCAGAGTCAGATGCTCTGAAAATATCTCCCATCATAACACGGAGCAGAGGAATTTGGCAGTTGCCTCCTTCCTACGTGATGTCCCTGGAGCATTACTAGGCCAGTGCTTACTCATGCCATGGAAAACTGCAAGTCTGTGAACTACACCCACAGCTAATGCAATTTGCTGCAGTCAATGGACCCGGCTTGTCTAGTGCTTGTGATAGCACCCTGTAATCAGTGAGCACCCTCTGCACACCACAGACCTCTCAAACTTCACTGTAGCCATGGGAACTATGCTTTGCAACAGTTCTCACTCATTTTATTGGTAGAAGTACACCTTCCCACATCACTATGCCAGAGCCCACATGGCAATGGGAGGCTGTCGTGGTTTGAAAGGAAGTGGTTTTTTTTTTGGAGACAGTGGTTAGCCCAGTGGGGGCTCAGGTGTGAATATTGGCACCTGTTTGGACCAATGAGGAGATGGTTCCGCCTCTGAGAACACAGGGTATAAAGGTAGAACTCCCAGGAAGCGACACTCTCTTGCTTGTCGGTCAGCAAAGGCATCAGGTCAGTTCTCTCTCCCCCTCCGGCTGTAGGCCGGGTGGGGGAGGGGAAAAGGCCACGAGGCGCCGTGAGCTAGGCCGCAGGCTTTGGATCTTGGAGAGAGAGAGACCGGGGGGGGGGGGGGGGGGGGGGAAGTGAAAGGATGGAGGGGTGGAAGTAGTGAAAGCACCGAGCAAATTCCCCCCCCTCACCCCGCTTCCTAGAGAGAGAGAGAGAGAGAGAAGAGAGAAAAGAGATAAGACGCGCCGGGCAGCTCCTGGAAGTCGGCCAAGAGTGTGAAGAGAGTCCGGCACCTAGAGATGATTTTAACTTTTTCCCTTCACGATGGAAACCTTCCAGACGTTGATCCTCCCGGAGGACAGAGATAAGAACAAGAAGAAATGGACAAGTGAAATGAGAGGTTTGTGTGAGTAGGGAGTAGTGGAGTTAATGAGAAGAATTTACTTGGGAAGAGATAAACGGAGGAGCAGTTTTTTTCGGCTGTGGACGGACTAACTTTCTATTGTAACACAGAGACTGCGGTTTTGGGGGGAAAGCAATGGCTCAGACCCAAGAAAGGCAGTGAAGAGTAGTGGTAGGCAGAAATCAGAAATGAGAAGATTTCTGTCGTGAAGCCCTTGCCCCGGGGGAAATGGGGGGGGATTTTGTTATCCCAAAAATGGAGAGACTGTCGTTTTGTGGAACTGACCAAAGTATCCTTAAAAAGAGAAACCCCAAAAGCAATCTTCTGGTCCATGTCCATGGTGAGAGCATGGAACATGGAAAGGGGTTAGTCAAGAAATGGCACAAGGAGAAGACTCCTTCCTCTTTAATAGAATGTATTGATTGTTAGAAGAAGGATAATGGACTGAGAATTAACACCTGAGAGATGGGGACTGAAGGAAGATTGGAATTTGTATTGTATGTTGTAATGTGGGTTGAGAGGGGGAGGAGAAATGTGTTTGAAAGATTTCCATTCTGTTCTCTGTGTGTGTGTGTGTGTGTGTGTTAATAAAGTTTTTTTTCCTTTTATTCCTAAATTGGTGTTTGCTTGCTCTGTTTCTGGTCACATCTCACAGTAGGCACTACGTGGATGTGTTTTCATGGAGGCACTGGCATTGTGCCCAGTCCAAAACCAAGACAGAGGCTTTAAAATAAGCCACCTCTGCAGACCTCAGCATTCTCAGGGAAGCACACTGGGATTTTGTATACCAATGAACAGACCCAAACAATTTCAGCAAAGCAGTAGCTGATTTTCAGGTATCCTGCCACACACTATGCTTTACCAGTCTCATAAAACCGTAATATTTTTATTTCCTTATACAAAGAATCCACAAAAGGGGACAACTGAAAGACATCACCACAGACATCCACTAAAAATAAAATGATAAATGTTCTGTGTGGCTGATCATGATCCCCAGTTTTGAATCTGCAGCACAATGCAGCATACAACAGTTGCTAAACAGAGCCACATTCTTGTCAAGGGTAGTGCTATCATCAGTATTTCAGCTGAGAGATATGAGAGCAAGAATAACCTCATGAACATTCACGTGATGAACAGAGCTCAGAAACCTTTGCTTTGGACCAAATTATACAAGCCTGGCAAAATTCCTTGCAACAAGCAAGTGAAATGCCTCCAAGGCAATCATAAATACCCCAAGCTTTTGAAAGGCTGTACACTCAAGAGACATTCAGATTACCTCTACCCCCTTCCTCAAATTAAAAATCTCAGGTGTCAGAAAATGCTGCATTCCTGAGGAGGGTCAGACCCCCACAGAAAAAGGTTTGTTTTCAATGTGAAATGAATGCAACTGCTTTTCAAAACATTCTCCCAGTCACAGTCTCAGGAGCCCCTGCCATGAAGAACCCTTGCCCTTACTGGTAAGGCCTTATGGTAAGGCATCATAACGCAACAAAGCACATTTTGAAATCAACAACCAACAAAATTTCATGAGAATGAGATAGCCTCCTATGGTACTTACTTAATTTAAAATGTTTTATGAAGATTTTTGACTGTTTAGGTATTTTTGAACTTGAAATTTCACCTCTAAAAACTTATGCAATGTCAGCTCTAAGAGGGCGTTACAGATTTGCTTTGGTTTTTCACGTTCCCATTTCTTGGTGCTATTCTGTACCAAGAGTACATATTTTGCTACTCAAACATTACTTGCTGGCAATTTCTAACATTTGGCCTAATATTCCCAAAAGAATATTTTTCTAAATATTTTGGCTGGCTATATTACTAACACACCAAATAAGCATTAAAACATACTTTTCTCTGCAATAGCTTATAGAGAAGCTGTAAAAAGGAAGATGTAAGGGGAAAGAAAATAAGACCCAAAAAACAACAAAACAACTGAAGGCTCCTGAACCCAACATCAAAGAAGCCGATACAATTTCAAACAGAGCAAGTGTTTGATACTCAGTAATAATCCCATTACAGCACCAGTCAGGTCACAGCGGTAAACAGAAGCGCTCAGAATTGCTGTTACCAAACACATGAATGCTACAGGCATGGTGAGGAGTTCAGCACTTGAGATGACTGCAGACTACACAAGCAGAATTCAAAGCAGTATGCTTGTGCCAGAGGCAAAGTATTTAACCAGTACTATTCAGAGCACTGAAGGTGATTAGTCAACAACAAAAGACAACAACAACAATATCATGTTCAAGACATAAAATTCAAGCTGGCATTTTATCTTCTTGGTGGCTAAAAGTTCTAAGGTAGATTGAAGCCAGTGCTTGTTGAGTTACCATCCTTTTCACAGCCAGGACAGCTACAAGACAGTAAGGTGGTCCATGCCAAATTGAGTATCTACATAGTTTTGGTTTTCTTGAGTTTACCTGGGTAACTACTGAATGAGACACGGCCGGTGCTGGTGTATGGATCAACTATATTGAAGTTCCAATGCTTATAAATTCTCAGTGTGGCTGCATAAGTAAACCAGCTGGAATGGGCAAAATATATATTCTCATATCCAGGTAGAACCTGGAAAACAGAAGCAGAAAGATTAATAATTTCAAACCCCATGATATTCTGCATGTTTTCTACTTGATAGAAACTGGGAGAACTACTTGTTATAAGTAGTTTGATTAATTGCCTTATTGAAGAAAGAGCAGATTCTTGTGCTTTTAGCTGAGTACTAAATGAATTTCTGAAACCTCTAGAAACAATTCTTGCCCATGTGTTTTTGAAATAAAAGATCGTGGGGTTATTTGGGATACCTACATCACATGGTATAGGTTTTCCCCCAGTTTCATTTGGAATATTTCTATTCACACATTCAAATCAGATCTTTTCAAACATATCCAACAACAATTTAAAACATGCTGTTTCTGTGAGAATTCTTCTGGTTAATTTTGAAGTGAAGCACAGAAGCAAATGCAAGTAAATTTAATTTGAAAAGGTAAATATATCTATTGATGGTACATCTCTTGAAAGTATTTCCCTGGTTCTACAATTAGTTGCTAGCTCAGAAACCTCTTACTGTAGGCAAATGCTTCAGTTAATGTTTCTCAAATTAAGGTGAATATTGTTGCTCTGTGATACATTGAGTCTCTGGATGCTGATTAAATCTTCCTTAATAATTTTAACTGAAAAATGTAATTGCCAACATGATGCATCAGTCACTTCTCTTAAAACTGTGGAGTTTTTTTCTGTCATCACTCCTACTGAAAAGCCATTCAAAGGTATCACTATTAACAGAAAACATCAGCCACTTGCATCCATTTGTTTTTATGTTAGCACAGTCCTTTATTTTAAACAATCCTTTTCCTTTTTTCCCTGCCTATCTACCCAATGTATTTGTAGTCACTCACAACACCACTTTTCAGACTTCACTTCTCTAGGTGAATTAGTTATTCTCATCCAGTCTCCTCTCCCTGGTAGTTCCTCATTCCCTAGAAGTTCTAGCAGCTTTTCAACACCCATCTCTGTGGTTTTGGTTTGGCTTGATCTTTTCCCTCCCCTTGAACACAAGTGAGAAAAACTGGACTCAAAATCCTATAGAGGCACAAATGACAACCGCACACATGCATCTTGATCGTTGGCAGAAGTCTCTTTATGCCCACACAACATGAACAGGGAAAACTCCAGAAATGCAGACGCAAGACACTGCAAATCAACACAGTCACTGGAGATTAAGTTCTGGTGCTCACCTTGATCAGTGCAGAGCAGTGTCCCATGTCCCACTGGTATCTCCCATGGCCTCCTGAATCCACATTGCATTGGCCACCCCGTGCAGAATAATCAAATAATGCAGGAATAAGGTCCAACAGGTCTCCAACTGCATTCAGAAACTGGACATCAAAGTTGCTCAGTGGCTGAATAAAGGAGATGACAAAAAAACACTTTGAGACAGAAAAATATCAAGACAGCCTCAGTGGTTAGAATTTTTCTTTTGCTCCAGAAGGAAGCTCTTGTATGGTCTATGAAATGCCAGCTGACAAGGCCCAGATGCTCACACTCAGTATGGCACCAGACACTGAGAAAACTTTCAGGATCTGGCCCTTGTAGTGGTATTACCAATGCTACAATTTCTGATGCAAAAAGGAAGATGTAACTGTAACTCAAGAAACCTTAGTGTGAGTTTGCAAGCAGCATGCCAATCAGTCTGTTGTTAGGGATTTACTGAGATACAATTTTTTTTTTTGTTTTTCTAGATGTCTTTGGAGCATCTTCCACTAATGCTCTTGGGAGGTCTCAGATTTTTATAAACACTTCAATTAAAGACATCCTCAGAACTGAGGAGGAAGAAACAACTGAGGGAAAAAATGTTAATAAATACCAATCAAATAGCTGAATAAGGAAAGTCAGTCAAAAGGCACTCTGCTATGTGCTTTAGAAAACTCCTTATAGTTGGAGGTAGCCAGGGTTAACATCCTCTTTAGAACCTTCTCTTACTTTGCCTCTTCAAAAATAAGAGCTTAATAGTGATATAACCTCAACCTTCAAATACCGTGTTCTAAATCTTTCCTGTTCTTGCTTTCATCATGCCTTTTGTTAAGGCAAGGCTTAAGAAAAAAGTCCGAATGCACATCACTGTGGTGCTGTGAACAGTAATTTTATAATGCCACGTAATCATTTAGCAAAGAAATGCATTACTTGCAACATAAATCATTGTTACTAAACCATATAGCTGACCTCTCTACAAACCCCAGTAAAGGGGGACAAGGAAAAATGAAACGGTGTCAAATCCATTTACTTTTTATTCAGAACAAAGTAATTCTGAATGTTTTTATATTGAATATAATATAGTAAATATAAAAATATTGAATTCTGAATTCTGTGTTATCCATCTGCTGCACTGGGAGAAAGAATCACCAACAGGAAAACCTGGTTTTGTGTTTAAGACTGTCTGATGTGACATCACATAAGCACTGTGCTCCTCTAGAGTCTCGGTAAAACAAAGCATTCAAACAGAAGACATAGGAATCTGCACTGCACGCCCAATCTGAGAATTTCAGGAGTGGTCTGAAGCATCTGCCACATTATTGTCCACTAGTAAGAATTAGACCCAAAAAACTGCATCATAACAATGCATGATATAGGGCATATTACAATTTTTTTGTAATCACCTTTTCCCATCTCACACAGCAATGTCAGAAAAATTCCTTATATACGTCATTTAGATTCTGAAGAAGAATGAATGAACTAAGCTGACAAGCAGAGAGGTGGTAAAGCCACCTCTAAAGTCCTTTTGCTAGAATGTGTGCCTCCTTTAGGGTGCTGTCCTGAACACCAAAACAAAAAATCAATTTGAGTTTGAGTTACATTGAAGGAAGGGAGAAATAAACTTACAAAGGGTAGCAGAAAGGAGAGAACCAGCCCTAAAGGCTTGCCTACATGAGACATTAAAATAGGCAAGTTATTCTATAACAATTATTTTCCAGTAACTTCTCCCAGCCTGAGCACTCTGAGTACAAAATAAGGAAGTACAAATAGAGAACTATCCTGGAGTCATTCTAGTATTTAAAACTCTGACACCTTTTTATTCAAGAGTAATATCCCTGTGTAGACAAGCCCAAGATTAATCACAGTGTTGGAAGAGCATTAGGCAAATGAAAAGGCTTTATGTTCTTTGAGTGCCCCTCCCTCAGAAATTGTCTTGACAAAAGGGTTGGGTTTGTTTACTGGATATAAAATGTTGCTAAACCTGATGGAATGATGTCACATTTTAACATTAAAATGTATTCAAATTTTGACATCACTCTTAAAGATACCTGTAAATATAAAATTCAAAATACAGAAGTTTACAATGTACATTGCCTTCACGCAGATCTTAATGGAAGAATCTACCTAAAACAGTCCTCAGGGCAACAGACTCCATGCAATAAAAACCCAAAGTTTAGAACAATACAATACAAAGCATGTCCTTCAGAAAGAATAAAAAATACATATACTAGTGCTACTATCAAACTATTCAAAGCCCAAATTTCCTTTCTGCAGTAAGACTCAGTTACTTGTGGTAGACACAATGGTTCTACAATATTCAAGTAAGGCAATCTGAATTTTAGGGGAGAGCAGAAAAACAGAACATTTCAGAGTTACGTGTGTGTACGTAACCCAGGCTCTCATTTAAGAAGCACCTGGCTCTGGTTTCAACTACCATGCATAGTACTGGAAAACAGAATTAAAAAATTAAAAGCAGATTAGCTATGAAACAGCTTGTTTTTCATTCTCCTGAAAAGGAAATAGCTCTATACAACTTTGTCAGTTTCTCAGTGTTACAATTCACAGACTTCGTAAACACAGTTACTTTTCTTCATCCCCTTTATCTCTCTTAGCATATCCATGTCAACCAAACACCTTCTCAGGGCTCAGGAGAGCATCTTGTCTATGCATATGATCATGCATGCTGCAGGGAAACATAAAAACCTTGAGACTCATCTCTTCCCCTTCTCTTTCTCATCTCTCTGGTATTTTGGGAGTTAAGGGGAAAACCTTCCTAGCCTTTCTTCTACAGCATTTACTCTTATTTTAAGCTTAAGACAGTGGGAACAATTCTCCTCTACATATACAGAATATGTTGAATTTAGAAGTACACATAGCTTTCCCAACAGCAAGGAGAACATCAGGCAACAAAATACAGACTGTCATATGTTGAGTTTTGGCTTGGTTTTGTTTGGGGTTTTTTTCGCTTTGTTTGAGCGTGAGTAAAAAAAAAAGGAAAATAAAAATGCCCCAACTCATACAAGAGATATTTTTAATATTTATGATGTTCATTACCACCACAAATACAAACTATTGAACTACCAGAGATCAAAAGATAGACTTGTTCCTGAGGATGATAATCCAAAGACAATAAAAACATGGAAAGGATTATTTTATTAATGAAACAAAATAGTATCTACTAAAGGAAAGAGGTAAGAAGAGACTTACAAAGCACTGAGGAAAACGTGCAATAGAAATGATATTTGCTTTTAAAAGCATACAGAATTTGTTACAGACACTTTCAGTATGAAATTTCTTTGATTGTTTTATTATGGGAATTGACTAACAGAAAAGTATTTGTTACTGGAATTGTTGTCAAAAAAAAAAAATCAAAACAATTAGGTTAATAGAACCAAAGTACAATACTTAAAAATAAGAAAAAAAGTCATCCACTAGGTAAATTTATTTACATTTTGGATGGTAGATTTCTTTAATCACAAGGAATAAGGAAGATACTGGTGGTGGTTTTGCTCATTTGGTTGGTTTTTGAGTTTAGTTGGGGCTTTTAAGAGCCAACAGTGTACAGAAGCTGAGTTTATTCTCAGATAAATGGATGTGTCAAAGCTAGAATACTAGCCAGAAGCTTTGCAGCTGCACCTGTTTTTATTGCCCGTGTAAGCTCACAGCAACAGCCTTCAAGCTCTATTTCCTGAAGGAGATCCTAACAGCAATAAATATGCACACACAGTGGTAGCCTAATCTCTCAAAAGTACTTGAAAAGTATCATGGTATCCAACAAAATGAACCCCCTGTACTTTTACAGAACATTTTACAGAATGTCAGGTATCATTCTGATGCAAAGAAAAACTAAGGACCTAGCTGCAAGAGCAGCTGTCCAAAATGTACTCAGAGATAAGGACTGATGTTAACTTAGTGGCTGTGGCAAAGAGAGGAACAGTAGCACCATTTCCAGTAAGAAATACATACACAGTGAACATTTTTGCTTGGAATAAAAGAATATGCATCTCAACATAGGAGATAATGTCCAAAGCTAAAATTGTGCCTGGCATGCAAAAGAGTCAAAATAAATCCCACCAATTGCTGTAAGTACTTCTGGGAAAAGAAAATAATATTTCATGTGTATAATTCAAGAATGGAGGACACATATATTTTAGCCTGAACCACACATCTGAACTTTCACCAAATGCACCATCCTTATATAGACATGCCAGTGAGATCTCTAAAAAGAGGATAAAAATTATTCAAACACTTCAGAGGTCAGTGCTTTTTAGTATCAAATGCATAGTTAAATAAGCATCAGGGAACACACTTTGCAGGCAGGACATGCCTGTTACAAAGAACCAACTCAGACACAAACCAGCACTTTTCCCTACATGAATCTAAAAGATTCTGAAGCAGCAAAAAAGCCAAAAACCTGATGAGCTTTACAGGGCTCTTCAGATACAGGAGTTACAAAAGGATATTAATGTGTTCTTTTCCTAGAAAGTCAAGGTTTCTAGTGTTTTCCCCTACAAACTCAGGTCCCTCAGGATGGATTATTATTACAAACAGTTGGGTTTTTTTCCAGTTTGATCTGGCTTCCCATTCATGAAAGCCCCAGAGTGACTTCCATGCAAGAAAGATGTACATTTTATTAAAATGCAGCTGTTTACAATTCAGAACTCCCAACTTCTCAAAATTCTTGGTATGATTAACCTAGGTAAGAAGGTCAATGACAATTACTCAAGTCCTTCTTCTCACACTGAAAAACCTATTAGATGTTAGACTTTAGGACAGCATTTTAACTGCCACATCTCTAACAGAGTTAAAGGAGTTCTGCTATTACATACAAGCTGATCATCTGGAATACAATTCTAATTGAAATTAAAGAAAAACAAATGATGAAAAAACACAAAAGAAAAAACCAACTAAACCACCACCCAACAAAAACCCAAAATCTATCCCACCTGACCTGCCACAACATAGACCACATCTTTTGTAACCATATATTTTTGAGACTTAAAAAACAGAAAAGTAATTTAATAAAGTAAAACATACTCTAGGATAGAAAGGCTTTTAGGATTTGAAATCTAATGCTTGGAAAAAGAATGAAAGCTTTAATTCATCCTGTTGCAGGTACTCTTTATACCTAAAGGGTCATTTGCTTAATAACAATTGCAAAGTGACAGCAACAAGCACTTTAGAAGTGCCTGTCCTTCCAACATTCACATGGATACAAAAGCCACCCCCAGCTTAATCACCATGTGAGTGCCCAGGGTTCCAAGCCCCTTGTGAAGAATCTCTGGTTACATGGGCCAAGTGCTCAGTCACATTATCTACACTGAACAGCCACACAAGATTTTGCAGAATGGCATAGAGAATGCATACTTGCCACTAAGTATCCTATTTCTGTTTGTGATTTTTAAAAAGTGGATCTCCTTCTCCCATGTTTGTCCACTGACATCCCAGCCCCAGCTACTAAAAAGAGATGCAGTAGTCTTACTGATAGTTTGTGTAGTTTAGCCCACTCGAGGGCTCCCATGTACAGACCATCCAACTGTGCAATAATATAGCCAGCATGCCTCCAAAATGGGTCATCCTTATTATTTCTGATTTGTTGTCTTGTCCATTGATCTTGCTTCCTGCAGAGGAACAAACAAGTTGGGGTTTTCTTGGGTTTTCTTAAGAGTATAACTAATAATGCAGGGAAGAGACAAATACATTATCACCCAAATTGTCCAGTCCTACTAAAGATTTGAGGCAAATCACACTTTGGAAATCCTGCAGATATAAGCATTATGTCCTCCAAGTGTAAATGTTCAGACTTAAGCAAAATACCTTACAATCATGTGCCTCTACCAGATTTTAGTGTCAAAGAAGGAATTGGACTTCATGTTTGGGGAGGATTTTGCTATAGCAGATTTAGTCAGTAAAGGGAAACAAGTATTTGATAGGTCGGATGAAACATTCCCTTTTAAATGTCTAAGAATAAAAATAGACTGACATTTGAAGAGCCTCTTTCTCTCCCCCAGGTTCAAGTGCAATGAAGGCTTTTTGCTGGTGGTGCTCAAACACTGCCTGAGAACCACATCTTTGCTCCTCTGAGTAACAGGTGGGAGGCAGACAACTGTACCCTGTGCCAGATCCAGTCAAGAGCCAAACTGCCCAGGCTTAGGGCATGAGGCAACACAAGTTAAACAGACCCTAGGGAAAGGGCCACCAACATTTTAAGGATCTCTCAGAATTCTCTCTTTTGCTGTGCACAAAGAGCCACAAAAGAACCACAGGAAATGAGAATCAGATGCTGGCCTCTTCCATCCTCCTGTATCTATCCATCCAGCACTATGTAAAGTAGCAAAATAGAGAGGACAAACCTGTAAAGGAAGCAAACTCTTCCAGCAGCATATGGGTGAGAAAACCAACCAGAGTTAGCTTTCTAGAAACAACAAAATGCAAGAAGCATGTCCAAGGAAATAGGGATATGGTTGGAGCGTTTAGGGCTAAGGACTTCCAAGACAACACAGCAATCCATACTGCAAAACTGCTATAAATTAAAGCAGTGATGCAGGAGTTGAGGATAGAGGCAACAGAAAAGCAACAAAAGACCACCTAGTATTGCCCCCCTTCATCCAGCAATGCACCTTGGGAAATACATCTGCTATGCTGTGTCATTCTAGGAAAAAACCACACATTGATACAGCAGCTATCCCATTTTTCTCATAAGGAGGAGCACAGCAATGCTGAAAAATTATAGCAAGGGAGCACTACAATTCTTTGTTCTATGTTTTGGATAAAACCAATTACCTTTATATATGCACACCAATAACAGTCAGATATTCAACCTCTTATGGAAAGGGCAAGACAAGGCAAAGATCAAAAAAAATAGTCCCCGAAAGTGACCATTTCACTCAAGTATTTGTAATGGAATAAAAACACAAGCCTAAGGATATCAAAAATAATTGGTAATCACAGCTGAGTTTCCCAGTACCTGGCCTGGTTCTTCTCCTATTGTAGTTTCCCCACCAGTGTAGCTGCATTATTCAAGCAGCTACACTTTTTTTTACTTTTGATTTTTACAGCTCAAGTGAAAAGTAAATCACAACATTTGTGATTAGAATCGAATTTACATTGGTGGTAGAATAAAATACTAACCTAACAGAAGAAGAAAAGGATGCACAATGCTAAAAAGATTAAGGTGCCAGGAGACCACTGTTCAGTGAAATATTGAAAATATCAACTTTTCAAAAAAGGAATTTTACTAGAATGACCTTCAGAATTCATTGCCATTTTCCCCACCCTTTGGCAGCAGTGGTTTTAAACATTTCTTGGAAAGAATCAGAATTAGGGAAGGGTATATGCACTTCTTCATGTATATTTAGAATTTCTTTTAATAATAATGGCATTCAATCAGAGGGGAAGGAAGCATATGTTTCCCTCAGCCCATAAGGAAGAGAATAAAAAAAGGTTGAAAAATCTGTCATCCTCCAACTCCAAGTCTTGATTGATTTATTTTTAGCAAATAAATACATACGCCATAAAATTCTGAACTCCTCTTCGAATGGTGGGAGTCTTAATTAGCTGTGGATACATATTTGCTGCATGGTCATACATTTGCCTGAAAGAACAAGAGTAAGAGGAGTTATTCCTTTGCATCTTCTGTTTACCAACAAGTTAATTCACATGCCTTGACAGACAAGCAACACAGTCCACAAAGTAAGTTTTTCCTACTCACAGAAAACACTCCAATGCATGACAAATAGCAAAAGTAACACAAAAGGATTGCTAAAATGTGACTTAAAATAAATTACTTTGCCAATGTCTGCTCCAACTTCTGCACAATGGAAAAAAGATAAGCAAAAATGAGATTGAACAACTTCATAAAAACAACTGCACATTCAGGGAATATTTGAAGGCCAGAAGCATCTTGAAAGCATTATCACATTAATTTAAGCACAACAAAAATAGTTTTCTGGAGACCTATGCTATTTGGAATCAAAAGAACCACAGAGGCAAAGGTAATATAATTTGCTGATTCAATTCATTTCATTCTTCAGAGAGAGAATTTCAGCATGATATCTACCATGTTTTACTTGCCAGTAACCACGTTCCTTTCTGTTTAAGCTAAGTATCTCCATTTTTAAGTGTGTATAAGATGATCCTACATGTTGCCACAGAAACTCCTACTCGTGGCAGCCCTAAATAGACTCAGTTTCATACAGACCAAAATTCTTGTGGTTTTTTGTGTTGTTGAATTCAGTTAGCTGTGTTATACACATTAACTATTAAAAACAAAAGTTGAAAGGGCTTTGTTGCTTGTTGGTTAGGGCTTTTTTGTTTGTTTTCTTGAAGTGAAGTACTTCAAGATGAAATCAACTGTTAAAAAAATGCTCAGGAACCCTGAATGAATGTATCCCGTCCTTTTTAGCTGAAATGTAATTGTCTGATCCAAGTCAAAATAAAATTTCAACATTTCTCTTAATGTGAGTCAAACTTGACCAACATTTTTTTCAGTCACTGATTAAATTGGGAGAAAAAAAAAAAAAGGGACATCAGCAGAGAATTATTTCACTGAGGTCTGGAGTTGATAGAGATAGAATTACATCCATCATCAGTACATTTATCTCCTACCAAGTGCTGAGAGAAAGAAAACAGCATCTGAGAAACAGATACCAGCCTCAAGGAAAGCACATGCCAGCAGGGCAAAATTCCTATAATAAAACTCATGAGAGCAGCTTTCTCTGGGAAGGATGCAGACAGGAGTTCTTCCCAGTTTCCCTCAGGGCATAATTAAAGAACACAGACAGAGATATTAAAATGGTTTGCTGATGACTAAAGAATCATCTATTGACCTTCTCCCCTCTTTCTGTCCCTTGCCCCATTCCCAGACAATTGCATGAACTTGATAGCACGATCCTGCTGCTTCTTATCTCAGCTCTGGTAGCATTCTGACAAACAAATCTAATTGTCTCACACGTTCAGGCAAAACAGTAATTGAACAAAAATGTGATTTCTTTTTATTTGTAGTTTGAATTAGGTTGTGGAAGGGAGATGCTTGGACAAGAGGGGAGCATTCTACAGCTTTGCACCATTACATTTTTCACAAAACAGCAGCTTCAGCAACAATTTTAGTTCTAGAGTTTTCTGTCTCCCATGTAAATAATATATTTTCTGTCTTCCATGTACATAAAATATCATAGTCTACTTCCAAAAGACTGCAAGAAAAGTGGAGAAACAGATCAATATTCTCCACCCCTGCATATTCACAGAGAATTTGGCAAATTAAAATCCCAAGTAATTTTAGGAAGGGAACTAAAAACATACTCTATACTAGAAATCAGAGTTCTCATGTCACTAAAGAGGAGCAAATAGCACAGGTTGGTCCATCTGGCAGATGATAATTTAGGGATTAGAGCCAGATGAGGAAGATAAAACCCAGCTAGGACACTGGCCTAAAAATTGCCTAAGCCAGGACAAATGATCAGGCTTCCAACTCAACCATCAGCTCTACTCTCTGTTTTGCACTCAGAGGTTCTGCAGATTCTACAGCAGTAGTATCTTTAAGCTGTTGTGACTGATGTGGAGACTAGGTTAGGTTAGAATTGTGACTGAAAACACCTTCTTTAATGGTTTCACTCTTATTTGCTAACAGAGGACAAACAATTCCTGGAACTGATGATTTTTTTAATGACCAAGGTTATCAAGAATTTTTCCCCAAGTTGCTCTCTTCAGTATTTTTTTTGCTTTAGCAAAGCTTCTACATGCATGCCTTGTGTGTTTTGCAAGGGCATTATTCTCTGAATTAAACTGGATCACTACAGTAAAGCTTTGCAACTACATCTAAGGCCAAACCAAGGCAATTGCAAATCTGGGACAAGAATTCCAAACCTAAAACCAGAAAAGCACAGTCCTCCTTCTTTAAATTAGCAAGGAAGATGACAGGACTCCGGTCAGCTGAGGCTATATGAGGAAAGAGTAAAATTAATGTTGCTTCAAATTTAAATACTGTTTTTAGGCACCTGGCATGTCCTATCTGGAACTGATTTAAAACAATGTCCCAGATTTAGATGTGTTCTACCACAAAGTAAAGTCAGGCCTCTTTAACACTTCTCAGTTAGAAATGGGGAAAGGAAATTCATACCTAAGAAAGCCAGAGCAAGTACCTTGACTAGATATGACTGGACTTTGCAGAAAGGAGAGAGATTTGGGATAAAAACAAGTGCTTGGATCCCCAGACACTAGGATTCAATTTATCCAATGTCTAACTAGGCATTTTAAAAACACAGGGATACTCTCACACTCTGAATCAGGTGTCAACACTAGGAAGATGAAGCATGCTCTAGAGAAGACTTCCATTTCTGCCATCACTGGAAAACTGGTCTGACTATTACTTTTTCTACCACTGACCTATACAGTTAGAGCTGAAATTAATTATGTCCCAGTAATCCAAGGAAAAACAGTTCCAGCATGTTTCATATTTTGATTTTTTTTTTTAAATCTCATTATTTTGCAGACTGTTTACATTCCTACTATAGGCAAGGCATATACTTTTAAGAGAGATACTTTGTCACTCTTTTGCTTACATGTTAAAGGCCTAGCTGGCTCTGGAAACTCTCCTTCATGCCCTAAGAGTAATGTGAGATCTGAGCTAGCTGAGAATTCCTGAAGGTCTCCAAACTGCAGGTCAAGTTGGACATCCTGCTCATCCAACAGCTTCTGCAGGAAGCTGTACTTCAAAATGCGTTCAGGCACCAACATTTCCATCCTATCAATGCATCACATCAGAGCTCTTCCTAGTAGGACTTCTAGGATTTCTGCAAAGAGCCACCCTAGGTCTGCTTCATGAAGTCTTTATCACACACAGATGCAAGACAGCTGGAGACCATGGAATTGTTCAGACTACAGGCAGTCATGTACTAAAAAGCTCTTCAATTACCAAGCACACCCAACGTTTTCACACTGGAAGGCTGTGCCTGAACCACCTGAGGTGCTTGTACAGGTAAGTCACATAAGGATCTTCACTCCAGCAGCTAAGTGGCTGACAATGCAAATAAAGCCTTTCCCAAAGCTAAACACGTACCTTCACTCTCCCTTCTTCTTACCAAGAACCTAAAAGGGAAGCTGAGCTGTGGACACCAACGTGTGCAAAAGTAGAACGAGACAGTTTAGAGACACCTTAAAGTTGTGATGGTGCTAGAGTTTCCCTAAAACATGCTAAATGGGCCAGGCAGCCTGATGGGAATAGAGAAGCTGATTGAGAAAGGCTGTTTCCCAGTTTTACTTCAGAAAACTTGTTTAACTGTCCCACAGATAGAACATCTGCCTGCCTGTTAATTAGGATTCTCTAAATTTCTAGGCAAGATGAAGGAGAAATGGAGTCCTGAGTGAAATCTTTACATCTGCAGACTTAGGGAGTTCTCACTTCTCCTGCAATTTAGGAAACTGCAAACACAGTCTATAAAAGGATTCATTAGTTGCAGTTTGGCAAATAAAACCCCACCAAGGTCATGCAGCTAAAACCTGAAGTAGTTGGGTCTCTGTCTTATCAAGGGTCAAGAGAGTACACCACTACTTAATCTCTGTTCCTTACCTGAAACATTTTCAAAAGGTATAAGCTTCTGGAGAAGCCTTCTTTATCTAAAATAGCTTCACCCAAACTGACAGAAAAAACTTGTTTGTCACACCCAGTGAGAAATACACTTGTACTGCAGGTACAGATGGACAATGGAGCAAAGAAATGGCCAAAAAATTAAATTCAGACAGTATGTATAATATTTGATACTCATTTTATTGATAGCAAGCATTTTCAGGTTTTACACTGAAGAGAGATTTCTTGGTGGATTTTCTCAAAAAGTATCCCCAGAAAAGGCAGACTTTGGCTACTTCTGGTTTTGGATCTTAAACCTACTCTTGCACTTAATCTCCTTTCAAACAGCTAAATTTCCCTTTTTGCTTAAAAGCCTAAGTCTCAAACCATTCTTTTCCATATTAATACAAACCCTCAGCTTCACTTCTGTTCATTACTAGTTTGCTATATCCACTTCTTTACAAAGGGCCACTCAGTGCTGGAGCTGTTAGCCCTAGAGTAACAGCAGTCAGGGCTAGGAACCAACCTCAGTAAGCACATGACCTGCAGAAGGCAAAAGCCTTGAGCAGAACAACTTGGATAACTTAATTTCTGTGAATCTTCACTTAGCATATATGGAAAAAAAAAAAAAGGGAGAAAACCTCCTTCCTCTAAAACTTAGCCTAGAATAAGATAGCAGAAAAATCCCTGCAGACACTGTTTCACGTTCAAACCACATAAAAAGGAACAGACACACACTTCAGTTTCTTTCAAACCAAGGAAGACACATAAGTCTACTGTGGAGGCAGAAGAGGAAAGGCTGTGAGTTGTTCCTACTACAGCACTACTTGCCATCTAATTGAGCTTAGCATGGACTGGGCTGCCTGTAGTATGACAAAACTTAAGTTTAATCACCTATTGATTAACACACCTAGGTAAAGCCTTAGGAAAAAAACCTGCTAGCATTCCCTAGATTCAGGGATAGTTTACATAAACTGGCCGAACAGTGCAAGGCATTAATCTCTCATGCCGAATAATCCAACAACAGATGTCTCATGAGCTTAATTTCCTTTTCTGTCTGGAGTACAGGTTGTGTACTATGAACTTTAGGACTCCTTCACTCTCAGAAGTGTTTTGTTACTGACAAATATTACTTTATTGCATTTCCTTTATACACTTCAAGAGGCCTAGGTGCCTCACCAGTAAAACCTACTAGAGAATCACATTATCATATGCCCAGAGAACTATCCATAAATATTAACTGATCTTATAATCTTACTAATTAAATGATTATAATCTTGTCCAGCAGCTGTATCTGACAAATGTTCAGCAGACAACCTTCCCTTGCTGGCCTGTGCAACACAGCCTATGGGTATTTATTTCAGTGCTCTGAAAGCAAAGCTGGTGAAGCCAAAATGTCAAGTCACAGCAGCCACCACAAACTTCTCCCAACATCAGAATTTTGGAATTTTTCTTCTCCTATGACTATGTTGATACAGCAAAAGATGGAGCTTGTTCAACAACAAGCCACGTTGTCATGTTCTTAGCTGTATCACTAGCTATAGAGAGTCATGGAATCTCTTAGAAGATTGGAAAAGACCCTTAAGATCATCAAGTCCAACCTAGCACCGTCATCTGATATGAGGGAGTACTTCATAGTATCATTTTGCCTTCCAATTTAGCCATGCAAAGAACAAAGTTTGGTTAATTTTTTTGGTTGGCTATTTTTGGGGGTTATAGATTTTTCTATTTGTTTTATTTTAGGAAAAAAACCCCTGCACTAGATTCGTAACAAGTACAAAATTCTCTCACTTTTCATAGATGTGCACTGTGGGGAAGGCTCGGTCCCTCAGGGCTTTCAGGAGAACACTAACCCTCCTAGACACACCCCAGTCTGCCTTCAGGCCTATAGTGTATATTTTATTTCTTTTTAAGTTGGCCAAGACAACTCCACATGCTGTGAAGTTTCAGTATCTGCTCTCCAGCAGTTTCAGTTTCTTGACAATATTTGCTAAAAACATCCTTAAGGAAGCCAAGCAGACCTTGCTAGCTACATTTCTCCCTGCCTGAGCTGCTCTCAGCTGCCTGATCAGCCACCAAACTACAAGCTGGGGAAATAACCACACCTTTTGCTACTCCTTATGCACTTCCTTACACTTAGATTATTATGTGATTACATTACTTAAGCAGTAATACAGATAGAAACCCATCTATCCTACCAAGGTGTTGGGAGATCCTGCAGGATGAGAAAGGGAGGGCACATCCTGATCCCATAATGAAGAAGCTGTACTTCATACCTGCTAGTAATTAAAAGAATGGCACACAGATGGAAAATTTATCCTTAGTTTAAATGGAAAGGAATTTAGGACAACGAAAGCAAACAAAAACCTCAGAAGTACAGAAATCCACTGGAAGTGCCATGAATTGAGCTGCTTCTTGAGGTACTTACGGAGCTGTGAGATAGCCTTCCAAGAAGCCAGCAACATACATAATATCTTCATTGCTTAAGGTCTGAGAGCCATAGCCTGCTCTGATCTCCAGGACTCCCCAGCCTGTTGTCTGTAGACTGTTGTTGTAGAAGCCATAAGCATCTCCACTCCTGTCCAGAGTATTCCGGACCTGAAGTATTTTTTCAGCTCTATTCCAGTACACAGTTGCATAGCGGAGTTCTGCGGTGGAAAAGAAAGGAGACAAGGGAAACAAATGTAAGTAGGTGTTTCCTATGTAATACTGAAATGTCAAGACAGTATTTTAGCAATTTAAAAAGGTTAATTTCATAGCTTTCCATCAGGTTTAGTTCTACTACAGAGATCAACACTAATGCTAACGTACTAAAAGGGGGCATGAAGACCAACAAGAGTTTTACAAAAGCTCACATCTAAACATTCTCATGTTATTCCTCTGGAAGTTATCTACAACTCTCTCAGTGTACAGCTCCAGCATAGCAGTTTGTCGACATAAAACTCTGAGAAGTACTTCCTTACTTGGCCCAAGAGACAATCTACACAAATCTTACTGAAAGCAGCTTTAGAAGACAGCAGGCCTTAGCAACTGCAAAGGATTATAAACTACTGTTGACTTAATTTTCTACCTAAAGATTCAAAAACTTCCAAGAGCTTTCTACACAGACCACCTGGGAAACCAATCCCTGAGATGGCATAAAAGAAGCACTAGGACTCAGTGGATCACAAACTTAAAGACAAAAGCACAGCAGGTATGCAATCCTTTACAAGGTACACAGCGTCTGTCATTCATCTGAAATAGAATTGATCCCAAGCATGATACAAACAGGAAGGAAGGGCAACAGACTTCTCAGAGCTCCACTTAGATTGCTGTTTTAGAAAACATTCTTGATTACTTGCGTTTTAATCCTGCAAAGCAGAAGAACAAAGAGCAAGGTAAACTGCTCTCTGGAAAAAAAAAAAAAACAAAACAAAACAAACCACTATACAAACAACATCAAAAAAATCCCACACCCTACAATTCTAATTGACTCCTCTCTAAGAGGGGCTGTGATTACATCAGCTCTCTATGCATGACTGATCAAATCACTACTATATCACCGTGAGAAGAGTTAAAAAATTGTATGTCAGAGGTCCAATAATCATTTGAAAAGTATAAAGGGATAAATTCATAAACAGCCCTTCTGAATGACTGCACAGCCCTCTGGAATATCATCAGCAAACTGAGGGAACACTGCCCCATCACCGAGGCCATCAAGGGAGATGCTGACCAATATCAACCCCTGGCATAGACCACTTGTTACCAGCCTCCAGCTAGGCTTTGCAGCACTGTGCACTAGGTCAGTCTTCATGACCTACTAGAGACACTTCTCATGGGAACAGCAAATGCATTGGCAGAACCAGAATTTTAGTAGTGAAAGAACTTTGCTTTTTCCACATTCTATGAAAAGAAGTTGTTACATGAGTCTATGCAGAGATGAAGTAATTCAGGGACTTGGAACACAGTGTTTAAAAACGTTTTTCATCTGCCAGGTACTGAGGTTATTTCAAGGACAGACATGACAGACTTTCAGTAACTCTTCACGCTGCTATGAGCTTAGTCTTCTGTTGTCTCCTTAACTATCTTCTAGTAATAGAAGCAGTAATTTCTGCTTTAGATTAAAAGTAAACATGGGAATCACTCAGATGGAAAAATCTGTACACAGAAGAGCAGGCTGATAAGGGTCATCACTGATGAAAGCCAAAGACCACTTACAAAGCTAAAGCTTACATACCAAAAAAGTCAGGGAAAAGGAAGTTCTGTGAGGGGGTGATGCAAGGGGTCAGAGCAGAACACAACTTGCCTGTCCAGCAGTAAATGGGAAGGCTGATTCCAACCAAGAAGCCCACTGCAGGGGCAGAGGAGAGACTGCTTGCACAGTAAACAAAGACGTTGAGGAACAGATAAAAAGAGAAAGAATAAAGTAAGGCAAACCATGACCATCTTTCCATCTCTTCAGGAGGCTGTGGAGAGGTGGCTGGAATTCAACAGGAATCAGGGCAGCTGGGTATTGCTATTAGTGCCTGCCAACTAAATAGTGATGTCAGAATACCTATTACACCTATACAGAAGCTGTGTCTGCCTAAGGCAAAAGAGCTGTGGCTTTCCTTTGGAAAAGAAAGTTGATGCCAAAGCCAGACAGACCCATCTGACACAGGTACTCTTACACACCAGGCTGGGTTCCTTTGTTTTATATTCTGCCAGAGCATGAACATGCAGAGCTATTTTCAAAAGTCCGATCAAACTTTTGAATTACCGATGGATTCTGCCCTGTCCCAGCTTCCCTACGTGACAAATTTAACCTGAAGAAAACCAGGACTCAAAGAAGATGGGAGGGAAGGGGAAACATCAAATTACAGGATAGTTTGCAACAAACCTTGAGAGGCCTTTAAAGGAATAGCATCAAGGTAGCTGTTATGGTTTAACAACAATGCTGGAAACCACTATTTCCCATTACGGCTTTTTCTTTTGATTGACTCATCATCTCATTTCACCTTGCAGCTGGAGTTAAAACTACAAGCTTAAAAACCTGTCTACACTACAATGTAATCAAAGCATTTAGTACCACCTAATCTGTTACAATTTTATTTTGTATTCATCTGAACAAGCAGGACTGCCTTTACTAAGAAAACCATCCAGAAGTATAATACAGAATATATATATACAAAAAGCATGTGCACATTTTCAAACAATCCTGTTTGAGTTCTGAAGAAAACAGGGGCCTTCCTATTGAATAACATTTATATTTGAATTTGAATATTACATTTATTTTTGGACGGTGAGACAGGAGCCCTAGCACCTCTTATCCCAGCAGTCATATTGGTCAATTTTTGCATATAAAGCAATTGCAATGTCTCCATGAACCTACAAATTCTTTCATCATCAAAGTTAAGACCTCCAAGTGTTCAGCCTGCTATAACTCCGACGAATCAGAGACTGTAATTTCACAACAGTGTTGCTTAGAATAACCTCAATAACACACCAAAGCACACACTATCTACTGCAATGAACAAGTCAAAATCCTGGGGAATAGGGTGGGCCAGTGGAATCACTCTTCCTATCCATGAGCCAGCCAGGAGAACTGCACAGCATCAGCAAAGCAGAGTTTCATCACAAACACCAGTGGGGTGGGAGAGAGACAAGCAGAAGTGCAATGACAGAACAAGACTGGAAAAAGAGTTTCTTCTCCTTTCTGGGACTGGGTGGAACTCTCCTTCAAGCTGCCTGCTTTTAATGATACGTAACCCTTCTCCCAAAGATAGATCCAGAAACAGGGACAATAGCTGGGACAATGCTGGAATTTCTACAGCAAGTGAGAAATATCTGCTTTCTGTCAAAATTATTCCCTAAATAATGGGAAAAGGATATTCAGCCAGGAATATAGGAGGTGGTAGTGGTCCCTTTGGGTTTTAAGCTGAAACACCAAATCTGTTCTCTGCCTTTTGGGCTCAGTACAGGCATTTTGAAAGTTATGTTAAAACTGGACCTTGTCTTTTACTTGGTGGCAGCTGGAGAGTAGAAATACATACATGTGCATTAGAATATGAAACAAGCAATTAAAGGAAATACTAAGATAGAGGACAGACATAAGATGAAACACAAGGAAAGCAGATGGTGAAGAAGACATGAAAGAATGGCAGCAATTTGCAATAAAAGAACAGAATTAACAGAGAAGATGAAAAATGAAAGAAAAACAGTATGGACATGGCACAAGATAACCTAACAAGCACACTATTACTAATATTTATTAAATAAATCAGAACTACAAAAATAACACCTGGCATGCATTAAGAACACCAGTAAGATTTATTTGGCAATATGCAACAGCTGCTTTTCCTTAGGCTTTCCCAGCTATAAGTGGTTTTTAAAACCTATGTATATCAAGTTAGGTTACCAGATTTTATAATTAGAGAAATTAGTAGAGCTCTTTTCCTTGCAGATGAAAGAACTACAAGGTCTGGGGGTGAGAAATAATATTCATATTTTTCCTTAGTCTGCCAAGCAAGCCAACTCACAAGCAATGGAACATCGGTTAGTTCACACGTAAGAAGCTAAATTAACAATTGTGAGCATCTCCTACTAATATGAAAACTACTGGTTTCCTTAACTACTAATTTAACTACTAATTTTTATCTGTGGCTTTCCAAATGTGAAGCTATTTTGTTGTAGAGGAATTTTTCTTCATAGATTCTGCCCATAAACTTTCTACTAAATAGGGAAGATATCACTCTCCTGTTTCATCAAAAAACAGTTTTGCATCACTTCAAAATACAAAAAAAGAATCTAGAACAAAATTGCACATTTGATTTCAGTATACCCGCCTCTACAACTAATGATCAGTAGTAAAGATTATATTATCACAGTATAGCATTTAAATATTTCAGGTCAACCATAATAAGGGTGCTTCTGTTCAATGTTTTAATTTGAAAGAGCTTGACCTGTTTTTCCATTAAAAATTTTATAGACTCAATAGAATGTTAAGGTTTGGATGTGACCTTAAAAATCATCTAGTTCCAACCTCCCTGCCATAGGCCTGGTCACCTTTCACTAGTCCAGGTTGCTAAGGGCCCCATCCAACCTGCCCTTGAACATTTCCAGGGATGAGGCATCCACAACTTACTTGGACAACCTGTGCCAGTGCCTCACCACCCTCACAGTAAAGAATTTCTTCCTGTATCTAATCTCAATCTGCCCTCCTTCAGTCTAAAACCACTACCCCTTGTTCTGTCACTACCTGCTCATATAAAAAGTCCATTTTCCTCCTTTTTATAATCCCCCTCTGGGTACTGGAAGGCTGCAGTCAGGTCTCTCCAGACTGAACAACCCCAGTTCCCTCAGTCTGCAGGAGAGGTGCTCCATCCCTCTGACCATCTTTGTGGCACTCCTCTGATCCTGCCTATTCATGTGGTTTGTTGTTTTTTTTTTTAGAAACATCCTTTTAACTATTTTTAAAAGGCCATATAACTCTAAGGAACAAGGGAGATTTCAATAAATGGTTATGATTGGAATCTATTACAAAACAAAAGTGTTTCAGGGCTTCTTTAGAGATTAGCTTAAGCCGCACAAGAAATTAACTCAAAGCCCAGTAATTTTCAAATAAAGGAGTAAATGCTTTCTTGATCTGCCTGAATATAAGATATTTGTGTTTTCTATTCTACTGGCCTTAATTAATCCTACTTCCTCATGCATTTCAGGCCTAAGTAATTTTTCAATTTGCTTCCAGCAGGCCTGTCAATGGAAGCCTAATGCCCTGATTTGAGCTTACATCAGTGAAAAGTAATATTCAAATGTGACTTATCAATTAAGAGTTTCAGTCTTGTATGGTTTTCACGGTCACAAGGATACTTACTAGTAAAGCTTAGCAAATGAGGCAAATTTGCCAGAACAGTTAAGGGTATCTAGTATAGGTCACCCAGAGGAAAGAAAAATAGCCATTCAGCAAGTTGCTTCACTAATCTCAGAACACCTCAATTTAAGTAATATTAAAGAACATTCTCTAGAAACATTTTCCAAAGTGTATGATGAATCATCTTCAAGGCGTTCAAAGTGCTAAAGAACAATGAACCAATTTTCAAAAACCCAAACAACGGAATTTAGACAATTCACAATGTTGAAAGCCATTTACTCTACTAAATAGCCTAAAGGCATTTCTATTTGCTCCTTTGTAGCTTTCCTAGTAACTCAATTAGGATGTTAGAAATCAGTTGGGCATTTGGTGAAACTACTTCTTCCTTTCATTTCCTCTAGATAATTTACAGCTGACCCTTCCTCCCCTCCTCCTAACTGAAGTTTTTGCCGATCCAGGTAAAGTTTTGAAAGTATGTCTGCAAGATGAGATAGGACTGCCCACAAAATGGACGCTTATAACATTTTGCACACGTTGAAACAACCGTTCCATTAATTTCTTTTTGGTTTGTGGCACTTCATACATTAACTGGGAAATTCCTGGAAGCACCAAATCCAGCCTTTAAAACCTTCAGAACGTATTGAAAGCAGCACAAGAGCGAGATACTGTGTCCCTGCCCGAGGCAGCGTGGCTGGAACAAGAGGATCCTTTAGGTCCCTTCTAACTCGGACCATTCTGGGATTCCGTATGAGTTCTGAAGCGCAGACCTATACCCCACAAGGCAGCACTAAAACTCTGCTAGTCACGAGTTGCAGCACGCTGTAGGGCCACACCACAACGAAGTCCTCATCCTGAACGATTCCCGTGCCTACATATGACTTTAAAAACCAGCTTGGCTGGGAGCTCAAGGCAATTTCCCACCTGTTGGATCCACAGTTTAAATCCCCACGCCCCTTCTGGGAACGGGGAGGATGTTTAGAAAGCGCCGGCACCGAACACCCACGAGGCAGCACGGCCGCGCCGGCCCGGCCGCCGGGCACGAAGTGCTCGCGGAGCAGCCCCTGAGGGGCCGGAGCCGGCCCGGCCTGCGGGTCCCGCCGTGGGGAGCGGGGCCCGGTGGCCTCGCACCCGCGTCCCAGGCAGCACGGGGCGGAGGCGCGGCTGCCACGGGCGGGGCACGGAGCCCGGCGGTACCCGGGAGAGCTGCAGCCTCCGCCGCAGCCGAGCCCGGGCCGGGCTGCCCCTCCCGACCGCCTGACAACACTGGCGGGACAGCCCCTGTGACTCCTGTCGTCCCCCCAACCACGGCGAGGTGGCTTCGGCCGGCCATCCCCTACGCCCCCGCTCGCCTCACCTGCGCGGCCGCCCGCCGCCGCCGCCCACAGGAGAACGAGAGCCCAGCAGCAGCAGCGGCACACACCGCCGCCCGCCCGGGCCATGCCTCCGCTCCCCCGCGACTCCTGGGAGCGCCGGGAGGCGGCGGGACTTTAAGAAGTTCCCTCGCTCAGGGCAGGTCTCGGTGCTGCCCCCGCCTCCTCCGGCGCCCGCCCCGGCCGCGGCGGCCCGTGCTGGAGGTGGCCCTGCCGGGGGCGGTTGTTCCCCGCGCCGGCCGCCGGGATGTGCCCCGGGAGCGGCGGCATCTTTCCTGCCCCGATACGGGTTTGGGGACCCCAAGGCCTGGCCGAGGTGTGGAATCACTCCTGGCCGAGGTCCGGCCTCGCAGGGTAGTGAAGGCGGGTCCCCAGGCAGGTGCCTGTGGCGCCCCTGGACTTCCCGAGGGTGATTAACCTTGAAAGGACGAAAGTTTAACAAGAACGGCTGCGAAAAGACACAAGAGGAGTTGGGCGATGCCTCATCAAAATAGGCGTTTTGCATCACAGTGTGAAAAACGACAGCGAAGGGCAGCTTTCAGCCCTGTTAGAACAGTAACTGCTGTGTGTGTCCCAGCAGAAGAAATGAGGGACAGAACTTTGCCTAGGGTTTACAGATTGACACAATTTTCCTTGGGGTTTTCCTTTGCACCCGTGATTCAGAAAATTTTGAGGTACTGCATTTTTTCTCACCCAGTGTTGGATATTCTGCCATTATCTGAAAAAGGCCATTTTTTGGACTTTTTGTTTCAGTAATTGTTTAAGACAGTTTGAATTTGATACCGGTGCCTGTAATAGCCTCGTATAACAAGCTCACATGCCAACCAGTTCAGGCCAAGTAGCAAGCCTTGGCCCCAAGCCCTGGTAAGAGCACTGTGTCTCCAGGCTGCAGGGATCCTTCCATACCTTTTTTCTGGGATACTTTTCACTTAGGGAGAAGGAAAAAACAGACATTCAAACCAGAAACCAGAATTTTTTAAAAGAGTAGTCAACGTTGATTTTATTGTGGTGTGTAGGTAACAGGTACTGCAGGGACAGAACCATGTGAAAAAGAAATCTTCCAGAAGATGGGTCCATCAACTCATTGCTAAGGCATTTCTCTTCACAAAATTATACAAAATTTATTATCTGAAGAACACTGGAAAGAGAAGGGCTGCTGAAAACTAAGCACTTTTTTAAAAGTGTTTTTCTCAATCGATGTCAGCAGACGTGCTCTAAAATAATTTGTATCTCAGGGGTGTCAAGGAACCCATAAAACTCTTCTTTAAAAAGAGGAGTTAGGTCACTTGTATCACTTAAAAGATCAGAACAGCACTGCTTGGGTTAATCATAGTGGTCATCTTCAGGCTTGACAAGTCCAGCACTTGTAACTACATTACAGCTACACTTGCTGAGTGTTTCAGCCACAGCAACCAGAACAGCCCAGCAGTGCCCAGTAGCCCAGCAGTCACACCCAAAACCACAGACATAGAGGCAAAGCTTGTGGATTGGCACCATGAAGTAGGAAATAGCAGACTTTATATTTTTATTGTACTCATATTCTTTTTAATACATACCAGTTTTGTTGCAGTGTGATGTCATAGTTTGTCTCAGGTATCCTGATCCTTCCCAGGTGCCAATCACCTCTCCTTTCCCCTACCCTGAACCCTGCTGGGTGCTGTCAGTCCGAGCATTCCAGAAGGGCTTCGAGTGATTGGCAGAGTTCAAAAGATGCCCTGCACCCCTGGGGGCCATTGGCCCATCCAGGGGTCCCTTTCACCTGAGACCTGCCTGCCCTGCACCTGGTTGGTGGGATCCCTACCCCTTCCCTCCCCCTCTCCCTGGGCTCAAAAGAGCCAACAACCACGGGGTTCGGGAAATTCTGTTAGAGCTGTTATGGGATTCAGAAGCTTGCGGGTCGGAATAAAACTCTAGATTGAAACCCTTTAGCAGAACTGACTCCTTTCCTTCACCTCGCTTTAAAGCATCTCCAACAGAGGTAAACCAGAGCTCCTGCATGTCTGGACTTGTTTCTAGCGCCCAGCTGCAGCATCCACCAGCCAGAGGTGTCTCTGAGGTGAAAACACCGCAGTTGCCGCCTTTTGGTCAAGCAGCAGAGGCTAGACAAGCCCGGACACGTCCTATCCAGCTATATTGGTAATCATTCCAATACAGTTTTAGCACATCAGGGTTTGTTTTTTGGTCTCTTTTATCCTCATCCCAATGAGTGTTTCCATTAGGACACAGAGGATGGTATGGTATTAATGCCAGTTTGAGTTTCAGATTGGTTATATATCATGTGAAAGCTGTGGCTGTTGGGTACACACTTTCTGCTACTTGTCTGTATCGTGTTCCTGAGTGTAAGAATATACATTTATTAGATAAAAGTATAAGCCCTATAGAACCTCATTATTGAATTTTTCCAGTAATCTTTGCACTTCAGATCTATTTACATCTATATTGTTCTTTTAATGTATGTGTGTGTGTTCTTAAAAGCTAGCTTTTCTTAAAAAGAAAAACCAGAGGCAACTGATCTCTTTTAATTCTTTTTATGTTGTTTAGTTGAGCAAAAATGCTGTTCAAAACTATAAAATAATGATTTTGCACCAGTTTTATTGTTGAATAATGACCAATATTTGACAATGGTGGAAGTAGTTCTGCTTTGAAAGCCAACAATGCACAAAAGGCCCTTGCAAAAGCAGATGTTCTTCACTCACTAGATGTTATTTTTTCATGTGAATGCTGATTTTCTTTTATATGTGACCCCTGTGCTTTTGTTGCTTTTTAAAGCTGTTTATTAATACCAGTGCCATGGTGTCAGTTGAAGAATGAGTCATCTGAGTAAAACCTGCTTGACTGTAAAACTTCTTCCAAAAGTTGAATTGAAAAGGTCTGAGGTGAAGAAATCCAGATAATTTTATTTCCTTAATTTCTATTTCACTTCTGGTTTGGGGGCAGAAGCAGAAGTGGTGAAAAGATATGAAAGTGTCTTGTTTTGCATGAATGAGTTTCATTTTTCAGGCAGGCCCAGGAGATTCAGCTAAACTTTACAATCTTTACTTCTGGAATAATCTCCCACTGTAAATAACAGAAGTGTTGTCTCTTGAACAAAGTCAGCTTGATTCAAGAAAACATTTGAAACCCAGAGGAAAATAGCAGAAGAAACAAAATAGCAACATATCCAGGTTTTACATATGATATATTTAATTATATTTTCAAATATATTACAACAAATCTTTCTTCACATAAAAATTACAAATTAAATACACCATCTAAAGATCATTGCAAATTAAGATTTTGCTGTGAATATTTTCAGAAGTGGATTAATGAACAGGCTATCACAGTTAAAAAAACTTGTCTAAAACAAAAACCCCCACTATTTTCCAGACTCAAGTGCAAACATTTTCATTTACCTCAAATCATGCTGCTTGTGTCCTAACAAAGTCATCCAACAATTTCAATGTTACAGGGAAGAGAGGTTTGATTGACTGATAGCAGGTTGGATGGTAAAAAGGACGCTTGAAAAGGTGTTTTCTTTTTCCTCTAATTGTGTCTACAAGCCTCCAGCCTCCACATGAAGTTGTCCAGAGAGTTGCTGCAGCTTTTTGAGTCATGCTAGACATCCAGTTTTAAACATAAGTGGTAAAATTCTCTGTGCTGACCAGTTGCAGGTATTCCAGGGTACCTGATCGGTGGCTACCTACCCGCGAAAGCTCCTGTGCCTTGGATCCTTCATTTTCCCTTTTCTGAAGACTATTGGTTATCATCTCTGCTAAGTCATCATGTAACCGCTGCTGATTCTCCCTAAAATCAACAGGATGGGGAAAAAAATTCAGTGATTCACATGTTTCTGGTGATCCTCAGGTCCCCAGAGATTTTTAAACATTTCTATTCCCACGTTTATCCTAATGACACTACTGATAAAAATTGGGGCCAGGACTAAATTTGGGTTCTGAATTTAGGAATAGAAGAAGGATTTTCATGTGAGTTTTCCGGATAGTATGGATCAGTGTCTTTGCACAAGAGGTCTATAGCTGTGTCATTATTGACCTTAAAAAGTCACGATCACTTGCACGAAAAGGAAGACACAGATTCAATCCTAATCAAAATAGTTTGTAGCTCTCAATATCATTATTTTATGGCACCAGGGCTTTAACTATTCAACTTCAGGTGGCCTTCAATAATAGAGTTGCCATTGTTTCAGAAACTTCTTCAGTGTATTTGGCTTTTGCTGGAGCACCCCACATATGACAATTTTTAAGGGGCAATCATATATGAAGAAGTGAAAACAAAAGCATCACTGTAATCCAGCTCAAGAGGTAGTTTCAATTGTTGAATTTCAGAAGATTGCCAGTTCAATAATTCTGATAGTCTCAACAGATCATAATAATTTTTAAAAAGGAGTTCTGAGTTTAGAAAAGAGATGTATCAAGGTAGCCTTGACAGTATTTCCTGCTCAGCCCAAACTCTTGTACTTTCCATTAAAAAAAATAACAAAGCTCATGAGATTCTGTAGCAGATTAAAAATTTTATTATTTCTGTTTTGCAAATGCCCTGAGAAAACCTTTATATTCCACTTAATCTTCTCTTTTCTCTTAGGGAATAAATGGACAGAGAATTTTATTTGTGCAAAGGACACACTGTAAGACTCAAAATTTATAGTAGAAGCAAGCTGTAACATTTACTTATGCATGTCAGTACAAAGGATCCCCATGTATCTGGCAAACACCAATTTGCAATGTCATTGCTTCAAGTTGTAGTGAAACACTGTCATTTCAAAGCAGATGGCAACAAATTCCCACTCAGTGAAGAGCAACTGTATACAGGTGTTTAGAGCAGAAAGTGAAGAACTTCCACATTTAGTGAGTTTCCAGGAAATAAAGAGGCACTTATATGCAAAATACACACTAAAAAAATGCAACAAGTTTTCCTGACTTCAATTTTGCATAGTTGCTCAAAAACATCACTTCCACTATTGCTATATTTTATTCAATTCTAATGCAAAATGATGGCTCATCTCCAGAACATCAACCTCATTTTTTTAAACTGATAACTTCTCTAAATATTAGCAAGTAAGCTCTTGTTTAATTTTTAAAGGCTTTATTCCTGTGCAGTACTACAGTAACTTTGTCCACCTCTTGTAGCAGAGAAGTGCTTGAAATCCTGCAAGTTTCATCCCTCTTGCAAATTCCTCCACAAGAGTTCACAGGCACAACAGAGCTGTACACTCAGTTGTGGTTATCCTCTTCCTGTAGTGTGACACACAGGTGCCACTAGAACTAAACTTGTGGGAATATAAGTGTTTTTCATTTTCCTGTCCCTCTCTTGCTCTTATCACATCAGCAAGTTGTCCTATAAGTCTTACAATCTTTCCAAGGCAAAGAACCTGCTAAACATTTTTATAGACAACCTTCAGCACACATACAGTCCCACTTAATGAATATTTACATGTTTATATGCATATACACTATCAAGCCTTTAACAACTGAAGGCAAATTCAATGGTATAAAAAAACTACAAGTGCCAAGGAGGAACAATAAAGGCTAAAGTGAAAAGACTGGGAATTTCTCCTCCCTTTTCACATTAAAAAAACATCTTACACAGAAGGAGGTGTTGGGAGATTGTATTTCTTGTCCTCAGTACCCGTCAACCAGTAGGTAATTTCTGTTCCTCTGCCCTAAAAAAGAGAAAGCACAATTTTGGGATTAGAATGCAATTTCCTGTAGTTAATTTACTTAAACTATAATCTCTTGCACATTGCCATGTTTGCCTTTGATTATTTTCTGTAGCTGATGCTGACAGCAAAGGGTTACAAATTAGATGTGAGAAGAAGGACAATGGGGCAGATGCGGCTGCACAGTCACTTCCTTGTTCCATGACCTGAGACACAAGTCATGGGAGAGGTGAGCTGTGCTGCCTGCCATCAACTCCTAAGGACAGACAAGTAGAATAGATTGAAATAAATGGATTGGTAGATATTGGAGCATTAACAAATTAACACTAGATTCATCTTCCCTTTCAGCAGATGACTTCACTCTACAATCTTCTGTTCCGCATGGTATGTTTCATTTATTCTCCACATTTTTATGTTGCTTTAATGTATGGGTTAGGGAGCTCTTCATTGTCTGCATTGTTTTTATAGAAGTGTCTTCAACCACTAGAGACTGTGATACCAATTTTGATCAGTAATCCTTGTTCCCCAGGTGTTAATTAAGTTCCGGGGTACTCTCAGCTTTTTACAGTTCCTCTTCTCTGTGTTCTTGGTTGCACATGGTAAAGGTTACCTTCAAATATGTTTCTCCTCTCTCTTCGTACTGGAATTGGCAGTCTGTTCTTTTCAGGATGTTAATTGTGGAACCACTTACATGAATCCTTAAAGCTAAAAAAAAAAAAAAAAAAAAAAGAAACAATGAAAGCTCAGCTTGGAAGCATCTCACATACATTAATCATATGTGAAAACTGGTGCTATAACAGAAGCTCCTTCAATTGTTATCATCATAAATTCTGAGAGCCAAATTAAATGAGAAGCAATTACGCTGCTGTATGAAAACTCTGTCTGCACTACAGAGCATATCCAGGCAGGAAAGCTGGTACAGTCCTTGATCTGAAATACAGGTGACAATGGTATCTGTAGTAGTTAGATGTCAAAAGGGAAATAGTAATTGTGAGTGACCTATATAGAGAATGCTCGTGTGAAGACACTGGGCAGAAGGAGGAAAAACTGGCTTTTGCCACAGTTCCCTAATGGTGAAGTTGATGACATAATTGCTTCAATTTAAAATACAGAGTCAATATATTTACACAACAAAGCCATAATACAATTCTAGGTCAAACTAAAATCTATAGAGTAAAATTAAATTCCAGACACAAAAGTGTCATATCTTCCAGAGGAACTCATGCAGTGAACCAGCCTACAAACTCCCTGTTAGCAGCATCGAAGCATGAACAGGGAGCAACTCTTCATTGCCCAGTGAAGTGCCCACTGTCACTTTGGACAATTAAATAACTGGTAGTCAAAACAAATATGGCTTCTTTATCTTTAAAACTTCTGCAAGCTGATAATATATTGTTCTCAGCTGAAAACAGACACTCCAGTCACAAACTATCCAATAGCCTTTGGTCCTGTTACACTGACAGCTAAAATTAAATCCTTACGCAAGCCTGTGGATTCCATCCGTGAAGCCGTGTTTACTGTATCTCCAAATAAACAGTAACGAGGCATTTTTATTCCAACCACACCAGCCGCACACGGACCTGCAAATGGGATGCAGAGAGCTAAAAAGGGTGAATCAAGAGACTTGATTTATTTGGCAGGTGTCTCATTACTGCAAAGCAGTGCAGTGCCTGGGGAACTCTGCATTCCTCACCAATGGCAATACTTTCTACCTCATTTCCCACAGTATCTTGTGGTCTCCCACTAAAAACCAAGCCTAGCTCTGTTATTCTTGCATAATCCAATAATATAATAAAAAGGACACAGCTGCACAGTATTAATTGAATTTAAGTGGAATTTAAGTGGAATAAATGTACTTTAAGAAGTACATTTATTAACTGTCACATTTGGAGGCAAGAGAAAAATAGAATAAGTTTGATTATGCAAGGGTGAATAAAAAGTAGTGCCTCAAGAGGCTTCCCAGTGTCTCAGTCACTTTCTCTGATGTGCTCCTCCCCTGGCAGTTGGTGTTGAAGTGGCTGAGGAATTTCCCAAAGTTGTTGCACTATCTGGAGTTCATTTTTGACAAAAAGTATTTTTATAGATAAATTAAAACATTAAGTCCCACACAGACTCAAAGAAAATTTTGCCTCCAAAAGCACAAAATACAGGCTTGCATTTTTTTCCTAGATAAGCATAGCTGGCCATGACTGATCTCTGCTTCCGTCAGCGAGAAAAAATCTGTGAAGGCTTATTTGATACAACTGGTTTAATCACACCAGGAACAGTGGCTGTTGCTCATGCTAGCTACTGACTTAGGCTGTCAATTAATGGCTATGGGCTATTTCACTGCAGCAGGAGCAATACAGTGACTTATTTACTTCTGTTACTCTTCCTCTATAAACATTTTTTTCAATCTGATTCTTCATGAGGAGTGCTGTTGTGTATGGTGTATTACCAGATCTTGTATGGGTGTTAATTCTATGCAAAACCAGGCAACAACATTGTCACTATTGATCTAGCATTACTGTGTACCAGAGTGAATTCCGATGCGAATCCAAACAGGCAGCCCTGGCAGATGTCTCAGTTCAAAAGATCCCATGAAGCTGAGGATGTCCAGAGCCATCTTGGAGATGTCCACTGCGTGCCGGTTGCCATTCCTCTTCGGTAAACCACTCACCACCATGTACGCATCACCAATGGTCTCCACCTGTGGAAATAAAATCAGAACTCACCATTTCCAGACACAGAAAAGTACGTCTTTAGTTAAAAGCAGAAATATTTCATCAGATCCTCTTGTTCACGACTAAACATGTCTTCCCCTGAGGACAGGATTATTTTAGTTTAAGGTAGCTGACATCATTTGGGTATATGAGTGTTTATAACTATAGCCAGCATTCCAATTAATAAATGTCTGACCACCTGCTGTAGGAAATTTGGTATAAGTAGGCCCACTGCAAGCATATTTAAATGAAGTAATAATTTAAATATGACCTGGTTTTCTCTCTTTTGCTTTGCTTAGAAGGCAGATTCCCAAATCCACCACATCATGCAATTTGATTTGTGTGTCCACTGGTTGTAAATGAGCAGAAGTACAGAGCTAATCACCTTGTAAACATCATGATGGTCAAGAATGTGGTCAAAGTTCTTGTAGATATCGTTGAGCATATCTACCACCTCCATAGGGGTGCTGTATTTGCAGAGCGTGGTGAAGCCAACAATGTCACTGAAGTAGATAGTGACTTCTTCAAACAGCTCTGGCTCTACCCGGCCAGTCTCCTTCAAAGACTTTACTACTGGCCTGTGGAAATAGAGAAGGTAGGAACACAGATGACTAGGGTTTACTATTAAAGGTATTTTTTCATGCAACCCAATTGCAGTATTGCTTTCAGTGTAGGAAACATTAAATAGTTTGCTGAAAACTGCCATTGTAATCACATTTTAGATGCCCAGAATGCCTTTCAGCCAGGGACCTCGAAGCACTTACTAATGGTAATTAATGCAGACTTTGAAATCCAAGTGTGTGAATAGCCATGAGGAAACTGAGATACGGGCAACTGAGCTTCTTGGTTAAGGTCAGAAACAGGGATATTGAGTCAAATTTAAAAGTGAAATTCTGAACTTCCTGATATGTAGACCTACATTCTACCCATACAATAAGTAAGAACAAACATATTTTTCTGTTTTCCCAGCACAGAAGTAATTTCATTATAATAATTACATCAACTCATCCTGATTTCAGATGAGGTATCTTAGTCTGGTAATTTATGGAAGAAAAATTCAATACCATGATAGTCAATGTCTATTCAAGAGGGACCTTCTTTTTCTTGCAATTCTAAATCCAGGGAAATATCTGTTCCTACTGGTGGAACTAGAAGAGAAGAACTGAAACTGACCCAGAAAATTATAGGCTTTGCACAATGCTGTGTTCCATATACAATTCAATGGTAACAGACTGGTAGGAACAACAAAGGGTGAAAGGAGACATGAATTCCTTGTTGCATTATCTATACAGCCAGATCATTCCAGATTTCCCCCAAAACTGTATTCAACGCACTTTTTTTTTTTTTTTTTTTTTTTTTGGCTGATGAGTCATAAAATCAATAACTTGACTACTGAAATACCCTTTACACAAGTAATGACATACCAGGATAGTTTTACTATTCCAAATGTGTGCAATACAAAAATTATTGGTATTGCCAATATTAGAATATCAGTAATACTTATCCTATAGCATACTCCGAATGATCTATCTAACCCAGTATAGCCCAGGCAATCTCAGCCTCTCTCTTGCATTGCTAAACCCCAGCCTGAAGTTGGACTCCACTCCTGCTTTTCAGCTGAAGACACTCCTAACCAGCAAGGTGCTAGAGCAGAGCAGAGCTCTGTGATGTGGGATCACTGTAGATCTGTGTTCCCTAGAAGGCAGTGAAAAAGAGGCTTGTGCTGGAAAGAGGGATCCTGTGCATGAAGAAATGTTGAGCAAGAGAATGGGTCCCAATACAATCTGGGCATGAAGCTCTACCATAGGGTGGAGAGCTCAGGGACAGCTGTTTCTTCTTTCTTTTCTCGCAGGATTAGATTAGATGGGAAGAAAATGGAACATGAACATTAATTCTGTCCCCTATTCTGCAACAGTCAGGTGTGTATAAATAAAATGCCAGCAAAATTCCTCGTGGCCAGTTACCTTGGAAGTAACATGAAATTAAGCCTGTCTGCTCTGTCTCTCTCTGCTTTGTACAGCTCTGTCCTCTCCTCCACCAGGTGCTCCAAGTTCCGGGAGTACAGCTGTAGACGCCGGATCAGGGTATCCATGTAGCTTTCATTGGTCTGGCCATGGAAATTACTGCAAATAACAGAATTACACAGGAGGCAAGAAGAAAGCACTTGTCAGTCAGAGCTGGCAATTCTTAAAGCACCCTTCAATCACCTAACCCTGCTAATATTGTTTATTCCAGATTACCTTAGGTAACCCAGGAATATTCATTTATAAGAAGTAACTGAGAAGCTCAGATTCTGAGAGGAAGCTAAAAATAGTAGGTAGAAAATTGCACATAATGTTTAGATAGGGACTTCAGCAGAAGAATTAAGACAATTTGGGGCTGTCAGTTTAGAAGACCAAAGAATACAGTGGAACAATGAACAGCCCCAGGGCTAATTTTACTCACAAAATCTTCCAGACTCAAGCCTACTAACCCCTGGAAGCAGAAGTGTGGTAACATGAGCTACTCAAACCTCTGTTTGTCTGGGCAGCCTGCACTCACCAAAGCACTCTGAAAGTAATTGGAACCAGGCTGACTGGAAGAGTCAGATTAGTATTGTATCCAACAGGACTTAAAAATCACTCTTACTTTAAACAAATTTTGTGTCAGGGATTCATCATCTTAGACCCACCCATATTGCATATGACAAGAGGCAACCTCTTTGCTTTTGTAGGATGGATGTCACCGACATGTTCTATGAAAAATCCTTTCCTTAGGATTTTTCCCTCCTGAGAAGCTGAGAGGCCTCAAGAACAAAATGTAAACAATGATTATCTGCTGCTGTGGAATGCAACAGGTGGGTCTGTGATTGGTCTCATCTGGTTGTTTCTAATTAATAGCCAATCACAGTCCACCTGTCCAGACTGTCTCGGTCAGAGACAAGCCTTTGTTATTCATTCCTTTTCTATTCTTAGCTAAGCCTTCTGATGAAATCCTTTATTCTATTCTTTTAGTATAGTTTTTAACATAATATATATCATAAAATAATAAATCAAGCCTTCTGAACATGGAGTCAACTTTCTCGTCTCTTCCCTTATCCTAAGACCCCTGCAAACAATGCATCAGATGGAGGCTTAGGAGTGGAACCAGGAGGCCTTTATATTCAGCTGCAGAAAGTTTATTCAGCTGATACATTGTTATGCATAGTACAGCTGTCCTGCCCATGTAAAATGTAAAATGGTGCTGTTGAGGTTTGTTGATTGGGAGAGGTTTAAAAACTGGGGGAGGAATGTCCCAGGAGAAGTGATTAAAAGCTCACGGTTTGGTCATTGGAATAATTAATTCAGAGCAAATTCTGCAGGAACAATGCAGCATTGTCCAGGTGAAAGGCCTGTGTAACCCCACAGGGTTTATCCAGCTATGACCCTTATTATTTCCCCACAACTTTGTACCACCAAAGCCCTGTAATTAATACTTGTGAGTTACAACTCAGGATTTCTAGTCAGCCTAATTTGGGACCATCCAGACTTTCAAATCATGATTGAAACATCTATGTGCATTCATTTACCAAAACTTAAATGACATGAGTCACTATCCAACACTTGACTAGAGACAGGGAGGGAATTACTTGATTGGTAAAAATCCCTAATTATCCATCTTGCTCCTTTCATAATGTACCAATCTGAAGTATGGTGATCATCTCACCCTCATTTAGGTGGGAAATTGTACACAGGTGTATGTATACGTAACATATGCACATGCTCACCTACTTTTCTGCCAAAGAATAAAAGAAGACCTAAGTGAAGACAATAAGGTTTTCCACTGACTGAATCATAATCATATCAATTTACACACTTAAAAATATGAGCTTTCTAATAGAGGAGGAGTTTGGAGCATCTTACAAAAAGCACCTGCTACTCACCTGAATATTTTAGCCAGAGTATTCTCAATTTTCTTAAAGTCAGGCCTTTTCTCTGGATCTTCCTCCCAGCAGCTCTTCACTAGTGTATATACCTTTAAACAAAAATTTAAGGAAAAGTCTACCTGAGTAATAGATATTGACAGAGAGTAGTGCTAAACAGCACTAGTTCATTAGGGAATTTCTGGTTATTCTTGACTAGCAACATATTAAATTGTGTGACTAACTGTCTTGAACCTATGGTTAGGACACTCATTGCAGGCATCTCAACTCTGTGATGACTGATCATGTGTGATATGATCTTAACTTGAATTTGCAATATACAAATGAAAGGCAAGTAATTGGATCCAATCTTGCAGACTGGTGCCAGACACAGTTACTGACATGGTGGTAAATGTTGTGGTAATTTCCAATATCCCATGTTTGGGATTTTTCTGAAACTGGTTATTCAGCCAAAAAGAATGAGGCTGATTGCTGAATATGTGACTATCTACAACACAGACATTTTCACCCATGCAAGAAGCCATAGGGGCTATGCCAGTGAAGAGAGGTATACTTGAGGAGTAATTCATCCCATCTCAAGGATACATAAAATAGGTCAGAAGAGTGGCACCATAAATGTTTATTTCTTTCCAGTGAAATAAATTCCATTACTCATATTCCATATTGCTGCTAACAACTATAGAATGCAATTTCTTCCCACAAGTTAGGGCATTTGGCATAAAAGGCATAGCTTTCACCTTCCCATGCTCATAGGCTTTAGTTTGGCCAGGACTTCCACTCTTCACCCAGAAAATGGCTTCATTAATTATTAGCTTACTTCCACCTGTCTTTCTCCCACTGTTTCCAAGGTCAGGTCTGGTCGGAAAGGCTTTACTCCTTTGCCATTCTCCACTCTGTAAAGTTTCTCTAGTACACGAAAAAGATCCAAGTTTAAAAAAAAGTGTAAGAAGGACATTCATTGTCTATAGCAGTCTATGATGTTACAAGGTACTGTACAAGCAGAACTCTTGACCACAGTTCCCTCATTTTGATGTGAATTTCAACTTTGGAACTTTTCTAAATATATGGCACAAGACCAAAAAAGATTGGCTTGAAGGATCCTGAAAGCAAAACAAATAGAAATGTACCTGAGTATTTACTGGTCACAGTAGACACCGTGGTTGTGGCATCTTCCCAAATGAATGTTGGGCATTTATTAGTGTGCCTCTCAGCATGAAGTAGAATTATAGTAAAAAACAATGTGAAAAGCCCATTGCAACTTGATCAAAAGTGTGGAGACATACGCTGCTCATTAGAGCAGTTCAAATCATCCTGCAGATGCTTAACTTCCTTAAAACTAAGCTATTAATATTAATGGGTTAAAAGCATTACATTTGTTAACTCATTTGTACTCCTAGTCATTAAACCCATTCTATGAAAGTTTTTTGGACTCTGAAGACATCAAAATCAGGCTGCATTTGCACAACTCAATTTAAGCACAGTAAGAGAGGGCTAAAGCAAAAACATCTTCCTTTGTCTTTTTCCTGCAGAGTTCAAGAATTCCAGGGAAAGGGAGGTGTTTAAAAAAGAGAAGTAATTTTTTACCTCTGGAGTAAAGGGAAATTGTGAATCAGAAAGATTATTTATATTAATAATGTCTGATTATATTTTGGATACAATTTCACTGAAGGAAGCATATAATGACATGAGGAAGATCTATAATTGCACTGGTCTAGGGCAGCTACAGATGCCCAAACATGCCATTGTGCATGATCACCCCAAAATGATACAGCAGCTTCCAACTTTTTGGTTCAGAAATTACAGACTAGAGAAGGAGCAGGAAACTTGAGTCTCCCAAATGCTATAGAGCAGAGAAACTGCTGAGAAATTTTCTGTGGGCTAAGAGACAACAAAGTCTGTGTGGGGCTCATGTATGCAGGAGGAATGTGATGGCTTTCCATGCTTGGACACACACCTGAGAGACGAAGTAACAGCACCTATTAGCAATACTGCAATTAGTCAGTGACAGAAAGTAGTGGAACAAGAAGGCAGCTTGAATTGAGCATTGGTACGTGGCAAGATTTCACAGTCTTGAGCAGTGAATGAGGTGTTTCTGCAGAAGAGTGGAATAACCAGATGGGGAACAGCTTCCTGCAGAGATGTCAGTGGACTATGACCTACTTCTACGCATTAGAAATCCAGTTCTGTATACCTGTCATGGGACTTCTTCTCTCTCATTAGTAGCAATATTATTGTACATTAAGTTGATTGATACATATTTTCATGTTGAGAAAATTGGCTCACAGAGTAACTGAAAGTAGAGTTTAATTTTGCTAAGTTGGTGGATGGAGCTCAGGTATGGGGTTTTTAAAAATAAGTCTTTTAAAGTCTGAACACAGTCTTTGCTACTGTCATTTAAGCCTGGAGAAGCAGTTATATCAGTTATCCTGAAATACCAATATCATGTCTTCTAATTTGCAGAGACTAACTTCTGATAGCCTAGCCACTGAAAGAGTTTCTCTCGTGACTTAAAAACCAAATGAATCTAACATACAACAGGGACATTTCTTTGTCCACTACCACTGACTCTAATTTGGTACTTTTTCCCCTCTTTTTATCTTGGACATTTGTAAATTAATGGTCACCCCAAGTTAAAGCTACTGTTTTCCAAAGTTAGATGATGCCACAAGCAAAATGCAGAAGTGTTTGAATAAGTGTGGTTCACTGTCTTGCTCATCTTGGCTAATGAATGAATCAGGCATTTAAATGAGGAGACACTTCAGGAATATGTAATAAAACTACTGTTACATGAAATTTGATGAACTGATGAACACATTTTACTCAACTTGCATAAACAAAGTCAAGAATAACACCAGAAGCCATTAGACCAGCAATCTTAGACATCTAATAATGCTTTTATAGAAAAAAGGTTTTGTGGAGAAAACAATCTCCTTGGTGAATGGAAAATGTAACATTTCATCTGAAATTTACAAAGCAGATAATTTTTTAAGTTACAGTGGACCCAGGCTTAGCAAACAGATTTCACGCCTAGTAAATTTACTGTTGTCTTACCTCACATGTTAATATGTAACCATCCCCAGCAACATCACTTAGGTGCTGTTAGGTACCTAGCTTAGGTGCTACAAAATCTTTAAATTTCATGGATTGCCCTCTTGCTGTTTGAAAGGGACAGTCTTTCCAAAAAGACATAATACAGCAACAGGTCAAAGATAAAACAAGGAACCAGGTTCTGGCTGTGACCGCCAGGGTCAAAGACAGAGCAGTGAGGATGACACCACATCTCAGAAAAGCAAAGAAACACTATGTCTGAGGCTAACTTAATACCATAGCACAACACAGAAAGACTGCAAATGCACAACAAGCCATCAGAAGAATGTTGTTTGCTATGGATTTGCTTTACAAAGTGCAAGGTAGGGCATTGCACTTTCCTTTCTCCATGTTGGTAATATTTGTAAAATTCTTGCATTCATAAGGATTTTGCCTGCCTCTTCCCAAGAAATAGGAATAGAAAGGCTTTATTTTCCCTACCTTTTATTAAGCATGGAATCCTGAACAGTTTGGTTTAAGGAGAACAGCAATTTCTAATCTCCATTAGATCTACATTTATATTATAGAGTTGGTGATGTAAAAAAACTGTGTTTCCCCAAATATGAACACAGATTTGGGATAATATAGGATGATGAATATGCCCAGAAACTATTCTCAAATGTGACTCAGTATAAGGGCTATTAGGCTGATGAGCTGCTGCTCTAGATGTTTTAACAAATGTGAGGCGGATCTAACAGAATGACTCAGAGGTAAAGGCTATGTCTAAATTTGTTGTTAGTAACCATTGTTAGTCACTAGGAAAATCCCAAACCCACACATGTTTCTCTGTCAGTTTTAGTACATAATAATGCCTGGATTCTGGGAATTGGGATTGACTGGGCTGGATTGGGGTGGATATTGTCCCAGTTTTAGCTAGGCTAGTTAATTTCTTCTCAGAAACTGTTAGCAGGTTGTGTTTTGATTTTGGAATAAGAATGGTAACACACTGATGTTCTGGTATTTTGCTAAGCTGTATTTATCCTAAATCAAGGACTTTTTTTTTTTAAACTTATTTCAGGTCCCCTGCCAGTGAGAGGGTACACTAAAGAAACTAGGGGACAGCTAGCTGATAGCAGATAGCTGGGACAGGTGACCCAGACTAACCAAAGGAATATTCCACACCAAAGAACATCATGCCTGGCATATAAACTGGGGGAAGTACCTGGATGGGAGGATTATCTGTGTTCAGGAAAGGGAGTCTGGTATCTGACAGCAGGTACGGAGCAATTTCATTGTTCATTATTTATTTTTCTCTTTTTATTATCATTAGTACTATAATTTATCATTAATATTGTATTTTACTTTATTTTCAATTATTTAACTGCTCTTATCTCAACCTATAAGTTTTACTTTGATTCTCCTCCTCATTCCACCAGTGGGAAGGATGGTAGAGAGAGGGGGGTTGAACAAGTGGCTGCATGGTGCTTAGTTCCCAGCTGGGCTTAAAACCACAACAGCTACTCAAAAACAATGTCACAAAATGCACAATACAGGGTTTAATAGATGCACTACAGGAGGAGATGATTTTTCTGACAGAAGTTAAATTGCTAAAGTTAATTATAACCAGCTTGAATGAAGCCTGAATTGCCAGTTTTTAAATGCCAACTGTTCTTGTGTCACGCAGCTGAGTTTTTGTTTTTCTGTGTTGACAATGCTGATTTATGCTGCCTAAAATAAATGGCATATTACATGTTGTTTCCAAGTCAAAACAGAAAAATCTTTGAGGCCTTTAAAGGTTACATTAAGTCTGGACAGCATTGTATAATGTTAACTTCCGTATGCTGTGCTCCAGGTGAGAAGGGAAGAGAAAGGGCAGGAAAACTCAATGCAAACTTTATTTACAGAAGAAACAGGGACACTTGCCCCCAAAGTGAGATCCTTCAAACAGGTTCTTCATTCACCACAGAGAAAGGAGCAGCTGTTCAAGCAGTTATCAGAGACAGTGCCTTTCACAAAACATGGAGAATGGGCCAGTTACAGCTACAACCATCGCAGAAGAGGAGAGATCGGTGGAATTACCTCTGTTGTCCCAGCAGTGCTCGGTGTAGAACGTCTCTCTGCGCAGGATGATTTCTTGGGCAATGATCCCATAGCTGTATACATCACCCTTCTGAGATACATCAGCATGCCGGAGATGCTCAGGAGCTGTCCACAGGTCTGAAGATACAGATGGCAATGCAGAATGATGTAAAGGGGAAAGGAGAGAAGTAATTGCAAAAAAGGGTGATCCTTCTCAGACCATCCACTGGCTATAATGATATTTCCTTTTACTCTTTTCATATCCAATCCAGAACACTACTGTTGTGTATTTCCTACTTTAGCATTTTTCTTGAGAAGCTGACAGCAATATAGGTTAGATAAACCTCTGATGTAGTTTTCAATTTTCTGGGATTTGCTGACCCTGCTATTTTCCACTGTAGCTGCAGACTCTAGTACTTTCAGAAAAGTTATGTTTATTGGCAATGAACTTGCTTTTCTTAGCTATGTTTCAAAGGTTTCTTAGAAATAGTCTATGTATCTGGATAAGACCAAGGAGTGCCAGTACTATAATAAAAATACTCTGAGCCACAAATTATTGAGCTAGGAGATGTAAGGAGTTTTTATACACAGTGTCTGATAAAAAGACTGCAATATTTCCCAATGACCTTGATATCATGAAGCTACTGAAATAATTTTCAAGTGCTTTTGAGTCTGACATATTACCTGCTCATAATTACTTGCCTTCTACAGAAATTATTAATCTGTATTTCTAGTGCAATGAGCACCGTTGTATCAAAACCAGAATGCTGCCATGGTACAACAGTGACATGCTGGTGACATATCATAACAGAGACCTGAACACAGTGACCCTGAAGAAGTGTTATGATATTAGGCTGTAATATCCAGCCACAATGAATCTGTAGATCTCTTGTGAAACACTGAGTTTTCATCAAGAACATAGACTAAGTAGCCAGAAATTTTGAGTCTGCTTACAAGCAATAAAAGAAGATAAATACATTACAAGGTGGTGGTGGTAGTAGTAGTAGTAGTAGTAGTAGTAGTAGTAGTAGTAGTAATAATAATAAATTTCTAAAATGTAAAATGAAGAATTAATAAAATATTTATGTTCAGTGAACTTTTCTTAGTCCTTTTTAATGTTCTTATTGCAACTCTCGAGTATGTTTGTGTCTTAATGTAAAAATTTTCTCCAAACTTGTTGCAACCAGTTTCTTTTCAGGTCATATGCTGCAGTTACAGCACAGTGCTGTGCTTATTATACCTCAAGCTCTACTCTACATATTCATATGACATAATTTCAGATGGGCTCATCTTTTCATTCCAGATCAAGTAAGAAGGAAAAGATGAGTAGAAAGGAGTGTTCTATTTTACGGAAATATTCTATGAATGTGAGGTGAATAGAAAATGTAGAGAAAAGCTATTAACATTATTTCAATCTGATTGAGCATATATTACGAGATTCCTAACTAAGGAATAACAAACAGAGTTATCATTGCATATCAATACAGATTTTTTCAAGGATTATCAGAGTAATGTCTGTTACTGTTTAAATGATATCACAGAGCACTGTGGTAATACGTATCTAATCAATTACAAGATTTATGGTAAATTAACTCATTTTTTTCTTCACACAGTTTCAGTACTACTGCTGAAAAGAGCTGTTTGCATGAAGGACTTGAACACTGAAAATGTTTCTCACATCTCGATCACAGGGGAAATTTCTGTTTTCTAAACTAAAAGCTGAATATTCATCTTTCCTTCATTCTCTGGCTGTCTGCTAGTAATTCTTCCATTGTGCTATTTAAGTTAAAAGGATATAATGGCTGATACAATATGAATCAAAGTTGCATTGTTTTCTACTGTGTACAAGATGTAATTAGACCTTACTGGTCTATAAAGATAAGAAAATTCCACTGGGTTGGAAACCATGAAGGAGAGTCCAGGTGGGCGTTTTTTTACCTTTCCTTGGAGGCAGAATTGAATTACAGCCAAAATCAGTGATCTTCACTACCATGCGATTGTCTACTACGCAGTTTGTGGATTTGAGTCGACCATGGACTTCAGTTTTGCTTGAGTGCAGGTAAGACATCCCCTGTGGTTGAGAATAAAAAAGAAAGAAAGCACAACTACATGTGAGACACTCAGATGTTACCAGACTCAACAAGAATGTGAATATTAGCATAATATCTGTGCAAGTAATTAAATGAACTTCATCTGCAATGGATATACATAAATCACAATTATTTTTCATATTACTATTTTACAAAGGAGACTTTCCAAGGTCGTAGGAACAGTCAATATTGAGAAATAAGGAAGTGGGTCATGCCATGGGAGGCCATTCTTACTCTTAGTTAACAACAATCTGACATAGCATCTTGGTTTTGTCAACATTAGAGCACAAGTAATTAAGGAAATGTATTTCCTCCCACAAAAGTTTTAATTTCACTTTCAATAAATGTTTTTTGGCAAATTTAATATAGATTTCTTGGAATATCACACAAAAAATGCTTCCAAATACACGTTCATCCAACAGACACAATAAATGTGAGAAGGATTGCTCCTTATGTCTGTATTGTCTTTGAAGATCACCATACACCAGAAATGTTTTCTGAAACATTGCAGCAGATCCTCTAACTGCAAAGCAGAGGGCTCCAAAGCAGTCAATGCAGAGAGTGTCAGATGATGCACTAGGGTTTAGATCAGACAGACGATCAGACTAGACAGACATAAAGGTCTCTGCTGACCTGACTGTGTATGGTTTTCTCTGTACAAGGCAATAAATAGCAGCTATCCATGAGCTAAATCCGAAGCCTGGCCAATACAGTTTCATCTTTACCTCCTGAGATTCAGACTCCTGACTCACAACACACAGAGGCATACAGAGGTGTGTAGCTGCCCCTTTTTATTCACTGCCTCTAAATTACCTGATCTAGTCAAAGACACTCAAATACGGTGCAAAACATGAGAAGGGGCACACTGAGGCACAGCAGGAAAAGAACATTATTAAGTGGGTGTCAACTGAAGAAGGTAATAGATATGCTAATTTGTACCCTCTTGCTATTATTTATTCTGTTTCATCTCACTCTTCTGAACTACTTAAATTCACACCTACTTATAACCTACTGCTGGTTGTTTTTCTTCCTATAGTCCCCTTTTCTTCATGCTCAGTATATGAAGTGCAATCTCTATCCTGTGGAAGCTAGAACAGGTATGTCATATCTGTTCAATTTCTTCTCTGAATGATCTTCCACTTAAGCTCCTACATGTATAGCTCATCCTTTTCTATAACTGGTCAACAGAAAATCTCATGAGGGTTACATGGCTCGTGGGGTCATGATACACTGTATGACATGCTGGGTTTTCTTTTCAAATACTGGGTTGCTCATAATTGGGAATGGATCAGCAAATGCTACAAGAGATCGCTGAGATAGGAGCTGAATTTTGGGCAGAGCAGATGTATGTCTGAGACAGAAGCAGCCTGCAAAAGATGCAATCTCTGGAGAATGTTGTTAAACTGGTTATCCTGGACCTATCCAAACCATGCCAAATTTACAAGATTGTACACACACTATACCCAAGGAACACATTTCTTGATTAAGCAGCTTTTAGCATGCCGCCCTGGTGACACTACCAGGATGTTTTGCCTGCTTTAGGCCCTTTTTCCTCCAGCAATGCCTTCTTCCAGCTCCTGCTTTCATTAGCCACAAAATATTCCCATGACTGCAACAGAATTCCCAATTTGTATCAGCATCAAGTGACAGGCAAAGCAATTTAGATTTCCTTACCCCAAGGCTTTGTTGTTAACAGCTTCTGGAGGCAAAGGTCTTGTAAATGTACCTGACAGAATTTTCCTCTTTCCTCCCCACTATCCTATGCACCTACCTGAAAACACAGAACCTATTAAAAACCCACAGTGTGATTTTCAAAATTTATAATGACTTTCAGTACAATAGTTCCAAATATTTCAGCATTCTTGTAACCTTTGCTCTGGAGCTCTGAAGCTTTAGTTCTGACTGACAAACCTTTTCCTGGCACAATGCAAGACTATAACAACCCCTTGCACAATATCCTGCAGCAGCCACTTATTTAATAAACAGCATTGCAACGACAGTGTATGCACTAATAACTACAAGGCTTGATTACTGCAATTCCTTCTCAGCAGACCTTTCATCAGAGCTCTTTGGTCACATGGCCAAATCCATGTAGTTACAAGGTGGTCCCATTAATCCAAGAGGCAGCTATGATAGCAAAAAAGAAAGAAAAGACAGAGGGGGGGAAGTAAGCAGAGTAGATTTAGGGCTTCCTCTTTGGCCACCCCACCTTTTCTATTGAACTAGAGACTGCTCCAAGAATAGTCATCACTTGGCTATTTGCTCCAGGGAATACAGGAGACCCAACCTTTGTTCAGAAACAGATGCAGCAGCTTGTCATGCAAGCATAGTATGAGGACTGTTTGGGCCATGGTAAAAGCAGAGTGTATGAAAGTGGTTGTCCTTATGAAGGACCCTGAAACCTGGAAGGTTGAGGGGCCATTTGACCTGGTAACATGGGGTCGTGGATACGCATGCGTGTCCACCCCCACCGGGCTCAAATGGGTCCCCTCAAAGTGGGTAAAACCCTTCCTCCCAGGGAAGGCACACAAACCAAGCGTCACCCCTCAGGTGACCCAGTCCGCCCTGAGGAGAAAGCGCAAAGTCCATGTCGTGTCCGGTGTCCCCCAGGCTGAACCATCCACCCCAGAGCCCTCGGTTTTAACTTATTTTCTTCGTTTGTTTCAGTTAGAACCCGATTCATCAGTTTAAATTTGTTGCTCTGTCTCACCCACCTGATTTTCAATTATTTATAAGCTACTCCTCCGTCTTCTGTCCACCGCCGCACCACAAGTGAACCACGTCTCCCTCCCTACTGCTACGAACTCTAACCAAGAGACCTCGCATTATGAGGAGATGCAACCACTTTCAGTTTCACCCACTCCCCAATGGTTTGCTGTCTCCGAACCTGCCAACGATGCCCACCAACAGACATCAGCGAGCTCCGAAACAGACCTTTAAAGACTGAGTTTTAATTTTATTTTTCCTAAAACAAAAAGGGTGAGATGTTGTGGTGCGCGGTTGGTTTCTAGTTATGTTATCTCCCCTGTTTTGTATTGTCCCCCCCATTTTGTGATGCTTCCCCCAGTTACAACCCTATACCCAGTTCGATGGTTCAGTCCAGAGTTTTAATGTCTCATTGTCTCTAGGGAATCCAGGTGGGAAAAGGCAAGGGACAAAGGGCAACAGCAGTATATAAAGGTGGTGTAACATAGGTACAAGAACCAATGGGGGAAACTGAGGAGGGGAATTGAATATAACTGACATGGACAAGAACTAATGATATAAAGGTCAGGGAGGGGCTCGGAGCACCGGCCCAATCACCCCCTGAGGAAGGGAGAAGTTTCTGGAAGGATGGAGGGGGGTTTCAGGAGATGAACAGGGCTCTGGAGGAGGGGAAAATGTAACGAAAAGGGGCAGTTGCTAGGGGAACGGGGGTGGAGACAAGGGCTTGGCAGTGAGCCCAGACAGGGAGGACACCATTTGAGGGAAAGGGGGAACCATCGAACTGGGTATAGGGTTGTAACTGGGGGAAGCATCACAAAACGGGGGGGACAATACAAAACAGGGGAGATAACATAACTAGAAACCGACCACGCACCACAACAAGTGGTGGTGTGGAGAGGGAAAAGCATCTCAAAAGGAAGGCAAAGGAACTGCTACACCAGGTCATAAGTATTCTAATAGCCTGGAGAGCTGCAACTAGACTTGAAAAGGACAGATACTGAGATGAGAGGAGCTGGAGTTGAGTGGCCATGAAATTACTTCTTTAAAAAGAGAAACCATTCAAGTAAATATAGACAGGGTGCTTGGAAGTTTAGAAGATATGGTTTGGAAAAAGCAATACTAGAATTTCATGGAAATGTGTAGATCCCAGAAGCTTCACCACAGTATCAAGTTAAGGAATAGGAGAGGTGGGCAGATCATCCAAACAACAGTAATTTTCCTGATGTTCCTAGGTACCTACAAGTTTTCATGAAGAGTTTGTGAACCATCTCTCCTAACACAGCTAATAATGCTCAGGAGCCATTCCACATAACAGATGCTATGTGCCAATCCATCCTCAGGCGCCATGTCCCCTTTACCAATGGTGCAGCAAGTGACTGGCTGTGCAGTCTCAGTACAAATGCAGTTATTGGGCATTTGGTCACCCTTTACCAATGGTGCAGCAAGTGACTGGCTGTGCAGTCTCAGTACAAATGCAGTTATTGGGCATTTGGTCACTTCCTTCAGAGGGCCTGAGATTTCTCTTTCCTCATAAATGGCAACAGTACTAATCATTATTTTCTAAGGAAACATCTGAAGGTGATCTGAAGGAGCAAAGGGTTAAAAAATACCCTGGGTTTTGAGGAGGAATGGAAACTCCTCTGCTGCTATTTAAAATGAAACTTTAACTGAACGTTAACTGAACTTGAAAGTCATTAACAAGGCCAACAAACTGTGACAATTTGGATTAAGTGGGCTTTAATAAAGCACAAGATTTTCAATATCTCTTTAGAACAGACACAGTGGAGTCATTCATCGTGGAGACCAAATCTGAACTGGTGCATGTAAGGAAACGGGGAACTGTCCAACTGAAACCAGCAATATGAAGAGGAGAGCAGCTGAGCCCTGGCAAAAAGACTCAGATTGTAGAGAGGATTCTCTACATTATCTGTAGAGGTATAATGAATTATTACACCAGTGAATTACATAGGGTCCTTACCTACTAGCCAAACAGTTAAAGTATCTGATGTAGAACAGAATTTCCTTTACTGTGCATATTGATTTTTCCTACCACAAGGACCTAAAAAGCAAAGATCTATTGAAAGCTACTGAAAACCAGCCTTGGTTTCTGTATATGATTAATTTTTTCCCTCTCCAACTGCTTGAAATGGATAGCTGTAGTGAGAAACTAGAGTGTCTCACTCTAGTGAGAAGATCGGGATGATACATAACAGTTTGTTTAGCAAAAGTTGATCCCATCTCTGGAGAGATTTTAGAGTAAGCCTGTGATTTGAAAAAAATACAGTTTTGCTCTGTATGCTTTACCTGAGGCCACAAAGCAGTGTGTTTTGCAGAGCTTGTGACTGCATAAGCCCTACTTATCAGAGCCACTGGTCAGCACACTGTAACCCTCTGATCTCTGGGCCACATTTCTTTGGGGTATACTTCATTTGTTTATTTATAAATAGCCCCAGGCCAGTTCTGGCCCCTATTTCTTCCTTCAGTCTGAAAGCCACTGGCTTCTCCTGCCTTGGATACCTGTCCCCAGAGGAGAACAGACTGGAAGGGCATACAGCTCTAGGAAAGAAGACTTTGAGAGCTACACTTCTCAGAGGATCAGTTCTGCAAGACAGCGCAGGTTGATTTACATTGCACTGTCAGCAGTACACTTACCTTGGCAATATCATACATGACAGAGATTTTAAATTCCCAGTCCATGAATGTGCCATCAGGGTAGGATATTTTATCATTTAAAACATCCTGTCAAGAGAAGTTTTTCAGGGAAAAATCAGAAGATGAGACATGGCTATACAAATTGCATGCCTTTCAACAAGCAACTTTGTTTTTTATAGAGAGTACATGCACTAGAACAGAAGTTGACTCAAAAAATAGGGAATATTAAATACATATAAAGGTAAACTTCCATGAGTATGCCAGTTTACCAGAAAGTAACTTAGAGAACAATTATTTTGCTGCCTTGCTGTGAGTTTGTTCCAGAGACCACTGCTACTGATGACAGTCTTTGTATGATCACAGAAGCAGAGACAATATATACCCTCAGAATAGCTGATGATTATCACTTCATGATTAGCACTGAAAAAATATTGGTAGTAATAAACCATAAGTCTTTCCATACTTTTGCCAGCATCAATTTACCATTTCTTTTTATAAATAAAAATTAAGGGTTGTTTTCCCTTATAATGCAGAACTTGCCATTTTTCTCCCTTACAAATATTGAATATATTCTTTTTTCTGTCCTTGCATACTCTGTGGTACACAAGTACATCAGCAGAGACAACAGCTACAGATTGGAAAATGAACAACTTATATCCTATATGCTTCCAACAGGGGTCACAGTACAAATACTGGGTGTTCCTGTGGCCTGGGCCTGTACTTTTCCTTGGCTCCCCCTCACATCGTCCTTTTGCTGCTGAGAACCATCAAAGGGACACAGCAGAACCTGGGAAGGGATGGAGAGGGCCAAGCAAGGGAGAGGAAACTTAGAATCAGAAACCTGCCACCTCTCGCTCAGTTCATGGCTGCTGCATGAGGTTCAAAGACACAGAGATGGGGATTTCTTTTCTTACTTTGAAATTTGATAATTTGGGGGTAGAAGGAGACCCTTAAAATTCTTTACCCGCAGAGAACCTCTTTCGCAGTATTCAATCACCCCAAAGATCATGGTGTCTATCTTCACCGTGCCATAGAACTTGGTCAGGTTGTAATAATCAATCTGTAGGAGCTGGAGCAGAGACATTTAATCTGTTTTTAAAAGCAATCATTTTTAGTACAGAAACATAGGACATGGGTATTTGTGTGACATGGCTTTTTATCTCAGGCCCTGATAAGATGTATGAGTTTCCCTTAAACCAGAGTGTACTAAGGCACTGAGTGAAGTACTTGAAGACATTTGTCATTCCAGAATCTTCTGGATTAGGGAGATAAGAGTGGCTGCCGTTGGATACTCCAAGTTAATTCCAGAGCCCACTGTAGTATCTATTACTGCCTCTCTATCAAACCTCCCAGCTGACCAGAATAGCCATTATGAGTGACAGAATGGTGTGAATCAGTCAGTAAATGAGCAAGTAATAAAAATTTAATGATGCTGCATGATATTATGGAGTTTGTCCATTTAAACAGACAACTGTAGTTTACTTTGAGGCATTTTTAGAGTTTATTGAATTCACAATATAGCAGTGTTGTGTAATACGAAAACCATTCAAAAAATATGCAGTACTGCAGCCAAATTAATCTCTCACGTTGAAAGAGTCTGCAGAAGTCAGCGGAGAGTAACTTATATTTAAAGAGCTGCACTTGGCATTCAATAATAAGATTTAACTACAGCATTCCACTACTGATGAACTAGTATGATATGAGCCAAAAGAGTGCAGTGCCTTTTAGCATCAGCTATAAAAACTGATTAAGTAAGGCCATATGACAGCACATGAATTACTTCATTCATCCTCAGCTTGACTGGCACACAATTCAGACTCTAAAGTGGTGATGAGATCACATAACAAAGATAAAGTTCATCAAGCAATATCCTTTGAGGAACTCATTACCTGTCCACCTCACAAACATGCACAAGCATATGGCTGTTGGAGTTGACAGTGGAAAGCAATGACTTCACTCATAGACTATCCCACCCTGCTGCGTCCAGTTCCTATGTGCAACAGTTACCTTGTTCAGTTCTACTTTTTGCTTCTCTGAGAAATTACCATCACTGTTTTTGAGATCCTTTAGGATCACCACCTGCAGGAAAAATACCGGGGGGGGTGGGGGAAATCACAGGTTTAGTACAACAGCAATTCGTCTTTCTTCTCCAAGAAATGTCCATACAAAGAAATACTTCAGAAACACCTGCCTACTGCTTCACTGTCAGAGTTTCAGTTAATCAGCTAATAAGTACTGGAGCAATATTTTCTTCAAAGGATTTAGATCTATCAGTTGTGCAGATTTTAACTCAACAAGAATATACCTCAATCAGGCAGATAGCTCTACTGAATGCACAAGAATTGCCATGTAAATGGCCTGTCCTCCATTAACCTATTCACCTCTTCAGTACCAAAATGTACCAGATTTCTGATTCCTGTGTTTATGCTTCTGTACTCCTGGGCTAGGGGTTCATGGAGTCTAATATTTAGCCTTCTATCAGTAAGCAAAATACATAGCAGAAGATAGGGAACAAATGGCTTACTCCTTCCATGAGAACTAACCATTCTACAAGGTCAGGGGAGGTGGAATGACCTCCTCCCAAAAAGTGCCCTCCTAAAGGTGAGGAAGGGAGCATGGACTCTGCAGTCAGGTTACCTTCTTGTCATACTTGCCCTGGCGAAGTCTCTGGGTGGTGTCACGTCTCTTATCTTCATCAATCTGAGAACAAAGAAGAATAATTAACTTGCAATTATCACCTACTCCTCACTTGACAGGTCCAGAGGGATTAGTAATGTCGGTGTGTGCCACACAGAGAAGTATAAGCCTCTCTCTCTAGGGAGGGTCACTAAATGCCGCAGAAATTGTGGGACATCCATGCCACTCCCAGGCCCTCCACCTGCTGTTTTTGTGCTCTTTGGCATTACAGAGGCATAACAATGCACAGGAAATCATTTGTAACAGAGACTGGAGGTCCATACCCAGCCCATCCCCCCATCATACAATGAGCTTTACTGTTGGGAACAGGTATATTCTATTAGAAAGCAATAGATGGGGAATAATCTCTATTTCTTCAAAACAACAAGTGTGGGTAATTAAAAAAAAAAAAAAAAAAAAAAAAAAAGTGAAGAGATCTTAGTCCTACCAGAGCCATAGGGTGCTGTAGTCAGAACATGTCAAAACCCCAGCAATGATTGTCTTTAGGAGACAGAATCCAAGATCCAGCTTTGGACACTGTGCTTCTCTTACCTTTAAACTAACATAACTTGTCTCACTGGTCTCCAGAGGCAGGATTTCCTCAGGTGGTATATGGGACCATTTCTTCCACCGGCGCTCATTATCTCTCCTGTACTTCCTGAAGAACAAGAGAAACTTTCTGGGACATCCTCCCAGGGAACCAAAACCCACAACAGGAGATTAGGACAGGGAAGCATCTAGTGTCAGGATGACACAAGGATGGTGTGACAGGTTGATGAGAGTTGAGCAGAAGCCCTGTGGCTCTCATCCAGTTTTCCAGTTTGAGGAAACTTTTTCATTCTCCCAGCTTTGGGAAAGCCTAAATGCTCATTCATTCTGTAGCAGAACAGAACAGATTTAGCAGAACAACTGCTAGGCAATTGCCAGAGTCTTGGGGGTGGGTCAGAAGAATTTAAAGCATAAAGGCCCATCTGTATCTTATATCATTTTCTCCTCCATGTTATTAAAAGTACTTGGAAGAGAGGTCCCACAAACATGCAAGCCAAAGGAAGTCCTGCCATCCACAGTGGATAGTAAGAACTGCTGTGAATACAAAGCCAGGAGAGGAGGTGCTCAGTGATGAAGTGCCTTTTTGTGGGTGTCCCTTGTATTCTGCACATTTTGTAAAAAGGAGGGAAGAGTCCTTGGAAATGGGAGATAGAAACTGCTGTCTCACCTGCAGAAATTCAAAGCAAGCCCTGTCTTAGAGAAAAGCTACGAGACAGCTAGTGCTCATCAAATTATCTCCTTCCTCTACTAAAAAACTCCATAGGATTGACTGGAGAGTTTGCAGGAGAATCCTAACACACTGATAATTGCTGGCAAATGCTCCAAATGGCAGAACCCATACTACTGACTAATAACACATATACTCCCCTGTTCACTACATTTTTTAGTATATATTTGCTTAACAAAAGGAAGACCAACAATTGCAGTAAGAACTGCTTTTCTCTGCTCTACCTTGTAGGGTGTGTCTGCATGTCATTAGGATGCACTGCAGTTCAAACTGGTATTAGCTGGTGATTAAGAACATATCAAACTGAATTAAAATCTACTAGGTCTAATATTTAGTTACAAGTTTTTCAGGACTTGGACTTTTCACTTTGCAGTCAGAACTTCACAGATAGCTATGGAATAGTTCAAGTGCCTAGAAACTTGTGTGATAAAGAACAAATAATGAGGCATTTTGTTGATTTTCATAGGAATTTCTCTTCTTTGCTTGTTAGGGGACAATCTCTGGTAGAAATTATATTTGAGAAGTTTCCTATTGTTTTGACACTAAAAGTGCAAGTTTTATTCTAAAAAATTCTCAGAAATCTCCCCTATATTTGATGCTTGGGAATATCACAATGATTTGTATACAATAATCTAATCATCTAAACAAAATATTTAGATTTTATTCATCTGCAAATATGGAGAAGTATAGAATATTTTAAAAGTCCATGCTTTTGTTTATTAATTTTCATAAGCATTGCAAACTTTACTATCTGTTTGTCAGTGCTTAGATGTGACAATGATTAGCTCCTACGTATCTTGAGTACAACTGGATGTATAAGAGTTGCGTATCTTTATCTTTTATTTTTCCCTTGTTTTAGTTAGCAAGGCAGATTGGTCTACTCAAAATAAGAGAGCCTGAATAGCATCTGTTTCTAATAAATTTTTCTTAAGATCTGATGTTCTTGCTTTTCCTGAAATTCTCTGATATATAACAAAGATATAGACTGAAAATGGAGGCAGGTATGACAATTTTTTTAAAGATTAAAGAAAATCCTATACTTTGCAACTGTGGTGGGATTTCTTCCATCAAAAGGAGTCGTCAATGAATTCTATTTCTGCTTTTTGCATAATGATAAAGCTGGACTTGAAATGCTGCATGAAATTCCAAGCTGTTAGAAAATTTTTAATGTAGGGTGTTGGACTAAGTTAAGGGAATGGATCCATGCAATGAAAACACCAAAACCTCATGGTGTTTTGACTTCTACAGTGTCTCAGAAGAAATACCATCTTCTAGATTGAGCTTTTATGTCACCAATGCATTAAAGAAATATAAGTGAATCCCAAGAAAGACAAAGCTGGGTAGTAAAGTGGAAAAATTCTGAAGATTGGTGTGAGACATATTTCTCTGTGTGTATAGGAATCAGAGCTTTTTAGCAGATGCAAGAACACTGAGCCTTGCTGCATCTTCTCCCTTGATTATTAACCTGTCATAACACCACCATGGATGCAAACACTACTTGGCAGATACCAGAGTTCACACTAGGGACAACCACACAGGTCTGTAAGGTAAGCTAATGAATGGCTCTTCAAGGAGGGATCAAAGACATTGTCCTAGTGGGAAAACTGTTCAAGGACAAACAAACAGAAAGCCAAAGGGGTTGGTACCTTAGAATCAGCAAAGAGATGATCAGAACTAGAATCACAATTCCTGTGAGCGTAAAGACAGCAATAGTCAAGACCTGTGGGCCTGCAGAAAAAAAAAAATTAAAGATAAACAACTTCATGGAGGATGCTGAAAAACAACCTCGTGTTTAAGAAATTACCCTCACACACATGTGGAAATCACAGTAGCTGACCAAAGATACTTTTTTTGGTCACATCCAAATTGAGAGGCTTTGGTAAAGTCTAGCACTGCCTTGGGATCACACTTGCCTCTTTCAATGTGGGATGAAGCATGACCCAGAGCAGTGCAGTCTTACATCCCCACCTGAGGCATGGGCAATCTCTGGGGACACCCAGGCAATGGTGCTACTGTGTGGACTGTACTCTTCATAAAGAAATTAATATCCTTTAGAGGGAAATTAATCTGGTGGCAGCACAAAGCCAGTAAAGTGTCCTTGGAAGTGGCCAGGAGCCAAACAGTTTTGAAATCATGTTGTTCAGGCATCTGAGGATTTAGACCCAAAACCTACAGAGCACACAAGGGTTCTAATCCTGACCAGGTAGACAGGATGAACAAGGCGGGGAACTGACTAAGGTTTTCATGTTGATTGTCTTACTGTGGAAAAGCAAACGGAAGCCTCTCTCATGTCTGTTCTTGGAGCTTGGGGGTACTGGGAAGGAAAGTTGGCAGCCACCACCTTCCTTTGAAGAATGACAAGCCATTATCACAAAGCTTCAGCTGGTGGTCACATGTCTAGAGTGAACCTACTTTACTGAGCAAGTGTCTCAGGCAAAGAAGGCAGAGGAGATCCAGATTACCATGTTGATTAAGGACAGTAAAAGAGCTGAATTATTCAGCCTTACTGAGGCTAATATGTTTCTGTATGTGCTCAGGAACAGAAATTAAGGGACACAGAAAAAAAAATCAAAATTAGTAAATAAATAAAAACCAAATGTACACACACTAGCTGCCTTCAGAATTAAGCAGCAATTGAGGAAGGATTTTCAACAGACCAATTTTTGTGCCTGTATCTGACATAGGATTCAGTTTATTAACTCCTCTGGATTTTGGAGTCAGATTTCTGCTTTGATTTTTCTTGTTCTGGGTATCACATCTCCCCACCTTCTTTCAGTATGTTCATCAGGACCTCTTTCAGTATGTCTAAGGGACTCACAGTAATTTAGTATTAGTCTGATGCTCTCTGATGAAAACAATCAGTACTATCATTCTCCACAATTTAAGTCACCACTATAAAATGAGGGATAAAAGAGAATGGGCAAAAACATTTTGAAAATTGTCTGAAACTTCAGGTTTGTGAATTGTGGCATGCAGCTTCATAAACAGATCACATGCAGCTTCCCATGGAAGTGCTGTGGGACCGTAATTTCCCTTTCCTGAGGTTCTGCTGCCACCTTCTGGCTCTAAGTTTTACAACAGGCAGAGGGAGACATTGGTCCTCTGGAACTAGAAACGTTCGTCTATTGAAGAATGATCTTATCTATGTTTAGAATGGGGGTTAAAACTTTCTGAATAAAGGGAACATATGGATGAGCCCCCGTTTTTTTCACGGAATTCTGGGAGGAAGGTAGGCAGCAGAATTGGGTCAGCTGTTCTCAGTAACAGCTAGGAAGAAGCAGGCTCTCTGGTTGTCTGTGCTGTTCACCTACCTGGACGAAAAAAGATATTCTAGGATGGAAAGTCTTGACTGGCTTTAGCAAGACACGGTGATTACTTAAACTTTGACACTCTCCTTTGTCGGGGGAGGGGGGAATATATTTATTTAGAATCACAATGAAGGAAGGTTTATTTTTTTTAAATGTGCAAACAAAATAATCAAGTGCCTTTGGGTGGCGGTTTCACTGTAGTTTAGTATGGCTTGGCCACAGTGTCAGGCTTCAGTTAAGCACTAGATGTTAAGCTACTGATATTTGTAGACATTGGCTTTCTGCAATTCTCCTTCTCCCTTGTACAGCAGCTTTAAACAAGGACATACTGAAGGGAATATTTGAAGGATATTTCAGATCCACTGACAACACAGCATGGTATGGGGCCCGAGGGATGGAAGAGAATGGGACTAGAGCAACATCACGACAGGAGCCAGAAAGCACAAAGCTCATGGAACTGGTACAGGGAGACCTTGTGGCTGATGTGTGCAGTGCTGCTGTCTCTGCACAGACAGCACTCATGGTCAAACCAAGGGAGACCAGAGATTTGACCAGAGATGAAAAATCAAAGCTCCACTGAAATCCCCCTGCTCCTCCCAGACCTAACTTGAGTCTTATCAAAGCTGCTGCCTCCCTCATCCTGGTAACTCCGATGTGTCCCTGGCAATAAACCACTCCTCCTGCCTCTCTTACGAGGGATAAAGTCTAATTTTAGGGCATCTGATTTACTTTACTGAGGAATAAAAATGTTTGAATTTTATCACCTTACTGTGGATGGACTCTAAGTTAGAAGAAGATGTTTATCTCTCCAGCTTTGCCTATTCCCCAATGGAGGCAAGCAATACAGCAAATTATTGGGACCACTTTAGCAGAGACTTTTAACAGCAGCATCCCTGGATTCTCACTGATGGAATGACTCAGGTGAACAATAACCCACTGTGCACTAACCCTTGCAATTACTGCCACTGCAATAACCCTGAAGCATATGCCCTTCCATTGCCAATCATGATGTGGCAGCAGTCTTAAAGGGGGAAAAAATCTCAGTCTGATCAGACTGCCAAGGCTGTACTCTGCTATGCTGAATAACAAGGGACTTCATCCATTCTATCCAGAAGTCACCAGAAACTCAAAAGGAAAGAAGGTGGTGATTTCTGAGATTTCAAATTTAAAGTTTGGATGTAAATACAGCCATAACCTAGTTTCCCATGGTCTTTCTTCAAAGAGTCAGCTCTTCTCAGAGCCCCCTGAATCTGCAGAGTGCTGCGTTCTCTCTCCAGTTCCCTACAACAAGGATAAAGCAGCAAGCAGAAGACACTATGCTCCATCAGATACAGAAATGCAGAGTCAGATAACTCATCATAACCTTAATTCTGCTGCCTTTCCTGAACAGTCTTTCAAGTCTTTCAATCTAGTGAAGATTATTCATTTGGGGATGACTTCTTCTGAAACACCCCATGGTATTCTCCATAATCACTGGTACAGTATTGGGTTTTCAAGAAACTTAGTATCAGCACCAAAACAGAAATAAAGGTTTTGAACTGGACTGGAGACAGAGAACATGGTGGGGATGAGGCAGGAGAAGGAAAGATGCTGTTCTGCACCCAGCTCCTAGCATCACTGGCTGGGGGCAGTGTGAAGGTAGCATGCTGGGTCACACAGCAGGTGGATCTCAGGACTGTGACTTGTCTTCAAAGAGGTAGGTGGTAGGTTTAATGGGTATCTCACCAGTGCCTGGAGTATCACTGGGCAGCTTGTGGTTCTTCCAAATAAAATCCGGACTGTTAGTCGCCTTGTATGTGTCATTGCTTTGAGTGTTGAAATACAGGAGAGGTTTGAACTACAGATGGGAGGAGGGAAGAAATGCAGTCAGCAGCTGTGTTCTCCCTCTTTTGTCCCTTGCTACAGACTACCTTTAATAAATGTATTGCCCAAATTCTTCCTGCTGCAGTGGTGCATTTCTCAGTGCAACCATATGTTTGGCTGCCATATTCTTTCTTATTCCTCCCCTCTTTCTGAAAATAAATTTACCAATCCCACAAAATACCAGCTGCACTTCACTTACTGAATCACCAGATTACATCAATCCTGTCAGTCTCCAGCACACCTCACATGACCCCCTTCTGGCACACACAGAATGCCTTGGCACTCCACCACGCCTCTGCAGTTATTTTAATCATTCTTATGCAACAGTACAGGGCATTCTGTTTCTCCTTTCATATAAAAAGCTGAACAGTTGCACCCTGCACATACGTACATAATTTGCAGTCTGTGATGTGTACAGCACGGTCAGATTGGTATCAATGTCTCCAAATTCATCTAGAGTCACAGGACCCACTACACCTGCAGACACAAGGAATTAGTTAGAGGGCTTGCATTTTCAGAAACACAAATATGGGGCAAGAAGGATGGGATAAATAAAAGGATTTCTGATACTTAGGGTATGTTTCTTCTTCAGGTATGTGCTAGATATGTATCAGCTCAGTGTGGTGCTTTTAACTTTTCTTTTAATACCACACCACACTTTCTCTACAAAATCCAATAAAAAGTGTTGAACTGACAGCACTGAAGAGGAAAGTCTCCATCTAGCTACAACAAAATATGTTTGTCAGATTTCTTCAGCATACCAAGAATGTCAGAGTCACCTCCCTTGAAGAGACCATTTTGAAAGTGAGAAGCAAAATAGTCTGTTTCCATCTGCAGTTTGAATCTATCAGCAGTAAAGGAAATACAAGGATACTTTTCCCTTTATTCTTTTGAAAGCTCTAATAATAATGTTTTTACCACATTGTTTTTGCCTTTAGCCTCCTCTCTCTGTACGTCAGCAAAGGTGCACATTGAGAAATTGCCTGTGTAGCACATTACAAGAATTTTAAGGCGGAACTTCCCAAATCCCTCAGCACAGCTTGACTTTGCTTCCATAAAGTCAGTTGCCTCAACATGAGCACAAGCTTAGCCAATATGCACTACTCCTGAAAGTCTCACCTTTTCCCCTTTTTTTATACGAGGATTTTTTTATCAGCTTCAGATTGTCCTTTTGCTGCTGTTGATGATGACTTGTTTTATTTCTCCTGCGTTCAGTATCAGCATTATTTTAGTTCAGTAATTACCTTCTCCGTTTTTACCTCAAAAACTGATGCTAACTTTTTCATGGTCTACCTTCTTAATATCAAAATAATTATTGTATGAAATCCCTACTGTACCAGACTCCATCACAAGAAAGAATGAAGGTGGTTCAACACCTATCACTTTCAGAATTTTTTTTAGACTAAACCTATAAATTATGATGAGCATTACAGTGCTATATTTTGGATGAGTAAAAACCTTTGTGCAACTTAACTTTCAAACTTAAACAGAAGAGATGAGTATACTGACATTCAGAAAGGGATGCTGTCTCCAGAAGGAATTTTACTAGGTATTAGATACCATGGTTAAAGCAAAGATAAGCCTGCAACTTTTCCTATCTTAGGAAAATCTGGGAAACTTCTACACACATATTTGCTGAATGTAGGTGGGGCATATGCACAAAACTTTGACTCATCATTTTGGTACAACTGGGACTATACTCCCAGAGAGGTAATGTTTTTATTTCTTCACGTAAGTTTTACCTCTGTCTTTTCCTAATGATTGGATTCTGATATTTTAAGCCCATGGCCTACAAAAAAAAAAAAAATCCCACCAATGCTAGACAACCTGTGAGAGGAACAAGAAAGTTGACTAAGAAGAGCCAACCCACTGTCAGCTGTCTTACACCCACACTGCAGGCACCCAGGCCTACATGGCTTTGTAAACTGGAAAAGGTTGAAGCTACTTCATTAAAGCTCAGCCAAGTGACTTCAGAGTCATTTTGAACAGCAAACACTGAAAATAACATCCTTGTAAAAATTTATAAAAATAAAAAAGTCTGTGAATAAAACTCATTGAAAGGCTTGGACTTGTTTAGGGTAGAAGGGATTTGTCCTAAGAGAGTTAGTATGAAATTTTTTCTCCTCACCAATTTAGTGAACCCTGCAAAGGGCAGTACTCTTTTTTACCTTCAAAAGTGGTATTTCGGAATTCACGGATTAAATTGAAAGGTGACATTGGGCTCTGTGAGATGACAAATTTCTTGACACCATGTCCAAACAGCAACACTGCATTAAAATAGCCAGCAAGAAAGTCATCTTCCATCTAGAACAAAAGAAAATAAAAATGACTCTTTGAGAGTTCCTGTTTCTGCCATAAAGCTATAATAACCTTGATTGGCTCCATTTGGCAGAAGTTCCAGCATAGAAGACCAGAATCTGCTGAACACTGAGTGAGTAGATGGCCAATGCCACATGAGTGTTCTCATTCCAAAAAAGAAAGGCAAACAAAATATATTATTGATGTATGAAGCAAGCAAGGTGCTGAAAACTTAAAAGAGGCCAACGTAAAGGTCTGGCATGCTGATCCTGATGCAAAGGATTCAAGAAATCCTACACCATAGGTTCCTGGCAGTTCTGCTTTGCTAAGTGCGTCCCAAAGACCCTGGCTTTGGATTACAGCTTCTGTGCAGATAATTCAGTGTGGTGCCAGCAAGTTTGGCTTCCCAGTGGTCACAACTCAGGGGCAAGGAGCTGTGCCAGAATTTCCAGCAGCCTGCCATAGAGCTGGCACCCAAAAAGCATTGAGCCCAAGATGGGGGATCTAGAAGCCCTGCAAATCCAGCCAGAAGCTTCAGGCTGCTGGCTGAAGAGCTGGAGCTCAATGCCACAAATCCTGGGAGAAAATCTACATGAAGGACCTGGTTCCTAGGCAGATAGCAGAAGTATCAGTTTCACTAAACAAATACAGCATTTTCATAGGTTCTGCTTTTCTGGAAATTAAAAAAAAAACACCTTATTTCCTATGGGGAGAAAAAAAAAAAGTTCCTGTTTTTGAAGCTTATCTGGAAAGCCACTGGAAAGAAACTGCAACGGTTGTCATCTCTTAGACATATCTGCACAAATTAGTCAACAATTATTAGTTCTGAACTTTCCACGCTCACATCTCAATTACATGTATAGATCTTTCTTGAGTGATGCCTTGCAGCTAGGTGTCCGATTCTCAATCAGTTAGATGTGGAGTAGTAAAAGCATGTACCTATAAGTAACCCTCACGCCCCATGATATGACACTTGCAGAACAAATTAGAAGTTTGAGTTGAACTTCACAAAGCAGGAATAAGACATTCTGCAGATTTGCCTTATGATACTGTATTTTGACATCATTACATCAGGACAAAATACCATCCTGCAATAACATAAAGAAATATCAGCTTAGAAGCATGACAGGGGATGATTACAGCTGCATTTTTAGTTTTCATTTCCTCATACATGAACAGGATTGAACCAAATGCAATAATCAGATATAAAACAGCGTTCTTACCAGGATGTTGTGCTCCATCTCTATGTAGTCTCTAATTATAGTATTGTAGCTGTAATTAGCTGGTGGCAGAGTCAGAACAAGCACGTTGTTCATGTAATCAGCTGAGATGTTCTTCTTGAAGTACACATTACTGCAAAGCAAAGCACAAGAACCCCGTGAACACTGAACAACAGGGTCAGTAGTACCCATGATAACCAGTCACCTGTTCCCAACAGCTCTGTTATTTAACAGGTTAAAACAGGAGTTCTAAAAATAAAATTTCATCATGCACACAACTCTTTATATCATTCATTCCCTGATGCTAGCTTTTGTGCCTAAATATATTAAAAGGTAATATCAAGGCAATCTGCCAATCTGACACTCAAAGGTTGTTGTGAACTACGGTTATTATTGTAACTGTTTGCTTTCTATCCTGTTTATTTCCTCATTTTTGTTTTTCAAGTAGAGTTTATATTTATTAAAACTCAGTTTCTTTTTGGAATCCATGATACTGCAATCATAGTTTCTTCATGTTACTGTGCCTGTCTCTGAGCTCTTCTGCACTTGTTCCTCTAATTTTGATATTTCCTGCTAGAATTGAGCACAGCAGGAGTTGCACTAAAAGGATTTAACAGGAGGGAATGAAACAATCACAGAGGTGCAGAAAGAAGATTATTGATTCATTTGTTTAATTCAGTGAGATAGGAAAATCAGAGGAAATTCTGTCAACCTGAAAACTCTGCTAAAACAAGCAGAAGTTGTAGCTTTCAGGTATCTTTGGTTTCATCACCCTGACAGGCCATCTGGAAGTGCTTCACAGATTGGCCACCACCAGATTCACATGTTAAAGAAGAATTTAGGAATAGATATTAGTGTCAAATGGCAGCATCTGTCATTGCTATGGCTATACTGAGAGAAAGAAAATAATTGCGTGAGCCTTCTCTCATTATTCATGCTTGATCATCCTTTTATTTTGTCAATCAGTACTGACTGACCATCTGATTAGATTCTTACACCAGAGCCCTGTACCTGCCTTTCCCTGAACCTTCTGACTCTTACAATGCACTTTTCACCCTAAAGAATTTCAAAATGTTTTTCATCCAGGCTTGGACTGAACTAGACAGTTGAAAAGGAAACCTCATTAATCTCCACCAGACTGGATAATCCTCCAGCATCCCACCTCTCTTGAGGGAGACTTAAAGACTGTGTTTGTGTCCTGCTTGCCAGACAGCTCAGAGCTGAAGAAAATTTAAATCTATCACTTTTTCAGAGGCACTTCACTTCTGGAGTAACATGGGACTTTGCCTATTCTCCCTCCTACAGCTTCAGTTTTCATCTAATACATCTGTCTGTATTTTCTTGGGTTTTTTAAAAGAAGAATAATGTGATTTGAGATTCTCAGCAAAATAAGGGGTCCGTAGAAAGTTTTAAGAAGGGCAGCATATTAAAAAGCCTGAGGCAGCTGGGTATATCAGAAGGATGCATAAATTGGATGCATAAATCACAGCAAAGGATCCCCTAATCAACCTCACCTATTGTAATGCAAAATTTTACCTACAACACCAGTGTTAGAGCACTCACATACACTGTTCCCATTGTGCATTTGCAAAGAAAAAGAGTTGAGGCCAGTTGCCTCGGGAAGAGCAAATGGCAGTTCCTAATGCCTGGATAAAACTGGAATGCAAAAGCTCTTAAAGGCACTTCTGAAAAATAGATATGGTAAACCTGAAAGTGTACAAGATAGAGAATATCCTATTAAAACCTGAACAGGATCCACTTAGGAACCAAAGGTTAAATCTCTGAAATCACTAACCCAGAGTTTCTTAGAACTGACCTGTTATGGTCACCTTTAGACACAAGAGCTGGGAAGTCCCACTGGCCCTAGAAGTTCATGGAATCTTTTTGCTATACCAACAATGAAGTTACATCAAGGCATGGGCAAACACACCTACCTTGCAATCATCCATCCATCCATCCATCCCACCAGCACTGCCCCAGGGAAGTAACTTTCTCCCAGACTGTGACTTGCTATGGCAACTGGGACAATACCCAAACACCACCTGGTTTAGGTATCTACACTTAGTTCTACCGATGTAATCTCTGCTGTGTCACTTAGGTTTAGGGCCAGAGATCAGCTCTCAGTACTCATATATAGCCAAGGCTTTTGAGCATACCATTGGTAAAGCAAATTTACGTCAGATGTCTTCTATAAAGAGTTTTGCAATTAGCAATGTTAAGAGAAAATTAAGCAATAGAAAACCTAGGTTGTATGCTAAGAAGCTTCTCTGAGAAGTTATGTTTCTGTGGTTATAAAGATGTTGAAGAGATGGTTATAAAGTGCAAGAGTTATAAACTGGGAGAACAGTTATATCAGTTATTTATTATCATAAATCATTTTAAAATTGAAAAAATGGAGTCTAGAAAAATATACTGTAAGTGCTATTTACATAACTGTCTGGTTGAGCAGAGTGTATGAAAAATGTACCATATCTCAAATGGACCATATCTCATGGCCATTCTGACTCTGGACTCCGTGCTTTCATGGTTTCCTGCACTGAGGAGCCCACAGGAAGGCATTAAACCTACCTGCTCTGTCACTGCCTTAGAAAAATATTATATGAACCAAAAGGGAATTTGTAGAGGATATGCCATGAATTAAACACTACGCTCGTTATATAAATGGCAAGACATGAGGAAATATGGCAATAGAAAACATTTTGTGAAAGAGCATTTTTTCAACAAAACAGTTCCACTCACACTATTTCCATGACCTATATACATCAGCAAATTGCAGAGAAGAGAAAAAAAACAAAGGTGATACTTTACTTGAAGAGATCTATCAGGATGATAACGATGTCATTATCCACCTTCTCTGTCCCTAGGTCTGAGCTGACGTCTGCTGGAGAGCCACACATGATGATCACTACAGAAAGGGCAAAAATGGAGAGAGATGGTGAGATTTACAGACAAGAAGAGGATGTTTGCTTGCTCCCCCAAGTTTGAGTAGCAGGCAGTAGAGCAACTCTGGGCTAAGGCACATTATCTGTGCTGTACTGGGGCCCAGGCACAGAGCTACAGCCTCTCTGTAGTAAAACCACAATATCTGAGGGGAAGTGGTAAAAGGTGCTTCAACACCTGCACCATTTTCTGTCTGATTGCACCAGAGCACTACTATTATCCCACTCAAATAAGCACTAGGAGTTGTGGTGCCATAACAGCTACTCAGTATGAACATTTCTAGGTTAAATGGCCTTCAAGTAATGATTCCATTAGCTTGCTTACTCTCACAGTCACTTGGCCTGCTGATGCCAGGTGCTTAGTCTTAGGAGAAGATGAGGTATTTATCCATTCATTTTTCTAGTTTAGATTAATCATTTTCAGAAGTGCCCCTTGATAGCAAAATCAGGTCTATAAATGTACCAGGGCTGCAAACACGAGTGATAGAGAGCTTGCAGTATCTATATTCTTGAAGTATTTAAAGCCCTTCTTAGAGAAATTGTGATCCCCGGATTTCTGAATCTCTCACAAAAAAGAGCTTGTGCTTAGATGGAATAATTTACCCCCAAAGCTCTCTGGAACCAGGATATTGCCCCATATTTTATGAGGATGAAGAGAGGAATCTAGGATCTTTATGCCATTTTATATTTACATCCATGTAGAATGGTATATCTTTGTTTTCACCACTGCTGGTGGAAGGCTTTCCCTATAACCTAACTAAGGGGTGGGTTTGAGTTCCTTGGAAAAGCAACTCACTTGCTGGGACAGTGCAGCCTCAACCCCTCCTTACCATTGCTCTTCCGGTTTGGATTTTTCACAGTTTTTCTAAGCAGCTCTGGAGTTCTCAAAATATCCTTGAACTTGAGTTTTTCAGAGAACTCTGTGATTCCAGCATCTAAAGCATTCATGTACCTGGCACAAGGGAGCAAAGATATCATCAGGAAATTGCTAACTCCTCACATTTTCCTGAATCAACCATAGTGCAAGATAGGCTGTTCAGAGCACACTAGAGTGTTTATAAGCTGGTATGAAACCTTTTCTGCAGCAATAAAAGTGAAAGAATCAATGAAAGATGCAGAAATGCTTGGAAAGTCAACCAGAGGTATTTGAGTATGGTTATAGAAAGGGTGAATTTGGAAAATGCAATAATCTAGTAAGACATTAACAATTAAGAAAAAATCAATCAGGGATATGAGGAAACTGCAGGAAGTGCGACTAACAGGGAGGCAGAGCCAGGCCACTCTGCTATTTAAGACATCAGTGGTAATGTAAGAAGGCACATGTGAAGGTCCAAAGGACTAAACAGGAACTACAGAAAGAACTGAGATAAAAACCACACATGTACCCTGACTGTGAGAGAAGCAAAAGAAGAAAAGCAGCAACAAAAAACCTATACAGAACCACTTAAAACTTGAAGAGAAAAATGAGCTTAGCAAAAAGAGCAAGCAAGTGAAGTTTGCTAAAAGATTAAGGAAAAACAGTCAGCTCCTGAATTTTACTCTTGCTTCAATATGTTACTTCTGAGAAGAGTTATTCTATCTGAAAGAAAGTTAATGCAGAGGAGAAAAAAAAAGAACACTCTGGTTTTAAACTATGTAACCTTTGATATACCAGCACTTAGATCTCAGTCCTGTGAGCTACTAAATAACTTTTGCTTCCTTTTTTTCTTCAGGAACAGAATCATTAACTGCTAATTTATAGAAACATATGCATAGTTGAAGCCTGATTTTGTTATCACTGTGGGTGTTCATTTATTTTTATATATATATGGGGAAAAAACAATTAGCTCATACAGTAATATTTGTGCTTTAGAGAAAATGGATCTTTTTAAATTAGACTTCAAAAACCTTCACGTTGACAGTTTCTTATTAAGGCAGGATGAGATGCATGGTTAAAACTAAATTAGGATGAAAAGTGGGCAGAGATACAAAATTAATTTCTTTGTTGTTAATTCAGCAATAAACAGACTTGAACAATTCTGAAGTCATAAAGAAGGTCCTGGTCAGAAGCACTAAAAAAAGTGAAATAAGAAATGCTTGGAAAGGTCAGAAATAACTTCCAGGCAATTATTTCACTGAAAGGTATGAAACCTGTAGAATTAAAGGGATTTAGCTAACGTATGTGTGGTGCATTGGCAATTACAGCTGCAAATGTGAAGGAGTAGGGACTGTAGTAAGAGGTGAATGAAGAGCACTGATATTTCAAAGCATCAAAGAGAGGTAATCATAGCATTTATAACATGTGATCAAGTTGCTATCTATACTAAGAAAGAAAAAATAAAAGTCCATAAATACCTACAGAAGAGTTAAATGGAGATAAGGTTTTAGTCTCCTAATTCAGGAAAAACTCTTTTATTCCATAATATTCCATAAGTATATGCTTCTATCAATCTGAAGCAAACACAGTCATAAATTTTGCTTAGACATCTGCAAGTCTCTCAGGTTATTAATTAGAAATACATATAATAGTTATTTCCATGAACTCTTTGCTACCTCTCAGCTACATTTATAAAATTAGTAGGAGAAATGAGATTTTTTTTAATTAATCAGCTTTTTATATCCCAAAATTGGAAAAAAAAAAAACAAAGTAGCATAGACACACTCACATGAGCTGAAAGTTAAATCAGACTCAATAACAGAAAAGTAATTATAAATACTGGTATATTAAAGAGCCTATTTGTCTAAAAGCAGCCTTTGTTTTCAGGCAAGGAGAAAACCCAGCATTTCTGAGATCCAAGCACAGCCTGATGTTTCAGGTCACAAAATGAGAGCTGCCTCCTTTGCTCTGAATATAGCTTAAACTCTGCAATCATTGGGGTAATTTTGCTTGAAGAAATGTAAAGTTTGAATTTTGGAAATAGCGCCTATGGATTGAAGCCATTAATGTGGAGAAACATTTTAAGAGCTTAGTAAGACTCCTGACCTAAAAAGGCACCTATGGGGAGCCTGTGGAGGAGCTTCTCATGTCATACTATTTATATTAGGAGGCTGTAAACAAGTATTTTCATCACAGACAACATGTGGGTTATGTTGTCCAAAGGAAAAGCAAAGGCTTGCAAATATTTAAAATAGACTGAGAGAAACATTCAGGCAAGAGCTACAGCTAAAACCTACAATCCATCTTTTCTTTCTCTCACTCCTTGGTAGTAGTAAGGCACCTTCCAAAGTGTAGGACTGAGAGAACACTTTGCAGAAACCATGTCTGAGGGTGGAGATGGCATTTATCAACAGCTGGGTCAGAGGTGGATCCAGATCTTACCAGAGGCATGCCTCTGAGGTTTCAGTTCTCTTGTAAATGTAGACAGATTCCCAGGTCGTGGTTTTGAATGGCAGTTTAGAATGTCTCCAAAAATGAAAGAAGAATTGGTTCAGTTTCCTGGCTGGGGTCAGAAGGCGAGTTAGGTTTTCTTTGTAGTCACAGGACAGTCCAAAACTCCCTACAGAGATCAGAGGCAGCCTCAGTATTGTTTCAAGTCTGAAGGAAGAGATAAGAGGACAAGTCTGAACAGATTGCTGTTGCACCAAGGCAGCTACCGATTTCCATCCTCACCTGTCTCTCCTCTTGTGCCCCCAGTTAGTTTAACACAATTTAAACCTAAACCAGAAGGTTCCTCAAGAACACAAGCAGATTTCAAGTCTGTATTGCTACCAAAAAGCCCAGTTGAACTGCTCTAGGCATCTTCTTGCACTGTCCCTAGTTCCGCCTGCCCTTCTGGGCACCACACACCATTTCAGCCCCAAGGGTTGTGACAGGAGTCCAAAGGCTCAAGACAGACTTCTGCTACCTGGCTGCCATTACCATGGGATGAATTTCATCTCCTTATTGGGACACTGCTGCAGGGCGACAGCTTTTTGCCATCAAAAAAAGCTTTACTTCTACAATTCAAAGGAAAAATCTTTTTGTTTCACAAAGGTGTATTTTAGGAGCTGTGCAACAGCAGTAGTCAGGAAGAAAAAATTAGGGCAACCCTCTGCTGACAAGGAATTTGTAAAACAAAGATCATTTCATACACAGAGACAGTAAGCTTTTAAGGAGAAAAGTATATTCCTGGATGCTGTGATGTTAGACTAAACTCAAAATGGTTTTGTTCTTGTATGCTGTTTTCTTATAACAGGGAATTTTGCCTGCAAAAACCATGGCCATAAGAGTTGTTGGCATTATTGTGACAAAATTTTATTTTCCGGGTAACGTTCACTTACCCAATTACAGGGGTTTTACTTATTGCAATAGAAACAGACATAGATGATGTAATATATAATGACAGGGAGAGTATTTCATTAATTAAACGGGCTTTTTTTTTCTTTTCTGACAGACTTAGAATAGAAGAGAATGGATTATTTCAGTTAAAAGGGACCTACAAAAATCATACAGTCGTGATTATTTCAGGACTGACCAAAAGCTACAGTATGTTATTCATAGAAACATAGAATGGTTTGGGTTGGAAGAGTTCTTAAAGATCATCTAGCTCCAAACCCCCTGCCATGGACAGGGACACCTTCCACTAGAGCACTTACTAACTGCATTGTCCAAATGCCTTTTAAACTTGACAAGCTTAAGGTATGATCCAGCTCTCTAGGAAGCCTGTTCCAATGTTCAGCCATGCTCCTGCTAAAAACATGCTTCCTAATGTCCAACCTATACACACAGCTTTGAATCATTCCCACTTGTCCTGTTGCTGAATCCTAGGAAGAAGAGATCAGCACCTCCCTCTGTACTTGTCCTTCTCAGGAAGCTGTAGAAAGCAACAGGGTCTTCTTCCCTCAGCCTCCTTTTCTCCAAACCAGACAAACCCAGTGCCCTCAGCTCTTCACAGGATATGCCTTCCAGCCCTTTCACCAGTTTTGCAAGCATTCAAAGACCTTCACATCTTTCTGAATTTTTTGGGGCCCAGAACTAAACACAATGCTCAAGGTGAGGCCACACCACTGCTGAGTACAGCTGGATAATCACCTCTCCTGACCAGATGGTGATGCTGTACTGATCCACCCCAGGGTAGGGTTTGCCCTCTGTGCTGTCTGGGTTGACTCTGGGGGTGCCAACCAGCACCCCCAGATCCCTTTCTGCAGGGCTGCTCTCCAGGTGTTCCTCAATCAATCACTCAACTTCCTGCCAGGAATTAGCAGTTTCCCTACTAAAGTTGGGCTTTGGAACTGGATTTTTTTCCACCTACCAAATAAAATGGCTATGTGTAAAATTCTTACTGTCTTGACTGTAGACTTCAAGGTGTCTGATGTACTCTAAACACCAATGTCTCTGCAGGTTTGTTACTCACAAAACAACTTTGTTCAGCAGCTGACATCTTTAACATCACAGTATAAGGGGGAAGAATTGGTACTTACGAGACCATTTGGAAGGTGGCATAAGTGCAAGCAGGTCCTATGACAGCACAGCCAAGTGTGCCAGAATCCTGCAAGGAATCAAAAAGGGTCATTTGGGATAAAGCAAAGGACTGGCAGAGAGAGGAGGACGGAAGAAATTTGTAGGATATCAGGGGTCACAGAATTTACCTAGCAAAAAAAGAGAAGAGAGGAGCTACAGAAAGTTTAAAAGAACAAACATAAAGAGGAGGAGGAAAGAAATCACTGAAAGCCAAAAAAAGAGTATGACATTTGTTAAGACACAGACAGCAAGCAAGGATTAAAATATTGTTATAGGTGCACATTTGAAATTAAACACCCCAGAAGAGTTTGCATTTGCACCACCTGAAGACAGGGTGGTTAGTATTACAAGGTCCTGTGTATCAGAAAAATTATTACATAAGTGTATATGACACTAGTATTTTAAAAAAATCCTTCCATGACCATCAAATGAGGCCTGACCTGTATCTTTGTGTGTCATGAGAGACAATTTCTTACAAAGACTAGAGTATTTTCATAGATTAGTAGACTTAAAAATTCTCATTGGATTGACCAAGTTTCACTCAGAGGTGTGAAAATCTTCAGAAACTCGGCTTCTTCTAATGCACCGATTTTAACTGAAGCTTTTCCTCATATTAAAGTATTCACATAGTTTCTCTCACGTGACTTCTGTGATTTCTAATGAGAAGCAAGCACTTCATCTTTGCCCTTTGGGCATAGTTCCATAACCACTTCATTGGTAACAGTGCCAGCCTAAGGATTTCTCTGCCCACGTCCCCATCCTCACCACAGCTCTCTCTTTTGTGTATTGTGTAAACTGATGGTGAACCAGATCAGTATCTGATCCAGTTAGAAACGGACCTTTTTGCTCTGCTTGGGCTGTTTTGAGTGTTTGAGTTGCTGGTTTGGTTTTTTCAGTTAATTATTATTTGGGGTTTTTTTAAATGGATTGCTTTGGCTGTCTGACCACACAAAGAGTTGTGTAGATATAAAAAGGAGGTAACTTAAGCACAGGAAAAGGAGCCAAAAGCTGAAGGCAGTCTCTGGAAAGCATTCATAGAATCTCTCTTCAGTATTTGCCTACTTCTTTTCACAAAACATATAGGAACATCTTCTCTTTAAAAACTTCACTTCCCTGTCAAGTTTCTTTGGAACTGAATAGCAGGATCAAAAGTTAAGAAGGAAAGATAGAGACACACACGCATACCCAGGCAGAAGGAAAGAAGTCTGCTACTCACATAAATGGTTTTGATGAGCTCCACGCCTTCACAGGTGCTAGTACGGCAGGCTTGGGAGACATAGAATGATGAAGTAAAGGGGTGGAAGATGGCATCCACTGTAACATTTTCTCCTGTTAACACAAATGGAAAAGCAAACAGCATCATGAACTGCAGGCAACCACTAATACACTACTATCCCTCTCCTTCTGACACAGGTCTGAGCAGACTTACACTCTGAGGTCTCCCTGCTTCTGCAAAGTCTACCTACAGTCTACATCCTCTACCATGGATGTGACTGTGAAGCCCGGTCCAAGGTGGACTCCTGACTTCTGGTGAGTGTTAGTACTTTTAGTAAAAAGTACTGCTAGTGTTGACCCTTACTAGACAAATTTTTTAAGGTTCTGTAAGAAGTAACTGAGACACCACTTTCAGATAAAATTGGACAAAATCTCTTAAACTAGAGGGCAGGTAGGGAATAGATACTATTTCTTTTATTATTTCCTTGGAATCTCTTTTTCCCATGATATTCTAGAGAGTGACAGTAGATTGGTGATGGTGAAAGGAGAGGTAAAATAACAAAATAAATAAAAGCAATATGATTCTAAATGAAGGAAAATATGGACTGCAGATTCTTCACACTTCAGATTGTGATGTGATCAACAGATAGGGTCAAGAGGAAAATTATTTTCAGAAAGCAGAGGGTAATCCAGTCAGGAGAGGAAGCAAGGGCAACCCAATTACTGTATGAGATGGATCACTGGTCTTGTCTGATCCAGTTTAATAATTTCCACACGACCAAACCCAGCTGAACATCTGCAGAGAAGCATGCAGGTAGAGTCTGCCCAAACACCATGAAAATATATATGGTTCTGCCCATTTGTAGAGCACTTCAGTTTATACAAAGAGAGGTCATTATTTCCGTAAGATCTACATAAGATGGGCAAGCAAGGAGTCCGTCTGAGAAGCACCTTGCTAAAGGTCAGATGAGTAGGAAACTGTGACACAAAGTGTGACAAGAAATCACAGGAAGAGAGGGGTAACCAACACCCATTGGCTTACCTGTCATCTGGAATTCCTTTTGTACCCTTTCCAAGGCTTGTTTCACAGCTAACTTCACACTATCAGTACTTGATGGGAAATCCGAGTAATTCATGAGCATCACATTGATCACATAACTGTTGTTGCTACACCGATTTGAACCCACTTGCTTCAGCAGCTGCAGTGAGGAAAACAAAGGCCAAATGGCCAGCACCAATACCAGTATCTTCATCATTGCTCAGTTTAGACCCATTGTGTGTGCTCTCCCACTTCTTTTTGTCTTCTAACTCTCTTTCTTTCAGATACTCTACATTGATTTTGTTCCTGGATAGAAAGAAAAAAAGAGATTTCCACTCTGTAGATTCAAATACAGGCTGTGCGATCCTTCTCTCCTGCACTTCCCTATCCCCTTCCCTTCCTTCACCTCTGCCCGTCCCTCCAGTGTACTAGGTGGCACTTCAAGGTGAAAAAGTAGCAGCAGCAAAACTCAGGAAAAGAGAGAGGCTAAAGGTTGCTGAGAATGTTTGCTCATGGAAAGGCTGAGGCTATAAACTGAAACATTACCAGAAACCTTGCATGATAAGTGCACCAACTCTTCATCACATGCATAAGCTGAGAGAAGAAAGAAGGGGGGACAAATGAACCATAAAGACAACTCTTCAAAATGGAAATAAAATATAAGGTCTGTTAAAGCCCAGAGGAAAACAGATGGTTACTTCATGTTTGCATTGCCCTACATCTCTTGATTGCATTGCCACACCAGCTCTGCTGACTGAGCTCATAAATTGAGGGTATATTTTCTTCTGAGATAAGTTACCAATTTCATTCCTTTAGCTTATATCAGTGAAGTACTTTTTGCGTTGGCAAAAATGTCTCACTTGCAGACCTTCAGACCAAAGCCTTTCTTTCTTCTTACAGACTCAGTACAAGGCTTGTCCACTCATACTCACTCAGCACTGTGCACCAAAGTGCTTGGGTCTGCCCCAGACACGTCTGCTCTCATCACCCTTTCCCACCCCCTCAAATGGGGGCCCCAGATATTCATACTTTATGTGATGAACCTCTTGCATCAGGTAAGGATTAGCAAAGCTGAAGGTCTCTCAGACCTGCAGGACCAAAGCTAAATTTTAAATGCCATCACTAAAAAAAACCCACAAAACAATAACAAACAACAAAAAACCCCACCAACCCACAAGCCTTATGGAAAATTCTAGGCACAAAGGAGACAAATTTAAATAAAGTATAGAGTATGCTTTTGCTGAATATGGGGTGTTTATGCACACATACAACAGGTTCTGTTTTTCTACTGAAAGCTACACTGAGGCTGTCAGATAATAAATCAGTTAACTTTTATTATCTTCCTGAAATAATTTTAAGACAAATACTGAAAATAATCAGAAACAATGTAAGTAACAGGGCTTGTGGTATAAAACAAGACTGCAAATTCATGGCTTCTTTTGAAGCCTATATTTAGAAGGTATTGAATACACCTCAGATATATTTGCACAGATCTTTTAATGTGATTCTATTTTAATACCAAATTACTATTGCTTGAATCTAATACCCAGAGAAGACCACGACCCAGCATTTAAAAGTAGTTCATAAACATCTCTGCATATTTAATCTAGCATTTGTAATTAATAATACAGTAGTTCTAAATTAACAGTCTGTCATGTAAACGTGGACTAGTATTGTTGGCTAGAGCCACAGACTGGGAATGGAACACGGCTTTTCATGTGGAGATCATCTGCTCATCACTGGCTCATTTTATAGGTATTTCCAATGTCCTTGAAACTTATCCCATATAAGTCAATAAGAGATTTATCATTAACTTCAGCAGAGCAGGATTTGCATTTTTATACTCTTCTTAGCCTATCTGGGAGAAACAGTCAGCATGAATAATGCAACTAGTACTGAGTATTTTACACAGCTGGTCACACAGGGAGTATGTAATGGCACTGAAGTCTCCCTGGCTTTGTATCTATTAATGTATTTATTTGGTTTTTTAGCAGGTTGAAACTGTTCTTTAAAAACAAAAGTAAAATCAAAGATAGCCTTATCACAGCATTTGTTTTCACTCCCTCCCTAGTCCTACACCATCACAATGCCACAGACCCAGCCAAAATATGATATAAATTTAACTGTTGACTTATCAACTTTTTAATTGCCTTGTGTGTGTGTAGTCTCTCAATGAATTCCCATGACTGGAATCATGTGAATCTGGTAACCTGGAGCAGCAGGGAGTGTGGCAGGAGGCAGCAGCTAGGATAAAACAAGCTCTCCATGAAACCTGCCAAACAGCACACTTTCCTTTGTACCTTGGGGGTTTGGACATCAAACACAGTTGCCTGGCAGACGGATCAGTAACATCTGCCTCATGGCATAAGAGAGACAAAGAAAAGCTGTGTCATTGCACTGTAAACATGACAGTTACTGATACTATAGATGTTCACGAGGGTGGAGAGAAGAAAGAGTAAATAAATGAGTCAGATGTGTAAAGCACAAAATGTGATAGGCTTGCCACAAGGAAAAAAAAAGCTTCTGTAAGTTTGTCCTTGTTACTGCCTCTGAGGAATAGAAGAGATGAGACACAAATGCCAGTCCATTCATAGTATCCTGGCTGCAGAACACAGTTAAGCTCCCAAGGAGCCAAACTCATCTAATTCCTTCATGAGGTCCAATCTAGCAGTTTATAAACCCAAGAGGTTAACAGTGATACAAACCAGACAGCCACTCAAAGAAACCTTCTATATCTCTCTAGAGCACTCTCTCCACCATCTCAGTAACCTTTCTTCAACCATGAGCCAGCTCTCACACTTCCAAAATTAGTCAGTGAAGGATAAGTTCAGAAGCTCAGAAGACAAATAATGTGTTGGAGGCAAAAAGAAAGCTTTTTGACCCCTGAAAGTGACTGCAGCTTTAACTAGAAATACTGGCTTACAACAGAACTAGAGGTAATGGGAGCATCCTGAAAGCACATGCAAATAACTCTGCCTTCCTCTGAAAGAGTGTCTCTCATAGGTGGAGAAACAGAGCAGGAAATTCAAACACCAGCAATATCCTGCCTAAGGTAACCTCTCCTGACAATCCACAAAACATTTTTAAAGCACATCTTCTAGAACAATTTATTCTCCCTTAAAAGTTCTGAGATAAAATCACTGTCTAAGGAATAAGGTGCTAAAAACCAGCATCTGACATCCCCTGTGCAATTCTTTTTAGCTGTTGCTTCTAGGCATCAGCTACTACTATAATCTTGGCAGAAAGGTAAAAAAGATCCTCAATGTTACATATCTTCACTACCTGCAAGTGTCTATCCAAGAAGTCAGTTCTTAGGTGAACATCAGCTTGAGACCCTCATCTTTGTAATCAGCATGATTAACAGCTCATGGAGGTCTCCCCTTGAATCACTGTAGTTTATAATTTATTTTGGCTTCAGCAGCACAGGGATGATTCAGATTCAGATAGGCAGGCCCTGTATTTATTTGTCTGAAGAAAAAAATTCAGTTCCTCACCAACATTATCTGTCCATATATTGTATAGCTACAAAACAGCATAATAGTTCTCTTTAGGTAATCTTCCAGTCAGTGTAAGATTAGAAATACCACCTCAAATTAACTCACCAGAGAACTGTATCATTGGTTTTAGTGAAAAGTGACTTTCAGTGCCTGGTTCTACAGCACTCTAAAGCACTCTATTTCTTCTGCCCTAGGATTTACTGAATAATGAACAACTAGATATTATAGGGTGTAATTGCAACTGATAATCAGCACTGACTTCCTGATCTAAAAGTACTCTGAGAAGTTCTCTCTGTCTTCTGGAAAATTCAAGGACAGTCAGAGAAAAAGAAGAGCGAAAAATTCCAAAGACTTGTTCCTCTCTCAGCCAATGAAAGACTATGGTCTATAGAACATTTCCCACTCCTTTTTTAATGCTGCATGTCATGGGGTTTTCCTCATTTCAGTGGCTTCTCTTTTTTTGTGCAGAGTCTGAAAGTCCTGAAAATGGGAATGATAGTCCAGCCTGGGCACCACCGAGTCCCTTTGCCTATCAGCTCATAATGCATTGCTAGTGAATGATGCACTGTCTATCTCCAACACCTTTACCACATTCATGTTTAGGATCTTATTCTGGCACTCAGCCTAATTTATTTTTTACTTGGTTAAAAATCATTACTTCCACTTGACCACTCATAGAAGATAAAGCAGAGAAAATACATGGAAAGAAAATTCCAGAAATCTCAGGAAAGCTAAAAACTTATGTTAAGGTATCAAGTCAAACTGCTATTTGTGGTACTTAGTAACAATAGTCCTGATAAGTCTGAAACTAAGACAAACATATTGTCAGCTTGTCTTCAATTTCTTTGGTACCAAAGACAACCAAGGTAGCATTTTTCAAGCCACTAGTTTGTGAAGAAGCATGCATTGTGATACAATCATCTTATTTTGCAGAATAACATATTTTGACGGTGTCCTTTAAAACGGAATTTTTCCATTAATATTTCCTACAATTATTTTTCAATGTCATTTAATGACAATTGTTGCGATCAGCTTATGTTTTTCACTGTTGCATGTTATTTTTTATTTTCTCCAGAGCCAGGAACTTTGACAGTATGCAAGAATATGAGGTTCCATTAAAATAAAAGAGATGCTGCAAGTCTCCAGCATTGCAGAACTGAGAAATGTGAAAAAGGGAGAGACAAAAAAAAATCTGAAAAGATTATAAATAAAAATAACAGTAGATGCACTTATGTTCTTAATTCCCACTAACTCTGAAAACAAATTTCCTTAATTTCAGTGGAAATTAAGGATATAAGATAGATAGAAATCTATCATGTCTATGTTTTTGAATAAGCAAGGCTGTCAACATTGTTTGCATAAAATACAGAATTTTTAATAATAAATATGCATGAGACATTATATGTTGTACAGTTGATCATATTTAGCCAACAGGATAAATGCTGAAAAACATTGATGTTGTTTTGAAGTTCTACCCACTGTTGCTAAGTCTGATCACAAATTATATTGATTGTCTGGGACTTTAACAGCTTCTACCCTGTCTTCAAAAAGATTTCAAAAATCAGATTGAAGAAAAATAAAATAGAAATGTTTCAGTTTCCCTTTTCTCAGTTTTGTTAGAAGCTGGAATCACAAATATGGTTACCAACAGAAAAGAAAAAAAATACAGCACTGTAACATCTGGGTTTATTTAATGTCAGTAACTTACTGGTGTCAACTGGAGAATATAAACTTTCAATATTAGAGAGGAGACCAGGGATATGAAATAATGTTTTCCCATATTTTAAATTATTTTTACAATACTATCTAGACTTAGAGGACAATAATGTAAACTATTATGAATTTAGCTGTTTAGTATACATATACAGCAGCTGTATACATACAGTACACATGTATAGAAGCTGCATAGCAGCTATATTGACTTTTCAGAACTGATATTTTTTTCTTTCTCATTTACTACAAAAGAACATAAAGAAAGATTTTGCAAACACTATCCTTTGGAACCAGCAACTGATTAGCAACAAGCCTGTAAACCAACATAAAAACATGTGGGTCATGTGATACACTATCCTGATAGTACAGCACGATAATATAGCCATTCCCATGGGTTATTGAGAGTTCAGGTTCCTGCCATAACTTAGCTGCTGACACAGATTAGAATGAAATTACACTGCAAAGCACTGACTATTACCAACAGCTTGGGTGGTGGCCCCATCCTCCTATTGATCTATTATGTTGCCACTACCAGAAGAGGAAGCTAAATATGTGATGTGTTATAAACATCTAGCTCAATTAAGAAAGTCTTCTTCCTGTTAACTCTTTCCCAACACATATACATTTTGATGTGAATATTATTTATCCACCTAACTTGTATACTACAAAAATAAATAGTAGGAAGTCTTTCCTCTTAACTACTGTTTTCTTTCTCTAAAGGACTCTGCTTTCAGAGTGACAGGACACATTGACCTTTTCAGCATACGGTTTGCCTCTTTTATACACTCAGCAGGATACATCTCCGTCAAGAGAAAAATGTAAGCTATCCTTAATGGACAAACATCTGTTCTGTTTATCTTTACAAAGGTAAATGGCTTGAATGTGTAATAATTTACATCCTGGACATATATTTCAGTTTCCTTAACCTCTTTCTATTAAACATTACACATGTTTATACTATGTGCTGGGATGGAGTTATGAGATATTCAGGCTAGTGCACACTTGATCCTGTAAATCCAGATGGCAGTGGAACACTGCAAATATATCAGCATATCTCCTGAGCCAGTACAACTGCATTCTTTGGGAAATAGTTCCTGCAGTGATGTGGCTTTCTGGCTTGGATAAGTTTGTGCAGACACAGCTCACCATGCATTCCATTTTCAGTTCTATCACTGACTCATACTGGACCAATGGATTGTCCTTTGGTTCTACATATATGAACTTCTAAAAACTTACCTAAAATCAAATACAAGAATGGCTTTTTTTATTAGCTTGACTGAATCTTGATGACAAGTACATGCTGGAAATATCAGAAAAATTCTGAAGGTGCATTTCCCACAGACCCATAAAAAAAACAGACATTAACATGAGTGAAAACTAAAGTTTCCCCTTTCCAAATAAAGATAAAAATGATGAATTTTCATGTCACCATTTGGAGGTCTTTAACTGACAGGACTGTTGTTTGCCTTCCTGAGCTGGGTAATAGAGACAGAACAAAAGCATAAAGGGCACACATGATCCATCAACTTACGTGTATCAGCTTCCCTCATCATGGGTAGTCTGTCCAGGGTAGATCAAGACTCAGAAGTTGCTGACACCATAAAAAAAAAAGAAGCAAGTATTGTTCAAGTTCCTTGCTTTTAAAGGGATCATTTCCATTTTCTCATCAAAGGGATTGCCTTTGTAGCAGGGGAGCATTCCATTGCTCTCAATTTTGTGCATCATTTATCTTGAGATGTCAGATCTTGTCAGGTGCACTTTCAAAGGTATGAGACACAGAACATGGTGAACCATCATTACTGAAAGAACATGATCTTACCCAGATATTGTGGAAATTGAAACACATGATTGTTGCTGATTCAAAGGTCATGTCCTAACCTCTTGCTTTAGCTCATACTACAGTGAGGTTTTTTCCACTTCTTGCTTTTGCTTTCTTTCTTTTTTTAAAATTTCCTTCTGCTCCTTCCTCTCCCTTTCTTAGACCTCACTTTCCAGTCTCTGATTTTTTATTTAAATACTCATTGCACTCTCTTATTATTATTTTGGTGTTTAGTTACAGGTGCATGATTTCCCTTTTGCTGCCATTAATATAAGTAAATTCCCATTCTCCCAGCAATTCTGTGTGGAAATAAACATGATCATTAATAATTTTACAGCTCACAGACTCAGAATAATGGCACTGGTGAAAAGAATAGTGGAGGTAAGAACTGCAGCAGTTTTCCAGTATTATTCCAGAGTAGACAAACTTCTTGACTTGTCTTTAATTTATGAATCATCATCTTAATGTTTCATATAAGGAAAAATTATAACATCCCCACCTACTTTGTATTGCATCTTAGTAAAAATTTCTGCATAGACATGCTAAAAATATTTTGGTCAATTTGAGGCTGCTATCACTTTTTATCACAGTTGACACTGTCATTTTTGTGCTCACAGCTAACCCACTGGCACTGCACATCTGCTAGCTCTTGTGCATTCCCCAGCTTTGGATCCACCACATACAAATTTAGGAGCCACTTGGATATGGGAGAAACCAGTGGAGCAGCTGAGAGCTTGCCTTCATTTGAGTCAATATTTTAGCTGTATTTATGTTGATCCTTAGAACAACAGGGTCTTCTGAAAGAATCTGTTAAAAAAACAGAAGAAAGCAATGTAGTAAAATTGAATTTTCAGTTACTTTTTCTTCAAAAAAGAATCTTACCTATTTTACTATCTGTTTGACCACATGAAATCAAATCTCTGGAAGGGCAAATAATTTCAGAATTATTTATGGAAATTAATTTTCTCCTGACAGGAATAATACCTAACATAATAGAGAAGAGCTATAAAAGCAGACTAAATCACTAGCAAACATTCTTTATCACTTTGACTAAGTAATTAAAAATTAATTTCTTGCAGAGAAATCCTTTGTGGGAGAGTGGATTATCTGCCTTCCTTCTTTGTGGCCTGTGGTGTGGAAGCACACTCATCCACAAGGGACACTGTCACAGCGCTGTTGTGCTCCAGTGGTTTCTGGTTGCAGAGCAATCTCTCAGAGCTCCAAGCTGGGTGTGTCATTCCTAGGTCAAGCCATCTTGAAGTGATTGGGACACAGTGAATATGGAACCCATACTCTAAAGGGGCAGCACACAGTTCTTTACTGCTGGTCTGTATCGCAGATGACTGGAATATGACAGAATATATTTATTCATATCAACAAAAAAAAGGGGTTTTTTTTCTGATAAAGGTAGAAATACAGCTACTTCATTATTCCTGTTCATGAATATGTGCTTTTTAGTTAGTTGAGTTGTCAGCAGTAGTGTAATGTTTTAGTCCTCTGCACTGACATTTCTAATCATAGAAGGCTGGAAAAGATCTTTATGGTCATTGAGTCCAGGCATCAACCTAACACTGCAGGTCTGTCAGCTCCACATGTCCCTAAGTGCCACGTCTACTTGTCTTTTGAACACCCCAGGGATGGTGATTCCACCACTTCCCTGGGGAACCTGTTTCAATGCTTGACCATCCTTTCAGCAAAGAATTTTTTCCTAATGCCAAATCTAAACTTCCAACAACATAACTTCAGGCTGTTTCCACTTGTCACTCGGGAGAAGAGACCAACCCTCACCTTGCTAAACCCCCCATTCAGGTAACTGTAGAAAGCAGTAAGATCTCACCTGAGCCTCCTTTTCTCCAGACGAAACAACTCCAGCTCCTTCAGCCACTCATCATTATGTTATTAACCTTAAGAAAATATGTTCTTTGATTTTTATCTTTCAAGACTAATCAAAAAGAGATTTAATCTGTGAAACAGGGAGCAACTAACAAGCAAGCTCTAAGTGATGTCCAGGTGTTAGAAACAAATTAGTTGTTGGTAGAACTGCCTTGTTAAGGTTTAGGGCTTGACGTGTTTCAATGATCTCAGACCTACATGGAGGTGAACAAAGCTTGGGAATAAGGATGTACCACTGACAGAGGACACAAGGAATGTAGAGTTTACAGGCCACAAGGACATTTGGCATAACCCTCAACACAAGGAAGAAACTAATAAAGACAGCTCAGAGTCTTTATTAGTTTTGAATCAGCCCCAGCTGGGTAAAAGGTAATTGGCAGTGGGTAAATTCTGACCACTGACCCAAAAGGTTGAGTATGTGGACTAATCAGCATGAAAAGTGAGAGAATCATTAACCAACATTAGACAGAACACTGATTACTAAGGGAACTATGTAATCTGAAGGTAACGGACCTTAATGCCTTTGTTTGCTAAAATGGATAAACAATGAAAAGTTTTGGTAGTTGTCACGCTGGCTTTGTGCGTTTGCCACCCAGCACCCCCTTCTGTGCAGAACTGTAAATACAACAAAGAACTTGACTCTTGTGTGGATTGGCCTCTTGAACACCGGGTGAAAAAAAAATATATATTTTGGGACAATTAGACTTTTGTTCCAGACGGCTCAGCAGCTTCGCTGCCCTCCTTTGGACAAGCTCCAGCCCCTCAAAGTCCTTCTTGTCGTTTGGGGCTCGAAACTGGACACAGGGTTCGAGATGCGGCCTCACGAGTGTACAGGGCTGGCCACATTGCCATGGGCCTTCTCGGCCACCGGGACACGCTGGCTCCCGTTCAACCGCTGTCAACCAGCACCCCCCGGGTCCTTTTCGACCGGCCGCTTTCCAGCCACTCTGTCCCACACCCGTGCCGTAGCGGAGACCCAAGTGCGGGACCCGGATGTTCAGGCCGGGGAGCAGAGGCGAGGAGAGGAAGAGTCACGGGGTTTGGGGGAGGAACCAGCGCGCTTCTCACTGAGGCGGCCGCCGCGGAGACCGCCGTCCGCCGCAGGGGAGGCGGAACCCTGGGGACGGCGCCTGTCGTCAGCCGGCGCCCTTTCGCCGAGGCCTTCCGCCGTCCCGCCGTTACCCCGGCAACGGAGCCGCCGGCGCAACGCGAAGCCCGGGCCCGGCCGCAAGATGGTGAGGAGCGGCGGGGTAGTGAGGGATGGTGAGGGGCGGCGGGGCGGTGAGGGATGGTAGCATGGTGAGGGGCGGCAGGGCGGTCGGGGATCGCAGGATGGTGAGGGGCGGCGGGGGAGGCACCGCCGAGCGAGGGCCCACTCTGACCCGGTTCTCCTTTGCTCTCTGCCCAGATGCTCTCGAGGGCCAAGCCGGCCGTGGGGGGTACCCCGCCGCCGGGAGACAGGCGGAGGAAGAAAGGGAAGGAGGTGCCACAGTTGGAAGAACTCTTGGCCCACAGGGACTTCACCGGCGCGATCGCCTTGCTGGAGGTGACGGGCTCCCCTCGGGAGAACGGTATTGTCGCTGCCAGCCCTGTGCCCCCGGGGCTGCGGGGCGAGAGCACCCCTTCCCCTGGCTTGTGACCCTCTCGCCCCCTTGGGGCCCTGCAGCGGCATCTGTTGCTCCCGGCTTCACAGAGCTTGTTTTGGCCTCTGAGGGCTTCCTGCTGCTGCCCTTGGAAATGTGAAAGCAGGTCCACCCCAGCAGCATCCCCAGCTGTCAAACCATCCGCGATGTATGATAGCCTAGTATTGCTTTGGTTATCTGTGGAGCTTTAGAAACTGTGGCAGCTGACAAAATTCTTACATTCTTTATTCTCTGCAAAGTTTAAACAGCACGTGGGTGAGAAGGAGGAGGATGGCAACCTTTGGATCGGATACTGTGCTTTTCATTTGGGTGACTACAAGAGAGCTCTGGAGGTAAGGTGGGGAAATCCTGCTTCCCGAGGTTGGAAATTGGGATGTTGTGATAAAGTCATGACAACAGGAGGAAGATGGTCTGTAATAGAGAACAGCCCTGCTAGCCAGTTAAGGTACAAATGTACAGTAATAAGGCAGATGCTCTGGGAAGCAGTTTGATTGGGGGAAAAAAATGGTATTTTGCCTATGAAAATAGAACTTGTTAAATGTTATGTACTGACTTATTTCATACTAGGCTTGGTAGCTTAATTTGTTCTGTTGAATGTCATTGTTCATGTCCTAAACCCATCATTCCCTTTTTGCAGCTAGGTTTCCACAGTTTCATTTTTCAGGTTTAATAATATTTCTGTCTTCACTGTGTAGCTTATGTGTGATAGGTATGAAAAAATTCTTTCTTTATAGGTTGATGACCCTGACTAGTTAATGTACTTTATTGGTCTTCTTTGCATTTTCTTTTATTTGGTAATTCAACTAAATGAGGTGGTCTTCTTTTCTAAAAGCTTTCAGTCACTAAAATATATGGTAATTGTTCAAATATGTATATTTTTATGTTTGCCTCTTACAGTTCTGTTGTGTCCCTTCACTGTGAAGTGTAACTGAAGTGTAGCTGGTTTTGCAGTCTTTGAACTTGCTTTCCCCAGAATCAATATTTAAAACAGACGTTAATTTAGAGTATTAACAAAAGTTAATAAAAAGAAAATAAATAGATTCTAGAACAATGATGATATTTTCTCTCTTAGATAAATGGTCACATGTACAAGATGCATACATGAGGTGAAAACTCTAAAGCTTCTAAGTAAGAAAGGCACAAGGCACTCTGGCCTTTAAAAAAATTGAAGAGAAAAACATCTATTGGAGATATTAGAAATGCTCAGTGAATCAAATGGATGGTAAACACAGTATAGAAGTAGTACAGGACATCACAGTAAATTAATATTCATGTTTATACTTGTGGAATTTAGATATTATGAACACAAAAATCAGTTTCTGTTGTTAATTTACATCTAGGTATTAGGTGTTAATAGGGAGTGAAAGTTTAAAAAAAGAAAAATGTTCATATTCAAATTAAAAATAACTTGCAATTTCTTTGAAGTAAGAAATAATATGAAAACAAATTTGAAATAAATTCTGGTTTTTGAAGTACCAGTAGATGCTTTTGTAGCCAGGGGAGATTTTACATGTTTCTTTCAACGAAAAGGCGATGGCTTTTTTAAAAATTTTCTCAATTAGTTTTTGCATGTGGTGTTTGATTCACCACTAGGTGATGCTCTTGATTCAGACTTTTAAACACAGCAGCATAGCCTTCTTTTTCCTGGTTATCTACCCAAGAGGGAAAATAAAAGGTTTGTATGATCGATTTTGTTGTTTGATTGATTGTGTATGTTTTAAGTGAGAGATTACAGGGCTTGTCTTCCTGAATTTAATACTGGTTTTTTTTGCACAGTGATAAGTCCTGATAGCTTTGTCATTTTGTGGTGACATGTGGGAAATGAGCCTGTGCATCTCAACCTAGTTTCTTCGGGGACAGAACACTCTAGTTTTAATTTCTAAGACTGTAGGTCTCATTCCACCGTGGCGGCTGAACTGCCTTTTAGTTATCAAATTCCATGTTGAAGTGTAAAATGCTGTTATCTCATCTGCTATGTTACAGAGGTGTTGTTGCTGTATTCTCAAGGACAAATTCCTTGATAATCCATACCCTTGAGATCTTGGAGCATTCTTTGGGGAGTGCCAAAAGCACTGTAAATAAAATACTATGGGTCAAAGATTCTGCTGAATTATCCAAAATGACATTGCACATAACCTAAATGATTCACACTGCTATGTGTTCCTGCAAGTGATAACACATAGTCTGTGTTACTGTATTAACAGTTCATGGTCCATGTTCCTGATGAGGGTCTGCAGAAATCACACTGTTCCATGCTTTTATTAATGATGATACTGTCATAATGAGCCAGGTGTGTTGGTTGCATAGCAGCTTTTGGAGAAGCTTGCGAATTGTGGTGAGGTGGCCATCATGCACCACCAGGAGAAACAGGGAAGAAGTGAAAAACACACAGATGTCCATTCCAGCTCCAGGAGTATCTTCAGAGAGAATGACAGCAAAATCTCTTGTCACATTCATGTGAGAAAATTCACATTCTCTTATTACAGGCACACCACAACAGTTAGGTGTCTTCTAGGTCGAGCACTAACCTCAGCCTCACTGTGGTCATACTTTCCCATTCTTAACAGCAGATGCCTTTCTCAAAGGTTATGTCACTGCCACTGGTCTGGTGGGTTCATCCTTACTGCTGTACCCCAGTTTACAAATGCTATTGCAATGGGCTTGACTCTTCCAGCAGTGATGGTGCATTTTTTCCTGGGGGACTGACTAGCTTCCTTCATGGATAAACTTATTTTTACTGAGTAGCTCATGTCTTCCCGGCATCATGTGGCAACCAGAGCTTCCCTAGTATATGGTGACATCTAATTAGTTTTCTGGAATCTTCCACATCTAGTGTCCATAATGGTAATAAACGCATCTGTCTTTGTGCAGCAGCTGCCACATGTTCATGGCTCTAATCTTATATATTCTGAAAAATTTCCCAGTGTCACCCAAGTACCAGAACTAGAGCATCAGGCCAATTATTCTGTTTCTGAACTGCCTGGTCTTATAAATTGAATCAGCTGGGGCCTTAAGAAAGTGATGGTTTATTATATTTTTTAATATCTGTATCTACATCTACATCTATATCCATACGTATATTTTTAAAAATTTATGAGACAAATTGGCATGGGCAGGTGCACTTCTTGGTTGGATTCAAGAACAAGTTTCATACTTGCAGTCTGTACCCTCTGCTTCTAGGCATATATGGTGCAGCTGCTGGATATGCTAATGCCATTTTGGCTCATCAACTGCACACATGAGAGCAAAGAATAATCCCTGGGCCAGAGCCTTCAATGCATTGTTTCTGCCAAAATCCTACAACCAGCCAGCAAGAGTCTCTCCAATCTGCCACCTCCCTCCTGGCAGAGAAGTAGGAGCTATTCCACCACTTCACTGATCAGGACCTCCTGCCTTCTTGGCTCAGGATGATTTTAGTTGAATCATAAGTCATGGAAGGAGCAGGGCTGTACGAGGGTAATTGTTCATCCATGGGCAGTTTCTGGTGTTGCTTGAGTAATTCTGTGAGAAGTGTGAGAATACAGGTACACTCCAGTTCCTGATAGCTGAAGACAGAAAGTAAAATGTGGATTTTTTAGCTCTAGGAGTTCTCTTGGCCTCTCTATGATGTCCATAGCCAGGTTACAATAAGTATCTCATTTGAGCACATGTTGAGCAGCCATATTTGTTGGTTTGTTTATTGGCTCTTCAGCATCTGTGTTTATGGGCTTGGAGAATCCAGACACGTAATAAGGGCATTGACCTGGCCCTCCACATGGTCAGTACACCTGCACAGTTGTGGGCAATTGACCTGGCAGACTGCTTTTGAGGAAAACTGCATGTGTCTAGTGATAGAGGCATGAGGAGGAGGGACAGATAAAATAACAAGGAGTTGTTAATGCTGCTGGATGGAAAAAGCATGACACAGGTTGACTCTTAGGACAGGTTTGAGAGTATTTCATTTGTTTGGGTTTGTTGGTTTATTTAGAAAGGAGAGGGGAAAGTTCTTGTGAAGTAGTCTTTGAGAGACAGATGTTGAATGGCTTTCAGTGAGGAAAAGGGCAACAGCACATAGTCCAGACACATGGCCCAGAACTACAGGATAAGGAGCACTAATAGTCCTAATTTTTGTTTAATGTTTCCATAGATTCACATTGGTACTGCTAGAACACTCTTTATATATTGCTTACTTTGAATGGCCAGGCCAGAACATAACCTGTGTTTATGCACTTTTTCTTTTCTAATTAATCTGCCTGAAGCCCTAGTTAAGAGAGACCTTTGGGTTCATTTAATCTGAATGAATTTTGAAAGATTCCAGATGGTCCCAATAAACAGCTGTGGCCTATATCTCAGAGCTCCTTGACAGGCCTACGTCAAGATTAAACTGGCCTCAGTAGGAAAGGTTGGCCTCTATGTAAATGCTTTATTATTCATTATTATTATATTACTTACTTACTTACTTATTTACTTATTTACTTACTTACTTACTTATTTATTGTAAATACTGTTGGACAGCTAGTCCCTGAAACACTAGCAAGACTGAGCAGGCTTTTAAGGTGCTCCTTATGAGTATCTTCTCAGTTTGAGAGTGCAGTTTACTTTTATTTGGCAACAAAAAAAAATTCTTTATGCTTGCAAACTCTAAACTTTATTGTTGTCAGCATATTTGTATTCTTGGGATTTGCTGTCCTTTGGCCATAGCTTATTTTATCTCATTATGTATGTGTCATGTGTGTGTGTGTATGTGTGTGTGTATATATATATATATATATATATATATATATATATATATATATATATATATTTATTTATTTATTTATTTATTTATTTATTTATATTTATTTATATATATATATATATATATTTTTTTTTTTTTATATATATATATCTGCCCTTCTCCCCAGAGGTAAGAGGTCTCCCACCCACAGAGGCCCAATCTGCTAAACTGTCCCTAGGTAGAGGGGACTTCCAATTCATGTTTGGGGAACAAGTACAGAGTCAAGGGGTTGTTTTGCAGGGAGGGATGAGAGGCCTGCAGTGATCTGGAGTACATGGATGACATTCCTTCAGCAGGTCTTTTGAGAACCTTGCATTATCCTGCCTGCTTTGCCTTATGCTTCCTGCCTCCATGGCTGGATGAAGAGCAGGAGAACCAGCAGCAGGCATTTCAATTGGGATGGTCCTTCCTAGGAATCTATCAGAACTGTGACACAGGAAAAAAATGGCATTTAGAGATCTCCATGCCTCTGTTTTTCATACCTGTTGTTACTCTGAGAAAAGATGCTTATCTTCAGGAATATAATTGTTTAGTGGCTGCAAAATTTTTTTGTTTGAAAGAAGTAAATTGAAAGATTGATCTGTTAAGTTTTTGATGTTTCACAAATAACAAGAAATAAAGCAGTGTGTGTGGCAGAATTAAAGGATGTGTAATCAATGTGGATGTGTAAGAAATATCAGAATACGCTATCTAGAGCCTTTCTATAGCTGTTGGCTGTAAATCTTAAAATGGGAAATGGTAAAGTTAGGAACAGGTTATTAATATTTACTACAAATTACTAATCTTCATCTATAAGGAGATCTTGAATTTGCCCAATACCGATTTATAGGCTTGCATTTTAATGCACTGGTCTCCAGACAATTTTGCTGTACCCCTATTAGTAAAAAAAAGTTGAGTACACGCCCCCAATGTATATGCACACATCTATACATTTATAAATTATATACATGTACCACTGTACTAATTTGTAATTATAAAACATATACAAAAATATGAACTAAAAAAAGGATGTGATAAAATGAATCACAATTTAAAAATACTTATTTTAGTTATTAGTAATAAAAAAAAAAATTCTTCCTGCACTTGATGTTATTATATTGCATAACCTCAGACTTGACACACACTTCCACAGGTTTAATATACACTAAGACACTACCTACAGGTTTTCAAAAACACCTTTAACACTTGCTCCAGTACGTATTCACAACAAGATTTCCCTGGTGATTATGGCTCCCAGGCTTTGACTGGAGGAAAACTTAGGAAAGCCACAGAAGTTGGATATATTGATGCTTTTATAGCTTACGTATATTGGGGCTTATATATGTAAATAATATTTTTATAATAATATATTTACAAGATAAATATGTTTTATATCTCTGTAACTTCAATACTGAGTCCTGCTTATGTGGATGATTTGTGGCACTGCTTGTCCCTGTTTTCTGTTATATTGTTGTAAACAAAAAAGTAGGGACATAGCATAAAGTAACAGTTTTGTTGTAAGGACTGCAGTGAACTTCAAAATAAATTGTTTGATCTCAGTAATTTACTGATACATTGTAAAATCATGGAAGAAAGAATTAGATTTAATACAAGTATGTGCTATTACACTTTTTTTTTTTTAAATCAACCCTCTCTTCTGTTACAGGAATATGAGGCTTTAACCAAGCAAGCAACTTGCAAACCAGATGTTTGGGTGAACCTTGCCTGTACCTACTTCTTTCTGGGGATGTACACGCAAGCAGAACAAGCAGCTTTGAAAGGTGAGATGTATGGCTCTGTTGGAAAAGACTGCTTATTGATTTGAGCGCTTAAAGTAATTTCCAGACAAAGTATGCAATCAAAGATAGTTTAGAGTGAAGTTTTTGGGGTTTGGGGTTTTGTTTGGGGATTAGTTAATTTTAACTTTCATTTAACGGCAGAATTATGATGCAGTTTCCTTCCTAAAAATACATTGGGCATGTGGAGCAGCTGGAACTAAAAGAAGCATCTGGAAAATAATTTCTCTTAATAATTTCTAAATACAAAACCCAGGATATGCCAACCAGCAACAAAAGGTTGCTTTTCTTTTGCCTGATTCTGTGTCCCTGAGCCAGCGCAGATGAAGCAAATTAAGCAAGTGAAATTATAAAAAACGAAGCATCTGAGAGAGCTAAGCATTCTCCCTGGTGAAGACAAGAGCTCTGTTTATGTAGTTTGAGTGACTTAGTAGGTGGTCTCATTGCCTTATAAGTCTGATGTTAGGGATCTGATTCTTCAAGGCGTGGAGTTCAGTAGTCACATTATTACAGTTCTACTTGAATCTGAACATGCATGGGTTCATGTAAAGAGGAGGAATGAAATTTAGATTCCAGGGCAATTTTTACTGCTTAAAAATGTTTCTGTAGTTTAATTTTGTTGCCCATCACTTTTTATCTTAGTAATTTATATTGTTTTCTATAACCATAGTATCTCAGTGCTTTTTAAGTAGAATTAATAGTAGCAATATCCCACTCAACTTCTGACTCTTGCCTTCTTAGGATAAAACTTATTGAAGGATGCGTTTTCTTCTTTCTTTCATTAATTTTCTTGTCTTGGGCTGCAAAATAGCATAGGAAGAAAATAATAGTGTACTTTCTTCTGCTGTGTAAGAGTGCCTTCCAAAAGGACTGCTTTGTAGCATTTAAAAAAAATAATTAGGTTCTCATATCCCTTTAAAATCCACTGAAAGATCATGCTGAGCTTGAATCCCACAACTAGAAATTTTTTTTTAAATTTTCAATTGTAAAAAAATCTCATGCAAAGCTTTGTGATTTGTATTGTTCAAGAGGTGTGTAAATTTCTAATATTCACAAATAATTTAATCTTTAATGTACCAAAAATTTGAGCTTTGGAGATTGCAACCTAGAACTTGAAGTAAATCTAAAAGCAAAAGGGGAATTGAGATTTGAGGTGTCAATGTGACCTAAAGCATGGACAAAGCAAGCAGCTGCATCCTGTACCAGTTGGAGCCATTGTCATCAGCTTCACATCTTGTGAGTTACAGTATTCCATTCTAGAGATGATACATACACAGCTGGCATGCACATTTATTAACTGGAGGGGAGGGAAGGTTGGTGTTTGTCATGCCTCTTCAGATTAGTTAGTAATAACATGGTGAGTGGCAGAGCAAGAGGTGCAGTTAGTGGTACTTGGGTACTGGACACAAGGGTGGGAATATTAAGAAAGCAAGAGCAGGAAGGAGTGTAGCTGTGGGAGGGAACAGAAAATTATGGTGTGGTCACATTAGTTCAGTTCCTGATCAGTTCTTGATTTTACATAATTGTTTAAGAACGACAGCATGCCAGTTCTTATAATGAGGTGCTAAACCTTTGTTGTGAGTACTGTAATCCTGGTGATTTCTGGCTACTTAAGCTTGGTGGGGAAGCGGTCACAGCTGAGGATTTGTAATGCTTGTCTTTTCTCCACTGAAAGCTTGCAATTGTGGTATATTCCCCTTTTAGTCTTTCTTATATTGAGTTTAAACCTTTTTATTTTTACTTAAGTCAGATCCTCTTTTAGGTTTTTTTTAACAATTTGGGATTTCATCAGTGGCTGTTTGCAATATAGTGTTGACAGCTGAGACCGTATCATCTTGTGCTCTCTTCCATGGTTTTGCAAAGACCTTGAAGAAAAATAAAAATACAAAATACTTCCTTTGAAGAGGAAAAGTCTTTAGAAGAGTACCATTTATCTACTATTGCTTTGAATACCACTGAAAAAATGATAGGTAGTGTTAACATTAGGCTCTTTACCATTGGTATTTTGGGATTATTTTGCCTGAATTCTTGTATAGTGCATGCTGTTTATTGCTGCAGTTTTCCTTAACCCCTGAAAGTGGCATACTGCTAAAACAAATTAAGGAGAACAAATTTAGTTTCAGCTATAGTTCTAAATTTCTACAATGACAGAATCTCTGTGTGAAAGGGAGTGCTAGCTTTCTGGAATAGGTTTTCCACACAAACATGTAAATATCTTGAAATCAAATCAAGTTCTTTCTTGCCATATACTGTTGTTGCTTGAGGAAGTTGTTGTTAACCATCATTCCATTAATGAGAAAAAATTTGCAGGATACTTAAAATTTAGGAAACTATCATTAAAAGCCATGAGGTAATTAATGTATTGATACAGATACATAATCCACAATCTCTTGAGGAGCAAGGTTTTATCTTTATTTTATAATAGACGTGAATTGATCTCTTAGCTTGTTGTTTAATTCAAACTTCATGGACTAGAGGGGATAGGGAGGTCATTAAGGACTGCCAGCACAGCTTCACGAAGGGCAAGATCTGCCTGACCAACTTAGTAGCTTATCTTTGATGGAGTGACTCCATCAGTGGGCAAGGGAAGGGCTCTTGATGTCATTTATCTGGACTTCTGTAAAGCTTTTGACAAGGTTCTTCACAACATTCTTCTCTCAAAATTGTATGGATATGGATTTGATGGGTAGACTGTTAGGTGGGTTAGAAATTGGTCAGACAGCAGATCCAGAGGGTAGTGATCAACAGCTCAGAGTCCCAGTGGGCATCAGTGACCAGTGGTGTCCCTCAGGGGTCTGTTCTGGGACCAGAGTTATTTAATGTCTTCATTAATGACACAGAGGAAGGGATCAAGTGCACCCTCAGAAAGCTTGCAGACAACATCAAGCTAAGTGGTGCTCTTCACTCACCTGAAGGATAGGATGCCAGCCATAGGGATCTGAATAGGCTTGAGAAGGTCAGTCTGTGAGAACCTCAAGAAGTTCAGAATGACTGAGTGCAAGGTGCTGCACCTGGGTTGGGGCAACCCCTGGTATCAACACCAGCTTGGGGATGAAGGGATCAAGGGCAGCCTTGCCAAGAAGGACTTGGGAGTGTAGGAGAACAAGAGGCTGGACACAACCCAGCAATGTGCACTCAGCCCAGACAGCCAGTTGTATCCTGGGCTGCATCCAAAGGAGAGTGGGCAGCAGGATGAAGGACGGGATTCTGCCCCTTTGCTGTGCTCTGGTGAGACCCCACCTGCAGTGCTGCATCCAGCTCTGGGGTCCCCAGAACAGGAAGGACATAGACCTTCCTATGAGTCCAGTGTAGGCCACCAAAACGATGAGAGAGATGGAGCAGCTTTCCTACAAGGAAAGGCAAAGAGAATTGGATTTTTCAGCTTGGAGAACAAAAGGGTTCAGGGAGACCTCATTGAGGCTTTCCAGTACCTAGACAGGACTTAAAAGAGAGCTGAACAAGGACCATTAACACAAGCATGTTGTGATAGGAGAAGGAGGAATGGAGGAATTTTATGAAATGAATGAAAGAGAGTAGGTTTAGATTAGATACAAGGAAGAAATTCTTTACTGTGAAGGTGGTGAGGGGTTGCCCAGTGGAGTTCTGTCCCTGGAAGTGTTTAAAGCCAGGCTGAACAGGGCCTTGAGCAACCTGGTCTACTGGAAGGTGTTCATGGCTACAGCAGGGGGGTTGGAATTAGATATCTTTAAGGTCCCTTCCAATCTAAGCCATTCTATGATCCTCTCAGGAAAGAATAAGACTGAATATCAAAAGTCATATAAAAAAGAATTACTGTAAATATAACCTAAGTAGAGCAAAAAGGCAATAAAGAAAAATCCCTCCTTAAAGGTTTTTCATTACTATTGTATTTTACCTCCTCCAGGCTTTCTTCCAAAATCCTTTCAGGCATTTCTGGCTTCTCCTTTTTCCCCTATTGTCTGCTCACATTGCAGTTACTAATGTTCCTGGTTCTGAGGTGAAGGTAGAGTTACTTCCAAGTCAGCTACTGTTGTTTTGAAGTCATCCCATAGTGAAGCTGTCAAGTGATGCTTTGCTGACTCCTTTTGCATCTGTGTTCTCGTGCATTGGCTGAACATATGTTTTCTGTGCTGTGAGTAGCCAATCTTGTCTTGAGAGAATGAGACTTAAACTATTGATCTTCATTAAGAATATAATAATAACAACAAATTATTATTTTTTTAATAAAAACTAATACTCTTATGTTGCATTTACAGTTCTTTGCTTTGCAAAGGCCCAAGAACAGAAACTCAGCCTGGCACACTTGGACTGTCATCCTGACAACTGATCCAAGTGTTTAGAAGCCAGCATAGTGCTTTCAGAAACCATTGGCTTGCACTAAGAAAGAAACTAAGAACTAAAGCATAAGAACTAAAATTGTTCTTTTAAACCACAAAATGTGCACATAAGTGGGGCTACAGTTAAGTCTGTTATGAAAAACAGTCTTTTCAGGATAAATGGAATCTTAGAATAAATTTAAGATTCATGCACAGACAGGGTTGTATTGCTGAACCATTCATTAAAGTTGGGGGTTTGTTTCATCCCTTCCAATTTTTGATGGAAAAAGCTTTGTAATTACTTTGCTTCTTCACATCTCTGCATTTGTCAGATCTGAATGTGGTTTAACTGAACAGAGAACTCATTTTACAGCCTATATTGAAACAAGCAATATTGTACAAAAGCAAAACAGAGATGGGTTAGTAAGAACAATGACCTTTTCCAAACCAGTTTTTCTTACTTGTGAAATGATGTTTTTCAGGTGTGAAATAGTTGTCACCAGTGAAAATGTTGAGTTACAAGCAGGCACAGAACAGTTACTAGGTTTTTCTTTTCTTATGATTGCATGTTCAGCTACATGATTTTTATCTGCTTTGTTGCTTGTACTCTGTCTTGAGAACAGTAGTTACTTTTGGTGCATTTTAGCTGAGGTTTTGAACCAACCATTACATATATGGAACTTTCAAAGTGCACAAGTGAAAATATCACATGTTTAAACTCTAAAAGCTACTAACCTTATTTTCTTGTTTTGTTTTTTTTTAAGTATAGTGGAAGCTACAGCCCAGGAGTAATTAATTTGATGATCTTTAATTTACTTTGTGCTTAGTATGACTGAAATTAAATGTGTGTGTATTGCAAGTAACTGAACATAGCTAAACTGCCATTTAAGTTTTGTAGGAATGGGAAAATTTCAGTGAATATCCTCTGTAAATTTTATTCAAGAAAATTCTGAACAGTTGAGCTGTTCAAATGGGTGTAAGTGTAAACCTCACTGCTGGCCCATGGGTTTTTTGAACATTTTCCCCATTCCCTTTCATTTTCCCCTCCACCAGTGAAACTTTGGTTTTGTGACACAGAGGGCTTCATTCAGCTAATGTGTTCAGATGAGCATTATGTGCTATGCTTATGTGTCACATTCTCCTTCTCAGGGACAAGGAGAATAAGGTTTCCTCTGGTTCTATTTTCTACTGTCAGGATGGAGCCTTCTAAGCCCTGCTCCCTTCCTACCAGCTCCTGCTCAGTGTGTTTAACACGTGTTCTATGCCTGTCGATGTGTGAAGGGCTGCTCTAGAATATGCATTATGTGCTAGATGGGATTTGTTAATGCTGGATGCATGACCAGCAGTGCCTTGCACTCTTATGAGAGGGCACAAATTCCAGCTTATCTGTGACTCTATTTCATCATCTTTTTACTGCCTGAGACAGCAATATGGAACCCAGGAAGATGTGAGCTGCCATTTCTAGTAAGTTTGACATTTTGTTTAATAACTAGTGAAGACGTCTTCAACAATGTCTTCATTCTTACTGTAATTGCTTATTATATTTTAACAAATACTTCAGTAGGTGCGTGTCAGTGTCAGCACATAAAAATATACAGAACACTTTTCAGATCTATGACAGCTGTGATGCAAGTGCCTGGAAAAACAGCACTGATCATGACAAATATTCTGGCAAAGGAATATCGATGCTTTTCCTAGGTGGAAAGAAATAAATCTCATCCAGCTACATCAGTGCTTGAGTACAAGGCCAATACTAGACCTGAAGCAGGGTCCAGTTTGTTGCCATGCAGCATTATCATCATGTATGTTATGATCCTAAGATTTCTTAGTGTTGATTTTAAAAAAATAAAAAAGAGTCATTGTCTTGAAAGAATAGAGCAGGAAAAGGAGATTGTGCTTCCTTGTAGTATTAATAGATCATTGTCAATGAGATTTAGTAGCAGCAGAGAATAATAGAAAAACAAACTAATGTCCTTTAAATGTCCCTTAAAAATCATTGTCTGATGAGGCAGTTGTATCACTTTCTGCTCCAGTGATTGACAGCGTCTTTATCCAATATTCATGACCCCATTTTTTCTGAAAACTAATCTGACCTTGTTCATATGTAGCCTTGTCTTCCTTAAAGAATGCATTTGACACTGAGAGAAAAGAAACTGCTGATGTTGAATGTTTCCATATTTCTGCTTACTGTATTGACAGGGCTATATTTGCATGGGGTTTTAAGCAACTTATTTTCAAGACTATCAGATAGCTAGTATCATATAATATCTTATGAAGCAGGACACTTTTCCACCCTCCATATATCCATGCACACCATCAAAACTAGGATTTCATCTTTCGCCTGTTTTTAAGTGTTAAATAGTGTGGGCTAACATTCCAGCTCTTGCCAAGAAGTAAATAACAATTTTCATGTTAGATCAGATGCCAGGTTTGCAAGGGTAGCCTGTACTCACTGGTTGACCAGTGAAACAAAAATTCCTTGGTTTAGATTCTTGACATTATTGCTTGCAAGTCACAATTTGCACAGTGAAATTAATGCTAAAAAACACTCAGAAGGGGGGAAAAAAAAGGAAAACCTACTCAAAAAAGGAACATTGGTGTCTTTACCCATGGTGCTGTGATTATACAATATGTTATTTTCAGTATAAATCCCACAATCTGTCCTGCTTGTATTTTTGGAGTCTTTGATGACCAAATGTTTTGAATTGTGAAGGATGGTTGTGGTTGAAGTTTCTCACAAAAGCACATGTAGGGTCCATGTGCAACCCTTCTAAACTTTGATATTAAAACCTATAAATTAATGCTGGGGAACATGTAGAGTGAAGAGCATGCATTTAAATTAAGGTACTCTCACTTTCTAACTCACTGAGTGAAATACACATACTGTCATGGCAGTTATACTACTACAGCTGACTATGCAGTATTTGTTGTAAATCAGAAACTTTCTGTTATTTAATAAATAGCCTAATTCCCTCAAAAATCCTAGGCTGAAGACAATAAGCTTCTTCAAGCAACAACCTGATGCTCTGTTAGAACTGTTACAAGATGTTGTGAGAGTGCTTTCATGCCACCTTTGTATTTTGGTCTTCTATTCTAGTAGTTCGTTAAAGATACAATTAACTGTCCTAATTTTTCTAGAAACATGGTTGAATAACACAGCTTGCTAAAGAAAAAAGGGGAGAAATAATTGCTGTACTTATAGAAGTAGGTGGGCAGCCTTGTGCTGCCAGTCTTATCAGAATGGCCTGGGTTTTGGCGCTGTCCACTGTGTTACAAAGTTTACTTACTATGTGGAGAAAGAAAAAGAAACCTGGAAATCTGTCCCTAAATTACTTAAAAAAATAAATTCCATCTTCAGGGGGTGGTAGGGAAGAGGGATTGGTGGTTTGATCCCTCTTTTATGGTTTAGGATGTCAGAAGAATTACAGCCTTGTGTTACAGGCTATTGCTATGCTAACTCTGCAGTTTTGTGGCCTTATAAACACAGTAAGTAATTCTGCTTTTTGTAAAGATTCCATGTACACCCCTTCTGTGGAACATGCTTTGCCAGCTGGTTGGTCTGAGCAAGAATGAGAGTGCTCATTAGGCTAGGAAAAGTACAGGAAACAAGGGGAGGCTTTTTGGAAGATTGCTTGCAAAACAAATGAATAGCTCTGTTTGACCAGGACATGTGTCACTCTTGGTGAAGCAAAAGTGACTTAAAACTCTGCAGTTTACAATTTGTGTCATATGGGGGAAATCAATGGAATTCCTAATCCTGCTGGAGCAAGAAATTTCATTTACTTTACTGGCTCTAGTAAGAAAATATCCCTCTTCAATTTCTTGCCATGTCTTAGTTTGAATCTTATCTGCTCTGTCCCTAGAATTCTTTTGTGTGCCTTTCATTCCTAATTACAGAAGAAATATTAGAGGTAAAATGTAACGTGCATACTTAACAAAGTGGTAGCAGCACTGGGTTTTTCAAAACACTAGAAGTTAACGAGATTCCTGGAATTATAAATCAAAACTTATTTGAAACGTGACACATATAGAAGGAGCCTTGAGTTCATCTGTTGCTGCTTTTTATTTTGAAACAGTGCTATGCTTATGTGTCACAAAAAAACCCTCAGAGAATTATTGAGAAATCGCTGTAGGGAAACGATAATGCAATTCATAGAATTGCATTATCGTTTTAAGGCTCGTTGAAGGTAGAGGCCAATGAAAAATTATTTTCAACAGGGATTTAAAAAGAAATAGTCAGGAAGTTAAGATAGGAATGAGGAAGACCTCTAAACCCCAAGGCATGACCTGCAAAGGGCTCTCAGTGAAGATCTGTACTTGGGCTAGTTAGGGGTGCATTCATGTCTATTGAGAAAGAAAGTTAAAAATATAAAGAGATACCCTGTGAGTAGTTCATTATAATAATACTTACTGAATTTCCCTTTCAGCACCTAAGAGTGGTCTCCAGAACCGTTTACTCTTTCACCTGGCACATAAGGTATGATTCCTTCACTCCTGCTTTGTTTGTTTTCTTTTCAATTTACTAATGTGTAATTTATGCTGGCAACCTGGCAGAATATTAAAATGCCTGTGGTGGCAGAAGAGCAAACATTTTTCATAACCACCCTACTGTATTAAAATGTAGAGGAGAAAGCAAGTAAGAAAACGTGATCTCAGCATGTTTCTAAGGAAAGTATTACCAATACACTTCACATAATGGTATTTTTGATCATGAGGAGCCTGAAACCTTAATAGAATCAGAAATGTAGAAGCCACTGTTTTGCTTTTTTTTCTAAATGTACCAAGTTTTCTTAATGTGCAGCTCTCTGACATGTAGCAATTTGACCAAAATGGTGTATATGCTGTTACTGGTCCTCTTAAGTAGTTCAGTATCCAGGAAATCATATTGTTAATAGCATGAAATTTAATTTAATTTCAACAACAATTAAGTGCTTATTTCATTTACTACACATAGCTATCTTCCCTTAAATTAGGTTTTGTACCATCCTGTACCAGAATATGTGAGAAGCATTCTGCTACTAATGATACTGACTTAAAAAGAAGTATAAATCTTTAATGTTAGCTTCAATGTCAAATTCTCTTTACTTAGATATCTGTTAGTTTTAAGAGAGAAATCTTAAAGCCTTTTTTCAGTGGCATTGGCACTTACAGATGTCTATGATGAACTAGGAATTATGCAACTTCTCTTTATCTAGTTAGTCGCTGGAAATAAATGGTTTTACCAAAACAACGAAGCCCATTGCCTTTAGTTCTGTCAAGCAACTTATCTTGCCTTTTAACTTTGTGAATAGCTCAAAGAGGGAGAAGAAGCATTTGAAGAAAATTAGCAGATAGGTGGAAAAACAAATATATAATATTACAATTTGTGTCAAAGATAAATTCATAATTACTACTGAATCAGCAAAACCAGCAAAGGAAAGCAGTGGAATAAGTGATTTGAGCAGCCCGATTGGTAAATAGCCTCAACTTCACTATTGTAATACAAATATAATGAGTACGTTTAAATCTGTTCCTTGTTTTTAGCCTTCTGTGTGTGTGTTAAATGTGCAATTCAGCAATGCTTTTAAAAATAATCATTTACTCAAAGAAACTAGAAATTAGAGGCTGGTGAAAGTGAACTTGTTAGTGCTGTTAAGACTAGTAAAATTAGGGCTCATGTGTTTGCAAGTCTTGTGTTTTTCTGCTATGCATGAGACATTAGGTTTGGATCTACAAACAGCAAAATTTTTGCTGGCTTGAATAATTACAATGAAATTTTGTGTTGCGAAATTCTGTTTGTGGAATAATTAATTCAGTTCTTTCCCTCTTATCCATCAAAGCACATGACATGTAAATATATCTAAATCACACCTTAAAGGAAAATGTGTGCTTAGTTTTAGCCTAACATTTATTCAGTTTGAACTCATCTGCCTCTTTATGTTTGGCTTTCTCCACTGGTCAAATTAACTTTAAAGTAACAGCAGTTTTCCAGATATTTAATGGTGTTTACCAGCAAGGACAAAACTAACCTGTTTAATTAAAAAGCTTGTTTTGTTGAACTCTTCTGAGAAAGTGTCCCACTCTTTTTAGTTCAGTGATGAAAAGAAACTGATGAGCTCTCACCAGAACTTGCAAGATGTTACAGAAGATCAGCTTAGCCTGGCATCTATCCACTACATGCGGTCCCACTACCAAGAAGCTATTGATATCTACAAGCGCATTCTGCTGGACAATCGGTGCGCATCCCTAAACCGTGCTGGAACATCCGTGTTGTTGGTGGTTTTTAAATTACAAATTGTTTGGTTTCTGAAAGTAGACATTTTCCACAACTGCTATGTCCCTTTCTCATCACAGAATGTGCACCAGTTGCAGCTCCTTAATTTTGTTCATTCAAAGTATTATTGAAAACCCCACATTTAAAAATGTCTGCTCTCTCTTGTTTTTCTTTTTGTGAAATTGTTGGTTAATTCATTCTGATATCTTTTTTATTTTGTTACTTTTTTCTTCTGAAATGATATATGGTTATGTACCTGCTTTGTCTTTTTATTTTTTCCCCTCTGATGGCCAGTCTTGGGACTTTGCTTGAATTATTGACTTCTCCTTCACATCTTAGCCTTCCTTAGAAGGGTTCAGTTCTTGGGTTTTATGGAGAGTTCCTTGCATTCCTTTAAGTCTGAAATTCTTTCCTTCTCTGTTTATCTTCTGTGATACTTGTTGATGGGTTTTTCTGTCATGTTCTGCAAATTTTTAGTTCAGACTTTAACAGCAAACAAATTGAACTGGCTGGAAGTATTTTTTAGAAAATAGAAACTGCTGTCCTAGAATACTGCTATCTTTTGATCTATCTCCTCTTGAATGCTTCCGAGAAATCTATCATAATGCATGTATCATGTAATGCTTGGGAAAGAGATTTTAACCTCCAAGTCCTGCAGAAATAATCACTCACAGCTAAATGAGTAACCTTCATAACAATTATCCTTTTACTTAGAGTTTTCACCAATGCTTGTCTTTTTTCTGTCCAGTTCTTCGGGCTTGACTGCTTGTAATGACAAGGATTTTTTAAAATAATTGTACTTGGTACAAACTTTTATGTGTACATTAAATATCTTTGAGTTTATTGTTTAGAAAAGCATGTTCTGCCAGGCCAGTTATGATGCTCATGTTCTGCATGTTTCCTTGGTGTGAAGTTGCCACAATTTCTTTTGCAAAACAAAAGTTTTGTTGGTAATTTTTAAAAGCTGCAGTAGCTGCTGTGGAAAAAAATACTGTGAATGTGTCCTAGCTGACAAACTAGAGAAGCCCTAAGCATTTCTCAGAAGCCCCAGTTTTGATGTGTTTGTAAAAAATGAATAGATGTGAGAGCTTTCTTTTTATTTACTGATTTTAATGCACTGTAGTGGGGAATGTTAAACTATCTAGTGGGATTTAAAGGTTCTCTTTAATCCTCTTTCCTGCAGGGAATACCTGGCTCTGAATGTATATGTGGCCCTGTGCTATTACAAACTGGATTATTATGATGTATCACAGGAAGTGCTAGCTGTTTATCTTCAGCAAGTTCCTGACAGCACCATTGCTCTTAACCTTAAGGCTTGTAACCATTTCCGACTTTACAATGGAAAGGCTGCAGAGGTATCTATTGGACAGTCCTTCAACTCACCTTTATTTTAGTTTAAGATTCCATAAAGGTTTCTTTTCCTTTGTCTTAATCAGTAATGTGGATAATGGCCTTTACCTTGTCACTATGCTCTAATAGGAATATCACCTATTTCAGTTTCCCTGGCATTAACCCATCTGTCCACAAATGTGCACAGTGTCTTACCATTTTCCCAGTATCCTTTTGGTCTTGTGTTTGTATGTATTACCCAATTGCTTAAATGATTAGATAGAAGTGGAAAGGCAAAATCTTCTAGTCATCCAACACCGATGGAGATGTTTTGGTGTCAGCTTTGAAGCTCATTTGAAGTTCCACTTAGGCTTCTGTGCTTTTTTGGTTTTATGTTAAAATTTTGGAATGTATATAATTCCAGGCAGAGCTCAAAAACTTGACAGACAGTGCCTCATCATCTTTTGAGTTTGGCAAGGAGCTCATTAAGCATAATCTGGTAAGTAATGCATTTCTGGATTTAATGTGAACTGCACTTACTTGTGGAGCTTTTCATGATGATTCATAAAATGGAGTATTTTGAAAAACTGCAGACTTAATTGAGTCTCTGCTGCCATATAAGTCTCATTCCAGGAATCCTACCAGTATAATGAATGTGCTTTCAAGTGTATTTGCTTTTTTTCCTGGAATTTTTCCCTGACAGTTTGAGACTGTGTCAAGAAAATAATAATGCTGTTGCTTTTAGTCTTGAAGGCATATTAAAATAATGTCTATTGTGTAAGAGTACCTATGCAAGATACTTTGTGGACCCTGCTCAATAAAGATACTGTAGAAACAAGTCAGGATGACCCTGAACTCTGTTTAGTACCAGAACAATTTGACTGGAATAAAGGTAGCTCATGAAAATGGCCTTCATCCCAAAAGTACTAAGCAGGGAGTTCTAGGAAAAAAGATGCTTGTAAAATCAAAATACTTTTGTGTTCTGCAGTAAAAGAGTTACTAAGAGTAACTAATGGTTAATTTTCCATTCAGTGGTATTATTATTTTGCTGAACAACTGGTAACAGTAGATTGCTTATGTTTAATGACAGGCAGTTACTTGCCTTGTCATTTTTCAAGAGCAGTCATTCTTTCTCCAAGAGTTAAAACTGCTTTCAAACTGGACTTTTGTAAGTTAATGTTGTTTATTTTGTAAAATAAAACAACATTAACTGGTATTTTTGCCAGTGCTTTATTGAATAAGTACATTAGATCTTGTTGGATGAACTGTCACGTGAAACTGAAGTATAACCGACTGCTTCTGATCATTTTAGGATCCTGTGTCATTCTAAATAAATGTGGAGTTGTTAGCCTAATTTTTTTTCATATGAAAACATCATAAGCAGTTTATAGTTTTGTATGTGTTCTCTTCACTGAGACTTTGTTATTCTTTTAAATCTTTGATATATAATATATCATTCTTTTGAGCTGCTAAAAGCTGAAATAAGTTAATCTTTATGTATGGATTTAATACTTATATTCTTCAGAGTAAAGGTTGTCATACTGTATAATTCTACAGCTATATTAAAGCAGGAATTAAACTAATGCCAGAGCCACTGACCTTTTCGTACTGTTTACACAGGAATTTAAGGATTAATTTCCTTGAATTAACTTATCATAGAAAAGATTCTGATACATGATTATCAATATGCTGCTTTTCTCTGCAGGTGGTTTTCCGAGGAGGAGAAGGGGCTTTGCAAGTCCTGCCTCCTCTGGTTGATGTTATTCCTGAGGCAAGACTGAATCTTGTGATTTACTATCTCCAGCAAGGTAAATGCACCTTCCTCTGGCTCTTTCATAGCTTCAGGCATGACATTAATTCATCTTATCTCAAATTATTCGATTTTTTTTTCTTTGCAGTAAAATGTAATTTATTTCACTTTCTGTTCCTCTGTAAAATAGCGAGGTAAAAGTTCCCATGGTTTGCAGAGAAGGGCTTTAATACTGTGCATTCAAAAAAAGCCTACTTCATCAGAGTTTTGGAGGTTTTGGGTTGCAGGAGATGGCTTTGGGAATGGTAGTGTTTATTTGTTTCTAATGAGAGGACCAGTCCTCTGCCTGAATATATGAGAATGGTAGGCATATGTTCTGTAAAGGCAAGGACAACCATTTCTGTATATACAGCACTAACAAAATATGAACCAAAGTGACTGTGAATGAGATATTTCATAAAAGTCTACTCTACAATTCTTAAAGAATGCAGGTAGGTAGCCAGAATCAGTTGGTAAGGATTTTCTACTTGTATCTCTCCTGTGTTTGCCGGCTTCTTTGAATTATATCTGTGATTTTCAGATCTATTCGTATTCTCCCTTTGTGTTATTTTATTCAGCAGTGGGTTGACTGGCTGTGTGATTCAAGATAGGTTCAATTAGATCAGGTTGCTTAAAGCCTTGTCCAGACAAGCATCCAGTTAGAATTTCCTCTGTTCTACCTTGAGTCCACTGCCTTTCTCTCTCTCTGTGGAACCTGTTTCCATCTACTCTATACCCTCCTATCAGTTAATTGTAGACAGTGGTAACATCTCCCCTGAGATGCTTTCTTCCAAAGGCTAAGCAAACTCAGTTCTCTCAGTTTCTCCTCAGCCCTCTTCCTGCCATGTGAGCCCTCAGGTGGGCTCATTCCAGTGTTTCAATGTCTGTCTTGATCGTCAGATCCCAAACCTGGACACAGTACTCCTGTGTAACCTCACAAGTGCCAAATAAAGATTTCCTTCCCTTGCCATGATGGCTTCATTCATGCTAATATGATCCAGTGTGCCTCCTTTGCTACAAGGCTGCACTGTCTGCCAGATTGCCTTTTAGCTGGTTCACTTGCTCAGGCATGTTTCAAACCAAGCAAGATGCAAGACTTGCATTTTTCCTCCACTGAACTTCATCAGATTTCTTTCAGCCCATTTTTTCAGCCTACTGAGCTGCTTCTCCATATCTGGGGGCATTCTTCACAGTGTTTCATCATTTTCAGACTTTCTCAGAGTAGTCTATGCTATCTGGATCATTAATAAAAATAAGTTATTCAACAGTATTAGTCGCTGGGGCATTTGACTCGCGATGAGCCACCTGTTGGATTTTGTACAACTGGTCACTGTCCTTAGGTAGTCCAGCCAGTTTTCCATTCCTTATAGTTTTACTTAGCCAGTCCTCTCTTTCAAGTTTGTATGAGAGATCATTTCAAAGATATTGCTGAAGGCAAGGTATACAGCATCAACGTTTATCTCCTTATTCACACGACTGGTCACACCTTGAGTACATTTTGGCATTGGTTAATCCATGTCTGCTGTCCCCAGCCACCTTTCTGTCCAGTATTATTGTTGCTAGTGTCACTATAGGCAGTTTTGGTACTATTACCAATTATCTTGCACAACAGTATTCTTGATAATAACATATGTGTCAAATTAAGTTCTACTTACATGGAAACAAAGTGCATCTCATGAGTCAGTCTTGTTTACTCCTATGCTGCTAACCTTGCAGTAATTTTCATTAGTTAGGTTCTTCTCTTTACTGTGATATACAAATGATGTGTACTGACAAAGAGCAAGGGGAATTTGGACTAAGACCTCTTTTCTAAGAGGCCTTTGGCCAAGTTTCCATTTTTAAGTCTTGCTAGGGTAGCAACATTGGTTAGGAAAGTGAGAAATTCTTACTTCTAATGACTACAGCTGTCTCTCCAAAACTGAAAAGGTCTCTGATAAATCATTGTGCTGATGATGTATGCTCTAGACTGGAGTGACTGAAGCACAAACATGCATTCTGTTTTTCCAACTCTTCAGCATAGTGACTTCTAAAAGGGTTTGAGGTCAGCTGGTATCCTGCTGTAATCTGCTGCTGTGAGATTTGCTAGTCACTTCCGTTGGAACCTGAAGAGCATAGTTCTGTGTTGATGGTCTACACTATGTGATAAAAATAAGGGTTACAGTCTTTTTTTTTTTGTCTTTTTTTTTTTTTTTGTGGTGATGTGCTAGCCAAAAAATATTAAAAAAAAAAAAGGAAAAAAGAAAAGCAAAGGTAATGCTGCCTTACTGTGTGACTAGTCAAGGGAGTAGGTAAGAAAGCAGAGGTTATGGATGGGAGCCTGGCAGTTCCAGTGCATATTGCCTTAAGTGGCTGCCTCTGATTGTATGGTCTAGTGAAAAAAAATTTTGTTTGATAAGGCTTATTTATGTGGGCAGTTGGTGTAATGCTGTATTAACAAAATTTTGCCACTAGCAGAGGATCTTCACTAGGTTGATTTACAAAGCCAACCATAGTGCCAACATATTTTTTAATTCAGGGAAAGTTTATGATCTATTCAGTTTATATAATTCTTGTGTGGAAATGAAGTAATTTATAGATTTCAAACTTCACATTTAAACTTCAATACTAGTAGTGCTTTTTCCTTTTTAATTAGGATCTGCTGGACAGATGCTGAAATATTGCTAAGGAAAAGATGAAGTTTTCATACAGCATCATGTTACCATGTTCTCTTTGTGGGCTAAATAAATATGAGAAAACAAAGTATAGGAAGATGATGGATTTATTATTTTGACCTTGTGCTGTTGAGAAGGCAGCCACTGGATTATGAGCAAAGGGGCCAAACCATCTCTGCTAGGAAAACTGTAGTAATAAAGGAGCTATTACTCACTCTGTGTTTGTTATTTGAGTTATAGAAAACTATCACCATTGTGATAGAAATTCACAATGATTTACAGTTACCTTTCTCCTCCTGTCTAAATAGTTTATTTCTTAGTCTATGACTGTTGGGGAATGTTGTAGAGGATGAGTGATTTGTTCTAATACAGTGTGCTATGAGTTGTCATACATTCTAATGTCTGGCATTTCAGATGATGTGCAGGAGGCTTATAACCTGATTAAGGACCTGGAACCTACAGCTCCACAGGTAATTGGAAAATGACGTCATGACACATAAAGACAGAGGTTATAAACTGATACAAAATCTGCCACATACAAAACTGGTATCCTGAGGACAACTTTCCCCATTTCCACTCTTAAAACTCTTGTGTTTTTAGCCCTTCATCAACAACAAATTTAATGTGCATGTATAAAGTATTATATATGTGCTGATATGAGTACTTTTGCCTGTTTATTACTGTACCACCTGGGTGCAGCTAGGAATACAGCTCTGTTGAGTGCAGCGTTGATTTTGGGAAATGGACCATTACTGCATAGGTAAAAGCCCCCTTACATCTATGTCTGGTTGTCTGCCTGGTATGGCTTTCATCCCTCAGATTTGCTAGTTCCGATGCTCATACAGTCTGTCCTGAAGCCGTTTCAATTAAAATGAGCTAGATTAGATTAAACAGTTTTAGTAAATGGTATGTTCTAATCCCATCACACTTTGGCTGCCATAAGTGAAAACTACAGTGTCCCTTGGCTGCTACTGTAATTTTCTTCTGTGGCTGTTCCAGCATCTTTAGTCTCTGATTTATTCGTCTTTGCTGTTTCTTTTCCAAAGGTCACATAGCTGGGCATAAAAGGGACCTTTCATGAGTCTATGTAAGGAATTAGATGGAGAGAGGGAGGGAAGGAGGGAGGGAGGGAAAAGGAAAACCTCAAAAACACAGATCTGGTGATTCTGTGCTGAGGAGTGAGGAGTGTCTTCTGATGTCGCTTTACACTTTTCAGTACAGCAAAACTTACTTGAATGGTTTTCTGCAGCTGTTGTTCCTATTGTAGGATATTGGCCCGATATACTTGGCTTATAATTCTTGATCACATTTTGAAATGAGAATCTTTGTGCTTTTTTTTTAATCATTTCTCACTCACACTTTTAAAGAACTCCCTGCTAATACTTGCAAAACTACTTATAAAACCTACTTGAGTACTTCTCAAATTTCTTCTTTATCACAATGCCTGGAGGATAATAATTTGGCATCTCTAAGATAGCTGGTGTGCTAAAATAATTACTTACTATCGTGGCTAGTACTCTCAGGATATTTCTTTACATTCTGTCATTGGTCTCTTGGTCTCTTGAAAGATGTCTCTCTTCTTCTGTGTTTACCTCTGTAGCAGGGCCATCCTGGTTTATCAGGAGTATCTACTAAAACAGGTTTATAGATATAACTCTTAATTATAAGATTTGGGTAAGACAAGAGTCTCTTACACTCTGAGAAAAATTTGTTCAGAGAAGAATTAAACTATTATTGTTTCTCCTACTAGAGGTTACAACATATTCAACTTCTGTTGCTAATTTTACTGGAGTAACATGGCCACAGAGCACAAACCTTTTTGGCATATTTGTCCTGATGAGAAACACTATGAATTTTGCAGCAAGGATGTCAGTGGTTATGGTTAACCAATGTGCATATTTGAAAGGGGATCTGTGCTTTAGTATAACAATTGTGCACTTCTTGGTGATATGATGGTGAAGAGGGCATGAAAGGATGTTACCACATTCCTCCTGGTGCATTGTCTTTGACCATAAAACTTACCAGAAAACACAGTACTCCTCTGCATCCAACATATTGGTAGAGGGAACTACCTAGCAAGTAGAATGTATTTTGGGGGACTAAATTAGTACAGTGCTTAAGCACTGCCACACTAACCAGCTGCCTACTAAACTGAGTTGTGATAGAATTGAATTAATGAAGAATAATGCACATGTAGGCTTTTATGTGTCTTCTGAAATCTTCACCATGTCTTCTCTGATCCCTTTTAACTTTTTTTTTCCAGGAGTACATCCTCAAAGGGGTGGTAAATGCAGCACTTGGACAAGAAATGGGCTCGGTGAGTAAAGCCCGTGAGGTTCTCCAGCTTCTCCAGCAACGCAATGTGAACAGATCTGTAGAAACCGGAATGGAGTGAAAGAGGCAGTCATTTCTTATTTAGATTGCAGGATTTTTTAGTGTCATAACCTCCTGTACAATAATCAGTCCAAAAAAAAAATGAGTGAAATGTAAATTTCTGTTCCTGGTCTTGATAATAAATCAAGATGAATTTGATTTCTGTATCCTGTTTCCAAAATCCCCGTTTGCTTTGTATGGTGTTCTTCTTTATCTAGACACATAGAATGTCACATTTACCTTTTCTGTTTTTGCTTCAGCCCTGATTGATTTGTTAGTTGCTCCCTAAGTGTTCCTAAGAGCATATTTTCACTGTGTATTGTAGCATCAACCCTGTAACTCATCTTGGATTTCTTTTTTATTCTTCTTCCAGAGAGATCATCTGAAAATTGCTCAACAGTTCTTCCAGTTGGTGGGGGAATCAGCCAGTGAATGTGGTATGTTTGAAATGTTCTTTTTCCATTAAGTAAGCAATCTTAATATATCCAAGTATATATCATCATATCTGTGTCTAACTGCTGACTGTTAGCAGGAATATTGCTAGGCTTCTGTTTCTATCGGATGAGTTTCAAAAGGTCTAAAACAAATTTCAAAGTTTAAATTAGAAGTCTCGATTCCAAACCTTACTGTATGACTTCCTCTGGAGAACAGGCTGTACTGCAAACTGCAAGTCTTTGTGAGAGACTCTGTGGCAGCTTGCTTTTGCCTAATAATCCCATTAGAGAAACAGAAGACATCAGCCTAATTAATTAGATGAAGTGAGCAGCTGAAACCTCGCAGGCAGAGATATACAGGTACAAATCTAAGATCACTAATGAAAGCCTGTCGAGTACATAGAGTCCTAGCATGGAGTGTGCTCTGAAACTGAGGGTCATAAAAATGTAAAGAAGACTTTGGCTACGGGGATAAATGGAAGCTCTGGGACTAACTTCTTGCTTAAATAAGAGAGAAAAAAAACCCACCCACCACCATGCCCCAAAATCAGTATAGGTTTCAATATTTAGTTTTACTTACTCAGTAGTAGACCAAACCAAGTTCTTCTTTTCACTTATCTTTGCCAAAACCAAAATTCCCAAAAGAAGTCAGTAGTTGTAACATAAAAATTCAGACTAAATGGGGCTTGCCAGTTTTCTCTGTAGGCATTGTCACTTAGTATTGTTTCTTTAGGTTGGTAACTTGTGCATGTTTATGGTGCAGACAGCTCATGGTCCTCAGAGAGTGAATGCTGTCTCCAGTGTCCATGGTGACTAAAGAGAAGGAGCTCCAGAGACAGAGTGGCATCACTGATGAAAGAAATACTCAGAAATACTATTGAGCCAGTCTGTTCTGTTCCCCTTGCAGCCCTGGTACTATTGAGGTTATGCATCAGAGAATTTCATGTTGGAAGGCTGGAAGTGGTTCCATAAATAAGATTTCCCCAACTCTTTCCTTTTGTATAGAAGCTATCTCTTTAGAGTTGGGATCCCAGAAAACAGAAGAAACAATATGAACTGTAGCAGTGGAGGACTTGGTTAGTGGGAACGTCTTAATGCCTGTAACAGTCATGCAGTGTGATGTGACCAGAACAAAATGGATAAAAATAATACAGAGATATTCAGGGAAAAATAGTCAGGGAAGGATTTCTTGTGAAAAATATAGCCCAAAATTGAAATTGCTAGGAAGCCAAAAGTCTGAATTTTACGGGAAATACTTTAAAACTTGTATGCAAAATAAAAATAGAGAGGCTGAGACTTCAACCTTGCAATGGCAGGGGCAGTGGCAGTAGAAATGTAGTGCACTTAGGAAATTGGATTACTTGAAAAAAAACAAACCCATAAGAAAGATTGGTTCCAATCAGAGGTAAAAGGAAGCATCAGTACTGCGAGCGTCTTACCCTCGTGGTACTTCCATGTAAGAAGTGTTTTTGCATCTTCTTAAAAGTTTGTGGGAGGAAACTGCCATAGAGAAAAGCACACAGTTCATGGCAGTTCCTTTAAAGATAAAATGGTGTGAGGGGTTTTGTTTAACCTCAAATGAATAACTGATAGAGGTCATCAAACTGTACATAGGAAATAGAAGAGGCAAACAGTTCTGTTTAGGTAGGACATAACAAAAAACCAAGCACATGAAGCCCAAGTATGTAAGTGTTTTTATACAAATATTAGATGTTTTTAAAGAAGTTGGATAAAGTGGAATGTCTGATTTTAGAAGAGGAAGCTAAAAACTAAAATGATTTCTTAGTGTGATAGGAGGAAGGTAACATGTAGGATATTAATGTATTTAACAACTATGGGATGGGATTTAATGTACAATAGAGATTGTATGTTAAATAAACATAGTTTGTACATAAATAAACATACATATATGTAGATAAATAGGTTGTGCTAGTGGAAAAATTGTTCTAAATATTATAGAAAACTTCTCTCAAAATGAATATATGAGTAATATAATATTGTTTTCAATTATATGTTTAGATAGGCAACTTACCATATTGAAGCCAAATTATTCACCAGCCAGCCTTGATAGGAACAGTGAGTGGCATATTAAACAGATTACAGATTTTATATAGAAAGATTAATAATTGGAGACTTTTGTTCTGCCCATATTGACCTAATAAATGCAATTCCATTGCATAATAAACAGCATGAACTTTTTGTTTCTTTCTTAGAGAAAGCACAAGTGAACGGGTAACTCTGGACCAATATTGAATTACACAGCACCTGAGCTGAAATTTTATTATGAAATTACAACTGTACTACAGTCATTAGAGTATAATCAGATTCAAAATCTGCATGTTAGCAAATACCTCAAAAAATGTCCACAGTACTAATCCTAGGAAGAGAAGCTACATAATAACCTTTCTCATTTCTAGCAGAAAATTAGAAAATTCATAGGGAAGTAGCAGTGAAGAGGATAAAATGCACCTGATTTGAACACTTGAAAGAACCTTTTGTTTCTCTAAAGAAAGGGCTTGTATTCATAATTAATGAGCTATAGGAGACAAATAATGACATGACTAGGTTTGCCAATGGTACAAAATTACCCATAGTAGTACAAATAAAAGCTTCCACAATGATGAAAGATGTGAAAGACTATATAAGACAGGGTAATAATATGCAAATTAAATTTAGCAAAATTATTGGAAAAGTTGAAGAGGATCTTAAGAATCGATGAGGAAAGAGAAAACAAAAATAATTACTGCCATTGTAGACAGATGTGATTCTTTTCCTCGAATAATTTCTACAGTTCTGGTTCTTACATTTCTTTAAAAAAATGGTAGATAAAGAAAGTATACAATAAATACAGCAAGGATGATCAAAGAAAGGGTATGAATTCTTGAAGTATGAGAAAGGGAGAGATTAAGTAAAGCAGAATACATGGGCTGAAAAATGATGTACATTTGATGATGTCCATCATAAATGACTAGGAAAATTGGAATAGAGAAATATTATTTACTGTACAATACAAAAATCAAAGAGCCTTGACATAAATTATCACTTAAGACAATTAAAATAAACAGCATTAATTGCTTTTTCACATAACACAACTTATTTGATAGAGAAACTTGTGAGAACCAGAGTGTATAAAAAAAGTTGTAGATGAAAAGGCCGTTGGCTGTTTAACACAAATTTTTCAGCAGTGATTAAGAAGTCCTCAGTGTAGATTGTTGAAAGCTGGGATAAACTTCAGCAGAAGTGCCATTACATACCAGTATGTATTATATTAGAAATAGAATGAAATTAGAATATCTTCTTTCTATAGCTGCATATTCTCACCCAGCAAGCTCTGAAGTAGACAAACCTTGGATCCAATATAATAGGTTTTATGTTTTTAGGTAGCTTACCATATTAGCCATATGTTGAATACTTGTGGTCATTTTTCTTGCTGGATTTAGAGCAGAGAACAGAATTCTCACTGTTTTTATTCTTGGGCTTTTCCTAAGCAGCCAGTCATGCTGTTCAAGTGTGTACATCATGCTTCAGCACTTCCCATCCAGCTAGTCCTTCCAAGGACCTTTAAGGTCTTTATCAAGTTGCTTAGCTGCTTTGCAGATTTATTATACAGAAGCAGGTTGGTTTTTGCTAGAATGAGGAAATCCTTTGCTGTGTCTTTGCTTGCAACTGGGCCTATGTTCCAGTTTAGCCTGGGATAGAGTTAAATTTCTTCTTAGAGAATGGTACAGTGCTGCATTTTGAATGTAGTATGACAATAATGTTAATAACACAGTGAGGTTTTAGTTGTTGCCAAGTGAAGGAGTTTCCAGTTTCCCATGCTCTGCCAGTGAGGAGCTGCATGAGAAGTTGGGAGGGAGCATGGCCAGGATATCTGATCTGAATGAGCTGAAGGGTTATTTCATACCATAAAACACCTTGGCTAGTACATGAACCAGGGGGAGCTGACTGGGAGGGCCTTACTGTGTTCTGGGGAGGGCCTGGGTTGGTGGTGAGCAATTGTATTGTGGGTTATTTGTTTCTCCTGAGTTTTATTCCTCTCTCTCTCTGTCCCCTTTTCATTACTATTATTATTAATAATAATATTTCATTTCAATTATCAAACCATTCTTGTCTCTACCCACAAACTTTACTTTTTTTTAATGGGGGGAGGATGGAGTGAACAAGGAGCTGAGTGGTACTTAGTGTTGCCAGCTGGGGTTAAACTGCAACAGTCTACAAGGCTTCTTCTTTTAATGTGGGTTATCAAGAAATAATGGATTAAAATGAAGATGTGGAATATTTTTTCTGACTTGCATTTGTTAACTGTAGAAATCCCATTGACTGCATTAAGAAAAGCAGCAACAGGAGTTTAGGAAGAACACAGTGTCATTTATTTATAAAGTAATTTGTAGTCATCAATTAAGTCCTTTGCTTTTTTAAATTAGATCTCTGCCTTGGAGGTTCAAGGAACATGGAGTAAACTGAGTTAATGTGCAAGTCATTTCCATTAAATGTACACGTTTTATCTCATGTTGGATGTTGTGCACTTTAACAGGGGACAGACAAAACAAAAACTAAAAAGCATACAAGCAGCACTTAGAGTATAGGAGTCAATATTCATTCTCTACCAGCAGATATAACACCCAAACAGCAGCTTGGGATCTTTTTAAGCTTGATAAAAATTCTTAATTCTAATGACGTGAAATGACATTATGAAGGAGGATATAAGTAGATTTTTATAATTAGTTCTCATTCTCTTCTACTAGGGTCTCAACTGGATGGGAAATTAAACAGATCCATTTTTTTTTAAGGAGGAAATGGGGCAAGAGGAACATCAGTGAAAACAAATTAACATTCCCAATAAATGCAGTGTTTCTGGTGCTTAGCATAAGTCTTACAAACTACCCAAAACCACTGCAAGTATAATGAAAAAGAGCACCCCATTTTTTTTCAGTGGTCTTGTTTTAGGACCAGCTCAGGCATATTTGATGTTGGGTGAGAGGAATGAAACATTTCTTCTGAACTTCATGCAGATTTTTCTTTAAGGTTCTCTTAGGTCACCCTAAGTAATTTTTTCAAGGGACAAATTTTTCCTCTTTCTGCATGAGCCACATGGTGTGAATTAGAAAATTCTAGATTTTCTCTCACTAGGTAGTTTTCATTGCTGAGTTATATGAGATACACAGATGTTTTACTTGTTTGATTTTTTTTAATGGAATCTTTCAGTAAAATATATGAGGGATGGTGTGCTGGGATAATAAAACTTTCTGCCAAAATGTGGACTTAAGAATAATTACTAATAATACTAATAATAATTAAGAATAATTACTAAAATTTAGAAACACTTGAATCATTTATTGGAATATTGTGTTTCTAATATTTTATTACTGTGATTGATTTTTACTAAAAATGCATCCTCAATTTAAAGTCTTCTTTGCATGTTTTGCATTTTTAAAATTTTGTTCAAAATAAGTTGTGATTTTATGAATTTCAGAAATCAAATTTCAGAGAAAAGGGGCATTTTTGACTTATCTCTAGTCTTGTTAATCAATGTTTCTTGGCTCTTTTTTATAAAGCTGTTTCTGTTATTGTCCAGTAAAGGCATATATTTGTCATGAAAACTATACCTGCATGTAAAAAAGGACAAATAAATATACAGGCCAGTTTCTGCTCCCAAGTGAACACTTCATAAATAACCAAATAATCTTCCGAGGCTGGAGAGCTGAATGATATGGTTCAGACATAGATAAGGATTGATTGTCTCTATATGGAAATGACAGGACATCCAAGCTCAGTATATCCTAATGCTAAAAGATAAAAAATGAGAATATTTTGCTTTTCTTTGAAATGTATTTTGACATCTTATATATTATGACATCTTATATAGTGCTTTCCAGGAATAATTACTACATTCCATATTTAAGGGAGAATATACAGTTTTCCTGTTGAATTCTCAATTTTGTGTGGTGGTATGGAATCAAAATATTAGTCTTCTGTTACATGAAATTTCTTTATGCAGAGAAGGTATTTTAGTTTTTTGATGTGGATGGATTGATGGTAACCAACAGTCAGGAGCAGATTACTTCAGGGATCTTACCTCTTGTCACCTTTCCAAGCTGCACAGAGCAGCATTCTCTCTAACAATCGCTTGATGTAGTGGAATAGTAGTGATTTGATATCTCTTCCATTTAGGCCGTCCCAGCTGCTACCTGAGGTCATCCATGTCTGCTAGCTGGGTCTTATAAAAATTAGTCCAAGTAAGCTTACTTCAGAATCTTTAAAAAAGCTTTGAGATAGTTTTCAGTGGCACAGCTTGCAATGTCAGAGTAGGTGACAGCATCATATGGTTGCAGCAGAATTTATGATGACATAGATAGCAGCAAAGTTGAGTGACGCTTGTTCCAGCTGACATATCTAACTTATTTATGGCTTTACCTCTTGTGAGCAATGTGGTAATCCACATGCATGGACATTTATTTCCATACTGTCTGATATCACTTAGTATTTTACCTGTTCCTGTATTAGTTCTTTTTTATAACAATATTTTCAGTGTAGCAAGTTTACTCTCTAACTCAAACTAAAATTAAAATATGTAGAGTTTCTTTGTCCAGAATAACCAAAAAGCATAATTTTAGAGAAAGAAGGCTAATGGTGTAAGAATAACAAACTCAGGCTTTGTATAAAGGGTAATTTCCTACAAGTAAGAATAATTCATGGTAAAATTATATTATGTAAATTGTTTCACAAAAAAGGCCTGTTAGGTAAAATTGTTCTTTGTCTCTGTAGATTTTGCTGTTGAACAAAGTCTTGCAAAAGTTATTGGATGCTGTAGAGAGAGTTGACAAGATGAACAAGTGTTTTTTTCTTAACCTCCAGTATGGTCCTTTGCCTGAAAAGGCAAGCTACACTATTTATAGAAACTAGCTGCTTTCAGAGGGGCCAGCAATCTTGGCAGTGATTTCCATTACCATGTGTTTTTAAATTCTACAAATTTGCATTTCTCTTTTGAATTTTAGATACCATTCCAGGGAGACAATGCATGTCCTCCTGCTTCTTTCTTCTTAGACAATTTCCTAATGTCCTAATTTACCTCAACTCAATCAAGGTTAGTATTATTATTTAGTATTGGTACTACTATAATGTGTGGAATCACTACTGTTAGACTGTACTATGTGAGAAACAATGGAAACATAAAAAGATACAGAAACAAATCAGTAAAAATAAAACACAGGAGTGATAGTGGGACATAAGTGGTCAGTACAGTAAATGGATTAAAACGTAAAGAAGCAATTTAGAAAATAGTACCATGCAGCATGGTGGGCGTGATGGACTCATCACACTTGTAATCTAATCATTATCAGGCTTTCTGGGGGCATCACAGAAGGTAAGAAATATAATTAAAGGCAGACAATGGGGAAAAAAAGTGTATATTTATAGGGTGGGCAGCATGGAGGAAAAAACCCCAAATATTTTCTTAAGACTTACCAAGTGAATGATGTAGATTATTGTCATTGGTTAATAACTGGGGACAACATTTTAGTGAACAAGAGTGTGTAAGGAAGATAAGACATGAAGGACTCTGAAAGGAATAAGATTTACATTTTACAGAGAAATCAATCACTGAAGGGCTAAAATAGGGCAGTATTACCAAAGCAGTAAGTTAGGAATGTTACAGGTACTCAGTTATCTGAGTACCCTGCAGGCAATACTGCATTTTTCAAAATAAGAGAAGCTTGAAATCAACATGCAGCATTAACAGATCAGTGAATAGAATGGGTATAACTTATAGATACACAGTTAAAGTCAGATGTGAGGAAAGAGGGAGGCTGGAGTGTGATTATGGTTTAAATGATTGCAGTCTTGTTCCAGTGGTTTGAAAGCAGACTTGAAACAACTCTGTGTTTGGGAGGAAGAGGAATGAGAATCTTAAAAGAAATTATTAAAATAATTGAGAGATACACAAGATGAGCATAACTACAATGTTATAAGGAATATGAGATCTAAAGAAAAACATGTGGTTGTAATGGTGCCCAAAAGCAGCTAGTGAGTGAAAAATGGTGAATATGTAGTGTTTTTAAACTTCAAAAGGAGACTTTTGAAGAAATCCCAGTGGCTTTAGCCACTGGAATGGCTCCATTGTAGTGGAATGAAGAGATACACCACCACCACTCCAAACTGGAGTATGTGTGTAGTTGAAGAAAAGGAAATTAACAGTAAGAATTGCTTTGCCTTACTTGAGCTATCTAAAAGTTGGATTTCTAGTTAGAGCCAGTCATCTGGTCTCAGTTTATTGCCAATGGGTATAGATGGTAATTTCCATCTATAATTAATGAGAATTAATTCTGTGTATTTCTTACATTTATAATGCAATTAACTGTTCCACAGATAAATTCAGCTCTTTCCATTTCCTTGAAAAGTTTCTTAAACAACTAGTTCTAAACTGAAAAGGTCAAAGTTTAATGTGATTACAAACCACCTCCAAGGTATATGGGACAAAAATTTACTGCCTACTGCAACTTTTCTTTCTTGTTTCTTTTGAAGTAATTGATCATTCTCATAATTTTGCAGCTGTGACTAGCCATGCTCAGATTAACTTAAGTCATTTCCCTTCTCTATAGGTCACAGGAATGCAAAAATTATTATTTCTGTACCATGGTATAGGCAAGGTGTACATGGATTTACTTTTGTGTTTTATTCACAGGAATAAACTTCAGTTGAATCTCTGCAGCTCTTAAAATAGAGCTGCCCTTTATGAAGATTATTTGCTTGGTATTCTCTCAAGAAACAACACTTTCATCCATGATCAATTAAAACTGCTTTAGGCATAAGAAAACCTCAGAGGACATAAATGTATTGCCAGCTGCCCCGAGGGTGACATTATAACACTGTCAGGGATTAACTGAGTAAAAAACAACCTGATTCAGGCTCTGCTGAGTTGTGGCCACAATGGGAATTCTTCATTTTTAAGCTGGGTATCTGAGTATGTTATTGAAAAGGATGTCACTCAGAGGACAGTTAGTTTTATGAAAACATTGAAGATCTCTAAAAAGACCACAAAAGAGTAAAGTCCAGTATATACAATATGGTAAAAAAAAAAAAAAAAGAAAAAAGAAATTAGCTGCTGTGAATGTGTTGCATTATCAGCAGCACTTGTTAATTTCCCCTGGTTTTGGTTTTGCAGTAGATCTGGTCTCTAACACTTATATGGCCAGGACAGAATGATACATTTTTTGAGTTTGATTGTTCACAAAGGTTCTTCTCCATTTTAATTAAAAAATACAATGGGGTCTACTTGAACAGAAGAAATCATTCATGCAGTAAAACTAGCATCTGGCTCACCAGCTTTGCTTAACCTGGGACTTGTGCTGATTCACATGAAACTGCTGTTGAGAAAGAATGCAGTAAAATGTCGTAATCCTCATATGTGAAACCTACAGTTAGTTCACCATAAAGGCACTGAAATATTTTCACAAACTGAGCTTAAGGTTCACCCCAATTGGTTCATCCTCATGCTGTCACACAGCTTGCTGTATTTGCTGGCTTGTGCATGCTGCCATAGACTGTTTGGGTGAAACTTGGACATCTGGCAAATAGTGGCAATCCCTCACCTTTCCTTTCAAGGCACTAGTTTGCTGTGTGTGGTGAACTAAATCAGTACCCTTTTCAGACTCCCTGTGACAGTGAAAGGGAGATGTTCCTCTGTGTCCCTACATCATGAAAGAAGATATTACTGGGAAGGGGATTGGTGCCTTGCTTTATTTACCTTTTATACAGTCCCAACCATGCTTTTTACCTCCTCTTCACTCTAAAGAGGGGGAAAAAAACAATATTTAATCTTCCTACACAAGTTCCATTTCCTTTATAAATGTTGTAGAAGGAAAAACATTTCCCTACACCTTGCTGTTATGCACACAGAGATGCTTTCTTGCAGTAACTATATTGGATAAACCACCTATTTCTCTATGCTCTCTCTAAGCACTGCTCCGCTCCTGGACAGGGATCCTCAATCCCATTCATGCTTGCATCTGGTGTTGTGTTCTATCTTACCTCTGCCAGCTCTACTGGTCCAGCAGTGTGGGACAGTGCTGAATGTAGAACACAGCTGAGTTTTGGTCATCTGAGTTATACTTCAGACTGACCGTGATCAGGTCAACCCCAAATATCAGCCTAACCTGTACCTTGAGTTACATTTCTTGCTTTGACCCATGTAGCTTTTCAGAGAAGATACAGCTAGTTGAATCTGATGTGTCTTAAACCAGATGTTTCATATCTAGTGTTATGGGAGGGCAAAACTCAGTGTTGCACTTCACCTAGACAGAAGGCTACCTTTAAGCAAGGTTTGCTTAAAGAAGTGCTATTACCTGGTGTGTTGCCTGCTACAGCCCAGTACTGTGGCTTCATCTCCATCATGAGATCCATTTTTTCAGATTAGAATCCATCACATAACCAGATGCACAGGATCTCCTGATAAACCTTAACAAGTCTTGGAAGAGCAAACTGCTTTGTTTGTCTTAAACTGCCTTTAAGACTCAGGGAAGCCAACTGCCTATTTACCCACCCTAGTGGTGAAAAAAGTGCTTGGGAGGTGAAAGAGGCCATGGCAGCACAGCATGTCTTCACATGCCCCAAGTGAAAATTATACCCACAAAAGCTGCCACGGCAATTTTAAGCTTGGAACATTTTCCAGATCTCTCATAGTTAATATTGTGGAATGTTTCAGCAGTGTTTGTAGTCATGAATGTAGGAAGGAAAAGCTAGTCCATAATTTTTCTGCCCGCTGTTTATAAATACCGTATGTTCCTAATGTGGGATTTTCTTTTCCTTCCCATTGTCTCCTTTATATGGTCTAACTCAGATTGAGGTGGGGGGGGGGGGTGTATTTTTAATGCTGTTTTATCATGGGAGGAGGTGTTTTTGTTGTATTTATTTGGGGTTTGTCCATATTTTTCAGAGTTACTTCTACAACAATGACACTTTTAACTTCAATTATGCCCAAGCCAAAGCTGCAATGGGCAATTTTAGTGAAGCTGAAGAGGTATGTATTTATTTTCTTTGAAAAAAAAACAATGGAAACATTTCCCCGATATTCCCCTCTTTCCTTCCTTTTCTTCACCCAGATCTTCATGTCGGTTGAAAATAAGCAGGTTCTGTGGAACATCTTCTTCCCCTTCTTAGGGGAACTGAAACTCTCAGTGAGCACCATTCAGAAAAGATTATCTTGCTAATCTTGTAATGTGAGGTATACAGGGAGTCATGCTGCTGGTGGTGCATCACAAGAGTGCTTGCAGCTACCTCTAATTGATCAAAGAATGGCCTCTTAATCAGATTTGCTATGCTTTGTCTGGGATCCCAGGCACTCTTTTTGTTCAGTCTGAGTAGGGCATGCTAAGTAAAAGACACTGAATAGTTAAGAGCTTCTAGGTGTCCCTAGAAATTTGTTTAAAAAAACAAAAATCTTCCTCTGGGGTATGTGGGAGGAAAAGAGGAACTGCTTACTATCTTATTCAGCAGCATTCATATGCAGCTGGAAGAGATTAACTTCTACACCCAGTACTTTTTTATGTCTGTGTGCAGCAGAAACTTAATTACATCTAAAATATGCAAAAGCAAATAGCTATTATGAAGGTGGAAGCAACATTTTCCACAAGACCAGAAAAGAAGACAAGCCACAAAAAAAATCCCACACCACATGGTCTAAAGTGAATCATATAGGTTTGGTTGGTTTGGGGTTTATGTTTTGTTTTTCCAGTCTATCTAACTCTTTAACTATCCAGGTTTGTCAATAATAGATCCCCCCTGGCTTTACAAGTTGTCTCTCCCCCCCATCCCTACCCTTCCCCCCAGAACCCTCACTCCTTCATTTCTGTGACCCAAAATTGCATCTCTCTTTAAGAAAAGCATCCAAGACTGTAATGAAGATGGATATGTATTTCAATTCAACAAGCTTTCAATTCATTTAGCCTCATGAAAATCTTTTAGAACTATGCTAGCAGGCTATGCTGATTCCTGAAACTCCATAAAAATGATAATGCTATAAGTAAGTTTTGGCAGCAGCTGGGCAACAAAGAAACACAAAGTTGTAAAGTCCTGTTAATCTACGTTTTTCCTCTTATGTTTTTTAGAAGCTGTTCTATAGAAACTTGTGTTATATAGGTGATGCATTTAAATACCAGAATTATTTAATTACAGAATTATATAATTACATTGATTCATATGGCCTCATGTCTGATCTTTGGTCATGATGACAGTTCCATATAAAGCTCAGCCTTCCCCAGTGTCTCATAAACTTGTAAAACATCTACATATAGCACTTACTAAGTTATTTATAAGCATGCCTCCCTGGACATAATAAAATAAAACATATTATAAAGTGCTACTTACAGTGATAATGCTGCTTTCTTTTTATTTCTTCCCTATTACTACTTCTCCTCCCCCTCTAAATTAGGGGATCAGCAATGTTTAAGCAATACAAATGTCAGCAATTTGTATAACTCACTGTTCCAGTACATGCATATATGTTTACATGCGTATATGCACATTCATATAAAGGTATTTTGATTTTTGCCAGTAGCATCCAGTATAGTTACAAATATACTTGAGAAAGGCATAAATAGCTTTTATTCTTCTTTGAGCAAAGCCAGAGTACATTTTAAAATGTATAACTTCCCCCATACATCCCTTTTTATGCAGAATGTAACAAACCTGTATTTGTTCAGTAAGGTATAAAAGATGAATGCTTTGCCTGCAAATCTTACTGAAACTGAAATGGTTAGAAATGGCTTATTGCAGACCTGGAATGGTCTGACATGTATGGAAAGAAAGTCTCATCTACATGTGAAACTTGTAATATTTCAAGAAGATGCTAATACAATTGCTTGCATTGCTTCCTAAACAAACACATTCCAAATAGCTTTTCCCACAGGCCCAGTGTTCCTTTGTGCTGTTTGTGTTGCATGGCCGCCCACTGGCACTTGTTCAGGGCAGGCCGCACCCTCTGCACAGCTTGGTGTTCTGAAGCTACACAAGTCCCTTGACCAACAGGGCACTGTGTGAATCCTCCACCTACTCCACATAGAGGGATGCCCCCTACACTGCAATTGCATACCCAAACTCTTCTCATGAGCGGTTGTTTGTGTGACTTAAACCTTATCTGTGTGTTGAAATGAGGAAGGTTTGCCTTCTGTTTGTTTAAAAGTACATGTGTGTATAATCTTTCATTTTCCTTCTTCCTGCAGGTGTTCCTTTTGATCCAGAGTGAGAAGATAAAAAGTGATTTTGTTTACCTTAGCTGGCTGGCTCGCTGCTGTGAGTCACTTCACTTTCAGCATTGCAGAATACAGATCCTCCTCTATTGCGTCAGTCCTGGCAATCCACTCTCCTAATTGAATTTAATGTTGTAGGAGGATTCAGGACTATGAAAGTGAAAAGCTGATTACATTAGTTATAGTGTGGGTGGTTATTACACCTTTCATACCTCTGGCTTTTATAAGCAATTACTGCTTCAGTGCAATGCTGTTATAGTACTGTCAGTGCAACTTTGTCCTGACCAGTGACCCTTTTTCTTCTCAATTGTCTACTCAATTGCTTGAGTGAAGACTTCCTGTCTTAAAAGACTGAGTTACAGCTCTAAAATGTTGTGTAAAACACAAAATAGAAGCATTCATACTGGGTCAGGCTCAAGGGTCTGTCTGCCTTTAAGGTTAGCCACTGTCAGATGCCTAGGAAGAGAAGAATCAGGCAAGCATACACGGTATTTTTCTTCCTACCATGTTACTCTACATGTTATCCAAACTCCTATGCCTGAGGGATATCCTCATAATCTCCAGCATGTGTTTTTCTTCCAAAAACTCTTAGAAGAGTTCTTTCCTTGAATTTCCTTGAATCCTGGAAATTTTTGCTGTGTTTAATATTCTATAGCAAATCTTATTTACTTTTATTTACTAGTTTTTAAAACACTGCAGAGTACAGCTCAGTACAGAGACAGCTGCAGTGCCACATACAAAATAGTATAGAAGTGGGCTTTTCTAAGGACTCAAGTCTGAGACTCCCTGGGCTAATTTGTTTTCCTTACAGGCCCTCAATACAAAAATGTTTTCTTATCAAACCATTTTCAGCAGTTATATCTGGAATGTAAATATGTATGTTTTGGGATGTTATACCATATTGCAGATGTAGTAAACATCTCCTAACATGATCTTTCCAGGCATGCACATCACACATAGGGATGCCTATCTATGACTCTTGTTTTAGGATGTGCCAGTTTATTTCCTTTTTAATTAAGCTGCAGCACCAGATTGTGTTTGAGTGTTCTATATATGAATGTTTTATTTGAATTTTTATGGGAATTATGAAATAGTGATCTTTTTGTGTCAAGTATGTAAATTACTAACAGATCATAGTATAGTACATTAATGTCAGAGTATGATTAGGGTTGAGTAGTAAACAATTCAATGCTGAAATATTTCGAAGGAGCAAAAAGTACCAGAGATGCATCCTTTTGCAAGACAGAATGTAATATTTGTTTAGTATGATAGTACTTTTTATACCTGATTCTTCTTGAAGAGAAGGTTAAAAACGTTGGATTAGTGCAGAACTGCATTGCTCTAGGTAGATTGGTGTTGGAAATTGAGAACTGGCTTTATCACTGTATATGGTATTTGAAGCTGATGAGAGATAAATCCAATTTGATGTCTTGCTGCCTCCTAAATGAGAAGAATCTGTAAATTCTGATTTGGTGTTGTATGTTTATCGTTGATTACTATCCAGTCTTCCTGCAATATAAGTATAGACACAGTGGAGACAGATAGAACAAGCTAAATTGTTCCTCTTTTGAAAAAGCACAGGAGTGATCCTTATGTGAATAGCCAGGTACTCTCAGAGCAGCTGTTAAGCTTGAAAAATCAAGGAAAACCTAATTTAATTTTCTTTTCTCCCAGTGTTTGAATGAACCTGGAATTATGAATACCAACCATAGATTCAAGAGAATGGCTTCTTATCACCAAGAAATAGAACCTTTGTGTTTAAACACCCTAGTAGAATTTCTACTCATCGAGATAGAAGATTCAGATTAATTTATTTCTAACTGTGATGTTTAAAGTTAAAGATCAATGAAAAATTCTAGTCATATACACAAATTTAAAACCAGCATGGGATCTCAGAAATTTAGAAACATTTTTTTCTAGTAATGACAAGTTTTGTTATGCTTGGAGGGGCTTCAACCTCTGCCATTTCCTTTTGATTTGTTATGAATCATGGAAATTGAATGTTTAGACTGACATGGGCACCAAGTATTAAAGACCTCAGTTTGGTGCCAATTAAAATTTTTTTGTGTGTAAGGACACACAATTCTAAATCTTACCGTATAAATGGATTGCCATAGTTCATTGTCCTGCATAAAAAACTTCTCTGATGCTTTCCGTTCTGTTCCTTAATCACATCTGAAATCATGAGAGTTGTTCTTGTTGCTTATCTGAGAAATATAAATTAAGGTGTAAACACTCGAATTGTTCCTTTTGACACTGGTGTTCTCTGCTGAATTGGCTATTATCACTAGTAAGGCAGAAGATAAGGACAAGTTCCCCTTCCCAGCCTCATGCTTATGGCTGAGGCATTTACATTAAACAAAGAAATACAGGAATATCTGTTCCACCTGCCACTGAATAATGTGCATAGCATATTCTTTTCACAATTCCAGCTTTTTCTTGCTATTGCAGATATTATGAATAAGAAACCACAGCTAGCCTGGAAGCTCTATCTGAAGATGGAAACATCAGGGGACTCCTTTAACCTATTGCAGCTCATTGCAAATGATTGTTACAAAGTAAGTTTTCTCTTTAGAGCTTGGTGTATGGCGTGTTAATTCAGTGATTGTACCAACAGTCATTTTTGATAGGTTTTATCATTATCATCACTAGTGAATTTTCTGTTATAACAGCAGGATGTCTAATAATGTGGATGAGTTGGCAAGGATTAGTCAGTATTTTAACCTACAGGCCTTCTTGGTAGAGAACCCATTGATTAAACTGTTGGTAAATTACTGCATGCTTGAGCTATAAATAATGATAACAGTTCCTTCTCCTACTAGGAATTCATTATGGGTATAAAGGACAAAAACTTTAAAGGAAAAAAAATCTAGGATAGATTCAGCAAGATGCCTCATGCTTTTTTTTTTTTTTTTTTTTTTTTTTTTTTTTTTTTTTTTGTCAGGACAGTATTGTGTTTTCCTTAAAGTTTGTAAAGGGAGATACTCCTTGTGATTTCAAAAGCAATATTCTAAAACTGAAAGAATTGTCCCCTGTACGTCTTTCAAGTACTCAGTTACCATCTCATCCTAAAAGTCTAGATGCTCGAGCAAGTGACTCTGCCTCTGGTGTTTCCCAAAAATGCAATTTGTGAAAGCAGGTTGACAATCAGACCTCATGTAAAATCTCTCTCTAGATCATTTAAAGTCTCACTTAAATCAGTTGATTGCTTTGTCTAAATTCTTTTCAAAACCTTCTTGTCCTGAAGAGGAGAAGTAACTCTACATTTTGGACTTATATAGAGGTCTTAAAAGCTGCATGTATAGAGCTAAATTTTTCAGCCTGTTATATGTCTGCATATGGCCATAAATGACTGCTCCAAAATTGTTACTTAAGTAATGTGTCTTTCTACACTAGCAGCCATTGTACCTCTTGAACTAAATGGCAAGGTCCATGTTGTTTGATTTTATGTGTCATTTTTCAGTTGTTTCTGAAACATTTCATTATATTGGAGATCCACAGACAGCACCAGAGATGTATCATGAGAAGGAAGTTGCATTAGGCTTTGCTCAGTGGAAAACATGAATGAGCATGAATGGAACACTCAGCAGTGTCCTGAAAGGTGGTGTAGCTGGATGCCTCATTGCTGTGCTGATAGAAATTGTTCAGTGAGGAAGCTGACATGCAGGATTTCATGCAAATTTCTTGATGCTTTTTATGCAATAGCCCATCTTGTCCATATGGGGAACAGCACATGACTTGGGGTGAAGCATTTCCTAGATTTATGTCAGATAGAAGGAGAACATTAAATCTGTATCTGCTTAGTGGAACTAGATCAGATACTAATTTGGATAGATCAGTATTCTAATTTTTCTTTTTAGCTGACACATCTGATAGTGTTCATACTCACTATCTTTAATCCCATACATTTAAGTGTTTGCCAGTCACCAGTGGTTAAAATCAACATTTATGCGAAGAGAGAGAATTATTACTCATCCTGTAGTACCAGTGTTTCTCTGAGTAAGGTTTCCAAATGTAGCTCCCACAGCCGGCACGTTTTTCTCTGCAGGCTTCCAGCTACCAAAGGACAGGAAGTTGTGCTCAGTCTACCTTCTGTGATCTCTCATGGGAAGATGCTAGTCACAAACAACATTGCCCTTCAGGCTTGCTCAAGTGGAGAGCACTCATACAGCCCACATGAGATGTGCTATGCTGACTTCAAAAGCCACAGTTAATCTGGTCACTCCTTTTGCATTGACTGTTGCCAAGCAACTTGCTCCTGGTTCCCAATTACAAGTAGAGAACCTCAGGCAGAAAAGATAGGGTATACATAGGGATTTTCCTATGCTAAGGAAAATTTTGGATTTTAGAGTCACCGAATCATCTTTTGTACTGTATTGTGATAGCAAAGAAAAAAGTTATACCCAGAAAATAAACAAATATGTGGCCATGTCTACATGAGGAAATGTGGTTTCATTTTCAAATGTCTGCACTAGTTGGAGGTTGATATTCTGTCAAGGGTTTTGGTATAGTTGGTACGACACTAGATAAGGGCACCTCAGAAAAAGATGTTGTAATACCACCTCTTTCCCATTTCTTTAACTGCAGTGTCCCTGTTCTGTGTCACTTGCTGCCTGCAGAAAAACAGGAAAATGCACATTGCTTCTACAGCTTACTGCTCATTTCTGAAAACTGGGTTCAGTGTTTTTAATCCCCTTCTGAAAGATGGTCAGGAATAATGTTTCACTTTCTGTGCAGATGCGTCAGTTTTACTATTCAGCCAAAGCCTTTGATATTCTGGAGAGACTGGACAATAATCCTGAATACTGGGAAGGCAAGAGAGGTGCTTGTGTGGGTGTATTTCAAATGATCTTAGCTGGCCGAGAAGCAAAGTGAGTATTCTGTGTTGTATCTGAATTTATTTTGCTCTTTTCCTCTTTTCAGCTAGCTGTAAGCCAGAATCATAATCTCAGCTTTAGGACTACATATCATCTTCTAATCTTTTATTGAGCTTTCAGAGAATAGACACTCCATCCAGAGGCTCCATATGCAGTCTTCAGCTGGAAGTCTATCTTCCACACCAACAGTTACAGAATATATGGTAGAGAATAATTTATGAGCAATTGCTGTGGACTATAAAATACCAAAATACTTTAGTCATCATCACTAGGAAAAGCTAGGTTGTAGTGTAGTAGTATGTTCATGATCTGGGGAAAACAACATCGTGTAGAATGGAAAACTATCACATGATGTTTTTAAAGGCATAGAACAGAGCTAAGGAAACATTTACTCAACTCTATAGGAAGGACATGATTTCTCTAAACAAAGAGTAGATGAGACTGTGCTTTTGTTAAAATTTGCCTTCTGAAGACACTGACCGTGTCACACAAATATACTTACTTGATGAAAGCTTAAAGGAAATCATCTGTGTTACTGATAATTTTGTTTTCGGCCCATTTCACTGGATGGGGAATGAGAGAGTGTAGTGAAGCTGTATTTAAGAACTGCTCTCTTGTGAATATTCTGCTGTGATGCCAGATGGCCATTGTCTTCTGGCCAAAGTTGCTGTTTCCTACATGACTGGTAGGTGTGTATCTTGGCTTCTACACCTTCCTTCTATTCACTTCTCTGCTGGAATAATCTCATTAACTACTATACCTTTCAAGTGTCCTTTTAACAATCACTGCAGCACATGCAGTAAAACACACATAACTTGCCTGTTTTTCAAAGTATGCAATTAAGTTCTTATTGTAAACTAACTGGCAAACTGCATCAGGATCTATATAGGTTGAATAGTATTAGGTCTCTTCTATTAGGAATGTTGATTTCCATGTTATTTGTGTTTATGTGTATTGTGTTATGTGTAAAGTGCTTTGGCAGCATTAAGCTAGATGTTGCCATACTAAAGACTAGCAAATAACATTAAAAATTTTTTTTAAGTTTGGTTTATTCTGGGGAACAATTTTGCAAGAGTGAGGGTATGTATACAAATATACACATATGCAGACACTAAACTAATTACATTTTGGTTATTTTATTGTTTAACTTATCATTTCTTTACAATTGTATACAAGACCTTTTCATTGGTCACTTTTTTGGTCTCTGGGATCGCATCTAGTGTGCATTTTAACCTATTCCAGCACTGCAGATGAATGGACCTTTCTGTCTCAGAGAACCTATGTTTTGTGAAATAGCTTGATGTGAGCAGTTCATGTGTATCATATGGGTCTAACCCTCACTTAAATCTTTGCTTTTCACCTTTGTAGAGAGACTCTTCGGGAAGTTCTGCACCTTCTGAAGAGCACTGGTAATTCTCAAGTAGAGTACATTGTTCGTGTCATGAAAAAGTGGGCCAAGGAGAACAGAGTCCCTCTTTAAGTCAGTGTCACAAAATGAACCAGGTCAGTTGCTCCTGTATGCCTGGCTGCAAGACAAGGGTTTTGGTTTCTCCTGTGCATTCTGGGTATCTCCTTCCTTGCAGGACTTTAGGCATTCTAGCAGGTTGACCCAGCAGAGGAAGAATGTCCTGCAGTGAGATTCAAAACATTCAGCAAATTGGTTTCGGTTTTGGGTTTTTTTTAGTTTCTATTATAAATTAAAATTTGATTGGCATTTTTTCTGATGCACCACTCTATTCCTCGAATATTTTTTTTAATAGTAGTTCCAACTGTCTACAAAATCAAGGTGCTCCTCAAATGTTCCCCACATTCCTCCACAGAAGTTACTGAACTGCATGGTGGGTTTTTCCCCAGCAAGCCTTTTGGCCTCTGGAGAAGAACCATTTGTTACATGACTCAGACAAACCTACTTCAGCAAGTGATAGAATGTGGCAAATAGAGATGGTGACAGTGATACCATCAGGCACTGCTAGGGTATCAGATAATGCAAAAGGCTTAACATAGAATCATATGATCATAAAATGGCTTGGGTTGGAAGGGACGTTAAAGATCACCTAGTTCCAACCTGCCATGGGCAGGTACAGCTTTCAGACAGTTTTTTTTTTTACTCAGAGCTGCTCAGGTTCCTCAATGCTCTATCAACCTGGCCTTGAACAGTTCAAGGGGTGGGCCATCTACAACTGCTCTGGGTAACTTGTTCCAGTGCATCACCACCCTTATAGTAAAGAATTTCTTCCTGATACCTAAGGTAAACATAATCTCAGTTTGAAACCATTCCCTCTTGTCCTGTCACTACACCCCCTTTTGAAAAGTCTCTTTTCTTAAGGACTTTTATAGATAACCTATCTGGGTATTCTGAGGAGTATCCTTTTCTGGATGAATTTCAATTACCAATACCTTAATTTGGGGGGTTGTTTGTCCGTAAGGATTGTTTTCTCTCTTATCATCTTTTTCAGAGCATGGAGACTTATTTGACTGACAGTATTATTCAATCTCACTTTGAAATTTAACACTCAGAACATTTATTCATGTTAATATAGTTCACATGAGAACTTTAGAATCTGATGGATAAAAAGATCTTTTGAATTATTTTGTTCAGCATTTACCACCGTAATGAGCAATATATTCATTTTTCTTTTGGATTTATTATACCGTCCTGTTTTTTTAAGGAGAACAGTTCAGGAAATACATAATTCTAAGAGAAGGCAACAGTTATAAAATAAAAATGTCTTATACATTTGATAGTAAAAACATTTGTATATTATTTGTAGAAGAAAACTTTACATTTTATAAATCTGTAAAATACTTGAGAAGTATTTTTTTATCTTTTGAGGGAAATTCAGAATACCATATTCTCTACTGTCTGTGCATTGATTAAAGCTCTTATTTGAATCTACAGTTGAATGTCTGATTGGTCTGTGTTGCTTCATATTGCAGAAGTTGAAATAGTGTATTCATTTTTCTGTGGAAGAGGGCAGGTTTGTGGCTGATTGCTAAGTGTATGTTCATTAATCAGTCAAAGGCAAGCCAACGGCCTTGGTCCTCATTTTATAGTAGTTTGCTGAAACTAAGGCAGCTGGGTGTATGTGGAACATGCATAACTTTCTGCCATATAATATGTCTGGTTTTACTGCTTTAAGCAAATAATATGGGTATCATTGTTCAAGTGTCTAGAAGTACATTGATAGTTGTGGTTACTTGCACTTAAATCTAGAAACTGATCCATCACACTAGCAACAATGAGCCTTTCAGCAGAGGCAGTGTTACACTCATTCAAAAGAGGTGTGAAAGGAGCAGTATTTTCACTGAAAGTAGTTACAAAACACTTCACTCATGAACAGCATTTTTCTTTTCCATCTCAGTTTAATTAACTTGGAAACAGATTGGGAATACAATTATGAATCTTGGTACAAAGCTTCAAAAAATCATGTTGGTGGCTTTGTAGCAGATGTTAAATGCATCTAATTACTCCCTTTATTGAAGCTTAACCTGCAGGAGAGCTGAAGAGCATCCAAATCTGTTACACACCATTCTACATGTTGGTTGAATCTTCTGAAATAAGTGTGATAGCTTTGCAGCATAAGGGCTTGGGGGCCAATTTTAACTTCTCTTGTCTGTGACAAGAAATTTTAATGCAGAAGGGAAGAAGTTTTTTATTTAAACTCACCTTTATTTACTGTAGCCATAATGTCATATTTGATATGCTAAATAACATGGGGTTTAGCACAGTGCCTTTTATTGACTGGCAATAAAGCTTTTATCATTTAAGATAAAACAGGGGACTGCAGGGCTTTGCCTTGAGCAGTGATGAAATAAGGTATTTTACATATTGTCTTAGCATTTTTAGGTCTTGGTAATAGAACAGATATGTAGGTACTATTAAAATGCAGAACAAGAAAACTACTGAAATACTGGTGTTTATTTTACCTTAGAAATACATCTAGATTGTGTCTTCCATTGTTTAATCTGAGGTCATATTCAAAGAACAGAGATGAGAAGTTGCCTTAGCTGATACAGAAATGAAAGGTAGTAAAGAATAGATAAAATTTTATCCCTGTCCATTTCCATATTTTCCTAAACTGTGGAAATTTAAGGAGTCAAGGTACTCTAAATGGGATGGCTAGGAGTGAAGGCAGATGACCTATTGAGCAAGCAGACAGTGAAGAATGCATGTGCAGAGTCAGGGAAATGGGTAAATTTATTGGGTCAGGAGTAAGTGAATATAAAATTGAAACAGTGGCATTTCAGATAATGTAATGAAAGGAAGACTAAAGCAGAAAGAAATTGCTGCATCATTATAATTTCAAGGAAGAATATGGAAATCAGAGTTAGACTCTGAATAAACATCTGATTCTGGAAAAATAAGCTACAGAGACTGCAGAGAAGCTGCTCTGCTAGCAATCATAGGATTAATAGTCACTAGCAGAGAAAGCCAACCCCCAAACAGCATGTAACTGCTTTTAGTTGAGCGCTGACCCATTCCTGATGGATAAGAAAGTCCACCTTGAATTAAACTTGTTAATACCTGAACAACAGCTATGACAGAACACCTAAGTGAATTAAACTGGAGGCAAAGGGCTCACTGTGAAAGAAAAGTCATGTCACATTATAGCTCTGGACTGTAGCAGGCATTTAGGTTTATTTGGTTCCCTCAGCTGCAAGCTGGCTCATTGATCTTCATAAGAAAGCTGCCTGAGTGTGAATGAGGAACTTGGCTAGTAGGTAGTCAAGCACAAAGTAAACAATTACCTAAATGGCTGTGGCTACCTGTAGCTTCACTATATGGGAGCTATAAATACATTGAAGAAAACATCAAGATTTTGCCCACTGCTTTACTCTTTGACCATTTTTCCTCTGTATTATCTCCAGAAGTAACTTCCACTCATTCTTTTTGAAGTTTCATTTCCAAATTTCCTTAAGCAGACAATTGCATGAAAGTGTTACCAGTAACACTAAAATGAAGTCATTAATCAACTGATAGATAAGCTGGCCTGACACTATGTAGTGCAAGATGGTAGATTTCACCAGTGTTAAATCCAATAACTAACTCGACTTACCATAAAATATTTGCCAGAAAAACTTAAGAGTGTTAATTTGAAAATGGATAATGAAAAATCCGTTTTATTTTGAAATTTATTCAAATGGTTAAATCATATTTGCTTTTTTAGAAATTGTACCTTAATTCTAAATTCAACTTGTTTAGCCTTGTTTTCTAATATTCAGTTCTTCCAATGTTCATCATTGCTGTTAACCATTAAAGCCCAGCATTCTTTGGTTTGGTTTGGATTCTTGTGGTTTTCTTTGGAGTTTTTTGGGTTTTTTTGGGCTTTTTTTTTTTTGTCTTTTAAAGTGCAGCAAGTCAATTCTTGTTTGTATGAAAGACAGATTCCCCTATAAAGGTGTTTTGCTGGCAGTCGGTTTGCCAACAGATTTTTTTTGAAAACATGGCTGCTTAGCCACTGGGCAAAATTTATCTCTGTATGTAACACTGGAAGATGCTTCTCCATAGTGCTGCTTGCTTTTCTTCTGCACGAGTACTCAAAGACTGCATTCACCCTTTTGGCCATGTTATCACAGGGGAGCCTCGCACTAAAGTAGTTCTTGGCTGGGACATGATAGCTAGGATGTTTCCAGAATACAGTCTATCCTTTGGAAGAGACAACCTACCTTTTGTTCTACAAAAATACAGTTTGTTCAAATTGGCTTTGTTTTCCACATTATGCAGATCACTCTGCATGACTGCTTATGCCCACTAAGTACTAGTTTCTTTCTCTGGAGCTATTTATTAGCACAGTTTTACAGCTGTATCTGAGTCATCCAGGGGTATGTTGGATCCTCCATACTTCCAGGATCCCCAAGACATTGTTATTGATGACTGATGGCTGCTTTTCATCATTTATCATTCTCAACTTATTTAACATGTACCTTTCAGATAGGGTATTATGCTATTCTTTAAAATTAGGTATATGACATCAGAAATGTATGCATTGCACTTGCAGGAACTACAGCACTGTTATATTCAGCTAAACTTGTATAAGATCCATGTCATAGGAGATACTTCCCATTCATTCTTTATTAAAGGAGCCTTTCAGCATCCCACAGAGACTGATAGGGTCGAGTTGCTCCAGTCCTTTTGCGTAATTTGAAATAACTCTTTTTTTTGGCCACACACTAAAAGGTTACCTGTGACTTTGTAGAGTTTAAGCTTTCATTTGGAACAAATAAAGCAGGCATTTCACATCTCTGGGCAAGGGACAGCTCCTAAATTCCTTATAGGTCTTGCTTAATTGATTAATTACACTAGCATCTATTTATAGATTTAAAAATAAAAGTAATGTCTATATTTAGTAAGAGCTGTGACTTTTGAGAAGACACAGTGACACAGTGTATTCAAATAAAAAGAGAACTTCTGTTTCAATTCATGCTTACATGCTTGAATTGTGCTTAGTTGTTTCACATTGTATTATTCTTAGTAATTCTTTAGAAGAATTTAAAATAATGCAGTAAAATAAATAATGGTCTTTAACATGTTTTTACAATAGACCTTCAAGACCATGGGTCTCCAGTTATTTGAACAGGAAATAAGTTGTCCCATAGTTTGTAGTGATTCTCAGATACAGTTGAATTGAACTAAAAAGTGGGATACTATGTATGCTGTTCCATGAACCTAGGAATTGCATTAAGTTTTTTGCAGCCCTTAAACCATACCTTGAGCTGGTCCTTAACTGGAGATGAGTAATGAGCCTTAGACTCCACCTTGATCACTGTAAGCAACTTCCATGTGGTCAGTTCTGTGGAAAAAAACACACACAACAGTGCAGAATTATAAAAGGTAACATTTTAAGAACATATGTAATAATGTTGACATGTTTCCATCATGTAGTAAAGAACAATGCTCCAGTTCCAACAGCTGCATTGCTCATTGTAACAGCTACAATTTTCTTGGATGATTTTGTCCTTAAGCATGATGGGATCATTATGCATGTCTACTCTAAAGCTACTAGTACTCTTTTTCTTGCCTTACATTAATGGGTGAGGCCATTATTTGGGAGCCATTATGTGACAAAACTCAATATCTTATTTTGCAGAGCTGGTGAATTAACTCAGATCACATGATGTCATTGTGTCTCATGAATCCATGTGTGAAAGCTGTCTCTAAGAAAATGTTGCAAAAATTAAATTACAAAACCTGATAAACCAAGTCATAAACTGCCTGATATATTCCCATACTGATGATTATCCTACTGTTTTCATTCTGCCAGTTCAGTCTTACTTTTGTCTGACTTATTCATGATGCCACATGTGCTGAACTTAGTCATTACTGAACAAACTGAGAAGCTGTCTCTATAAAATTGTGGTGGTTTTCCCCACTGTTTAAAGGCAGAAGAGCTATTTTCTGGTCACAGCAAAGTAATTTCTGAGGCAAGCTTTACAAGACTCCTGACTCAGTTTAGCCAGTTGTTCTCAAGCAGCTTTTATCACTTTTCATTCTGCACATCCTCATTCCCTACTGAGTGTTTTCTCTTCCCGTCTCCCCATCAATGTGATGGGCCTTACAGGACTACCAGACTGCTGCTAAAGTGCTGCTGTTTTCCACTTCTCCCTTCCTCCCCTTGCACCACCTCTGAGCATGACTTGCCTCACTCCCACTTCACAGGCATTCGAGGCAAGATATTTTCAGATTTGTAAAACGCTAAGACCTGTTGTTAAAAACGAGAGCAGGCTCCCAGTACTAAAGTGATTTCAGCATTTATTAGAAGAAAAAGAAAGGCCTAAAGCATGGGGGCCCGCGGGCCGAGCAGGAGCGTTCCCGTCGAGGATGCGGCAACGCTGGCGCTGGGTCTTCCTGAGCAGCGATGTCCCCGATGTCCCAGATGGAGCGGCACGCATTCGGTGGGTCAGAAGCCCCTTTTTATCCTGGTTTTTTTTTTTGTCTGGTTTTTTTTGGGTTTTTTTTGGTTTGTTTTTTTTTTTTTTGGCCCTTTGGATTGGTTTCTTTTTGGAAAAGAAACCAAAAGGTTTCTTCAAGGTTTAAGGCGCTTGATTGGCCCATTACAGTTCTGTCCAGGCTGGCTCCTTTCGCTTTGGGGCGGTGCACTTTACTTAGGTGTATTATGGTACGTTGAGTACCGTATTTCTTTTAACTACCCTTTTAACCCCTTTTACCATAACCAAACTAACAGTACATGTTTAATGATCTATCAACTATTTTACAACAGTTTCTAACCTATTTTTAACACTGTGGAAGACTAAAAGTCAACATGACACTCAGAATAACTCAGTCTCTTAAAACAGTGAGGAGGTGTTCAGATAAGAGTAGACTGTACTATTACTTACCAATGTCAGGGGTAATTCTTTTAAGGTCAGAAAAATGACATCTGAAATAGGAATGTTATACAGAAAATGTAGTTTATTTTCACAAGCATTTTAGGTATGTACCATCCACTCTATCCTTAAAATCATCACTTCTATTGCTGCTATTCTACACTTGTTTTAATGCGCTCAAAAAATTTCACAACATGTCTTCTGAAAATCCAACTTGAGGTGGAAAAAAAATTAGTTTTAAAGAATTTCATTTGTCTATTTAAATTATTCATATATGAAAAATCGTTTTTCATATGTAATTTTTCAGATTTTTTTTTAATGCTGTGGCAAATCAAAAGAAGCTTTGTGTTGAATCTGCAAGTTCAGTATGTAGTTAATTCTTGGTGATAAATATGTGCTTTGCTTTTTTGAAGGCAGTTTGGCTTGGAAATAAAATCATGGAAGTATGAAAATGCTGAACTGCACATGCAAAGTATGCTTCTGACGATTCTGATCATAAGCTTGTATGAATGTTAAAAATGCGGTAATTTGTTTATGCAATCACTCTCAGCTGTCTGTGATAATGTGCACTTACCTAGGTGTGGAACTTATGTCAGTAAAAGCAGTTCCAAAGTGCTAAGAGGCATTACAAAAACTTGGTTAGGAAATTGGAGTTTTGGTAAAACCAGTCTGAAAGTGAAAGGAGGGAGGAACAAAAAAGGAAAATATTTCTTCAAGGTCACAGAAAATATTATGTTGTATGTCTTAATAACTTTTAGAAGGTTGCTTTGCCATCTACATATATGTATTACATGAAATTCTCCTTTTTGGGAGGATGATCAGTGTGTGACAGGTGTTGCCTAACAGTAACTATAATAATCTAAAATCTATTACAGTATTTAGTAAAAATAGGTTTCCTATAATTATCACAATATTTATATTTCACTAAGAACTAGGAAATATCACGGTGACAAGTGACGAAGGCTCCTCTAGCCAGCAGTCTGCCTGAGTCCACTCTCAAGGACACTCTCAAGAGTGTTTGTCTTCTGCTAGATCAGCACCCACAAGAGAGACCCTGAGAGGGCAAATCTGTGGCACATTACCTTTTGTAGTTCTGAGAATTACTTCCAGACCCTTTTACCTCATTAAACAGCATTACTACTGCTTTTAGTGTAAAAATTGCAATTCACACTGAGAACTCACTACCTGGCTAGTCTTTCTTTCTTGTTTTACAGGTGGGTGGCAGAGCTACAGGAAAGCATGACTCATATTCTTTTGTGGCTTTCATTGCTATTGGGAGAATAAAACGGCAGACAACAATGCAGAGATAAGACAATAACCTGACTCCAAAGTTTCAGACAGCCTGGTAATCTTCGGCTGCCTCCAGGGGTGCTGGCCTGATGGAACAGGCTTTTCATCGGAGATAAGCATCCCATGCCACAAGTATCTTTAAAGAAATAGTGCAAATGAGGAAAAAGTGGGGGACAACTTCCCAGTGCACATAATCCCTCTCAATCTCTGTAAACATCTAGGTGTTTTTACACTTTCAAATGAGCAGGTGTGAATCATAAAAGAGCTACCATTAAGGAAGTCTATTCTTTTCAATAACAGCTCCTCTTCAGTTTTAAATTCTCCTTACGGTACAGTTTAAGTGATTGTCACGATCAACACAGGCAGATGCTCCTCAGTTTAAGTTTCTTTGTCAGTTCCTTGAAGTCTGCTCCCTTTGTTGTATTTTTACTTGTATTTTTAAGGAAGAAAGTGTGTGTGTGTGTGTGTGTGTGTGTGTGTGTGTGTGTGTGTGTGTGTATGCCCACGCACATTACTGGGTACTCCTCTACAAAATCCAGGATTTCAACTAAAAGGTTATTTTAAAGAACTATTGAATCGTTCAGGTTGAAAAATACAACTTTAAGTTCATTGAATCCAACCATTTCCTCAGCAATACCCTAGCCACCACTAAGCCATGTCCCTAAATGTCACATCTACATAGCCCTTAAATACCCCCAGGGAGTGTGAGTCAACCACTTCCCTGGGTGTCCTGTTCCATTGCTTGACAAACCTTTTGATTAAGAAATTTTTCCTAATATCCAATTAAAATCCCCTTTGGTGCAATTTGAGGTCAACTTTATCTTGTGCTGTCGCTTGTTATTTTGGTAATTCAGTGGCTTTAATTTTCTTGTGATCACATAGAAGGTAACTAATTTTTTTCCCCTGTTTTTTCTTCCTTTTTAGAAAAGTAAAGAATAAACCTGCAAAGAGGAATTTCCTAGGGATTCACTGCTTGGCAGAGAAAACATCTCAAGGGCTGACATCCCCAGATTAATGTCATTTAAGACAGAATCCATACACCACCTAGAATCATTACTACTATAGAAGTTTACAGCTTATTTGTCAAACTCTACTGAGTTCACCCTTAGCAATAGGACAAAAGTTGTATGCTTGCTCCAGCAAGAAACTTTGACACCAGAAGCAGAAACAATTATTAACAATTAGGTAAAAAATAAGATGTAACTAGAAAAGTGTTCTTATCTTTTTAGTTACAATTGATTTTGCTACTGTTACCCAAAGGAATGACTGACCCATATTCTGCTTAGTAAATGCACCTACTTAGGAGCTAATGTTTAATGTCTTAATATTTCATCTTCTCTCCAGGCTCAAAAGTTGTTCCCACAACAACTTCTCCAAGCAGCTTGCTCTTCCTTGGCAAGGATGCAATTCTTTCCTTTTTCTCTCTCTGCTTTTTCTTCTTAACTTGCAACTCCATCTAAATGGAGCTCTCGAGGCTTTGAATTTTCTCTGAAGTTCCTTTAAATCAACAGTCTTATCCTATGTATTAGGTTAAAGAATGTTACAGTGTTCTGTAGGCCATAAAAATCACCAGTCATTCAGAACTTGTGTCAGCTTTAAATTTCTCATTGAGAAAATTCTTCTGAACAGCAGGGATGATAACACCCTCACCTTTGATTGAGGAACTCACACTACCATGACACATCCTTTCCTGTAAGTCCCTTGACTTCTTTCACATGATGACGTGCCCTGATTTCTAGCTTACGTGAGATAAAAGCCAACATTTTGTTTCCATCAGCTACCCCTGAGATACACAGTCATGCCATTTATGTTGTTCTGACACAAAACATGGTGTTGGAAAACCTCTCCTCATCTCAGCAAGTGAGCAAAAGATGCACCTGAATCCACTTCTAGGGGTAAAAAGCACTTCTGGTTACAGGAGCAGTATTTTTGCATAAAAATTGTTACCATTTAAAAACTTTGTACTGCCATTGAAACCTTGCACTTTTGGTCAGGTTTGTTCAAAGCATTTCTTAAAGCTCTGGAGAGGAGTTCAGTGTCTCCTGGGCTCAAATTCTCCAGTAAGTGAGGCTTGAGCAATTCACAGGGAGCAAATAAAAACATATGTGATGAAGTTCATTATCACAGTTCCTCTGCCTTGAAATTGTGACAAATGAATATTACTGCCCCATCAAAGGAGATCCTAATTACCTGAGCTAATGCACACAGCCTTCCTAAAATGAATTTGGCATTTCTCTGCCTGCCTACAGTCCTTCCAAACAGTTTATTTCACTGAAAAGTGTACTTCAGACTTCTCAAGGCTATGGCAGAGCTGCTGATAACAGCTCCTAAATACATGTGCCTGAGGAAAGAAAGCTAGAGGTGTATTCTTCAGAAAACAGTATTTTTCCTTAAAAGAACAATAGTAAAAGTATGAGGGGGCAGGATCCTGCATATAAATCTGTTTTCTACATGGTATGAAAGGCATTGGTGTTTCATTTTGGAAAAAAAACAGGTGGTTTATATCTTGATTCTGGGTCTACCAGAGAGCAGCTTAGTAAAGCTGAAAGAGAAAAGAGAAATTAAAAAAAAAAATCGCACACTTGAATTCAGAAATCCTCATCAAACAGAAAACCAGCAATGCTAGCCATACTGTTGGTGCAGTGGATTCTGGTGATGCAGCAGCAGTTCTAGTAAAAGCTACATAGACACCAACCTACCTGCAGCTGTATCATCTCCTGACACAGAAATGGAAGCTGCAGCTGCTGTAGCAGCAGTTCCAGTGAAAGGACCACAAGGATCAACAAGATTTGTGGTTGAATCATAAGAAACCAAGGATATAGTGAGGAAGCAGCTGATGGTAAATAAGGATTTTCTCTATCTTGGAGACGTTGGAGCAGCAGAGATGTGACTGCCACTGCTATGAGCTGGCTGCCACTACAGCTGTTACCTCTAATGTAGATCCCAGTGCTCACCTTAAGGAAAGGAGAGAACAAACTGCTATCCCATGCCACCTGAGCTTACTATGTAGTAATAGCCTTTGAAGCTGAAAACAAGATCCCTGGAGACAGATATAATTGATGATAAGGACAGCTCTGCTTTCTGGTGGGACCCTGAGCCTGCTGCTGTGGGGTGTCCAGCCCAGAGGAAGCCAGACAATGGCTTCCATGAGGTCCAGGAGAGCAGTGACCTCTTGTCTGTAATGAAACATGGTACAGCTCTGTACAGCTCTACCACAACCAACACAGCCCAAAAGCATGAGAGTGCTGCAGAGATAGAAGCCAGTCCAAAGCAGAGCAGGAGGATCCCACCTGCACCAAAGCAGAGGCCTCTGCAGTTTGCTGGTCTGTCTCTGTTGTTTTCTGTGTTTGAAACTAAGTCAGGTCAACAAACTGCTGCTCACTGATGTGGCTGTAGCATCTGTAGTTCCAAGCATCCACTTTGTCTGATCTACTCATACTAGTTTTCACCAGTGAAATAAAAAGCTGTTTCAGTATCACCTCTCTTCGTGTAGTTAAATTTTTTTAAACTCTTAATGTGCCTCTCTGTGTCCTTCATATAGCATACAAAGGGAAGGAATCCGTATTCAATGTTGGACTATTTTAACATGTCCATTTCCTGAGAGAAAGCCAAGTAACTGCCACACATCTCTAATTACTTTTTAAAAACTATACTTGTTAAATTTGGTTGTACTGACAAGGGCAGCACATTATACTATGCACAGACAGTACCTGAGATGGAGCTTAATGACAAAGAACAAAACAGGGAGAAAAACAGAATAAAAAGTATGGATAAATTACAAATCTAACTCCTACTGAATGTGTTTGAAATAATACAAGCCTGGAACTCCTATGGTGTATTCAATACCCAATTCCTTGTGAGGTTATGATCTAGTGAATTTGGTTGTTTTCTTTTCCAAATGGTTCTAGTATCTTAGACCAAATGTAACATTAACATATTCCAGTAACTACTGTGCTTGGATCTGCTGCCAAGGTTCTTTTTGATTTAGTTCAGATACACAGAGCAAAATGTCTTTAGTGACTTCACTTTAAATGCAAAGATACAGAACTACTGTTTGTCTAGTTGAATAAACAAATACTAAGCCTTATAAAAATGGTATGTGCACTCTAAGATGCTTAGCGATTAGATAATACAGAAATATGAGGGTTTACTTGTCTAATTAAATTCCTTGGAGAAAGGAAAAGGGGGTATATGAATTACTATTTCATAGTAACCTTAGATATCAAAGGCTGCTTCTAATATCAGGGTCTACAATCTCAGAACCAATGGCCACCTCAAATATTTCCAATAACTACTTCTGGTTTTCTCTGTAACCCTACCATGGGTTGAATGATGATGGTTCCTTTCCAGCTTTTTTTTTTTTTCCTACTTTAAAAGCATGTTAAAAATCTGACCAAGATGTGGTTCCAGGTGTATCTACACTACAAGACAATATGAAGCACTGGATTCAGGTACTCGTAAAACTGATTTTATTCTGGCATGCCCTACATTGATTACTTCTGAATATAGTCCCCTATATCTCAGTTAGGAGACTGAAAGACTGAATGGAGTTTTACATTAGATACTTAAAATACATAGTTTATCACTTTCCATGGATATATCCAAGTATTATCTGTCAAGAAACTACCTGTTGTATTCTTCTTGTACTTTTTTCAAGGTCTAGTCTCCCATCTGGTAATTGAAAACAGGGTTCAGCAGAGCTGCAGAAGAGCCTGTGACTTCCACATAAGATTTCTGTTTGATATGCAATAAACTGCTCTTTTTCTAAGGAAAAGTCCCTTTTTACCATCACAGGATTTAATGGCATAGATGACACAGAAACTTTAATGAGAATCAGAATCTTACTGTCAGGATCCAAAGGTCTGGAGCTTAGGGCTGCTCACTCAGTTTGAATCCAGAAATACATTTCCTATTTTGTGCATCAGCTGAGAGCTGTATGAAATTCTCAACAGAGAACAAGTGCAGCTACCAAATCATGTTATTATGATGCTGAAAGCCAAAACATATTTGAGGAATAAATCCACCTCTACTAATCTTGTTAGTCGCACCACAACATGCAAGGCTTTAAGATAAGTCCCTCCGACTATAAAGCTCAACAAAGTTTCAAGGCTCAAAAGGAAAGTTTACATTTCTCAGATCGGGTCAGTCATTCCAGTGACTTGCTGCTGCAAGGAGTATTCTGGAATGCCATCCATTCCCTGTCAGTGATGTTATAACTTTCAGTAACATTGTTCTAGCGTCACAGATCTTTTCTGGAGTCTAGATGAAATTTAAAAATCAAGTCAAAAGGCTTCCCATGCAAAGATAGGAAAACATCAAGCACAGTGATGGATGTAGTTTGAAAAGTGGAGTAATGTGATGCACAGAATAGTCTGTTATCATTATGCAAAATAATAGATGTAAATTGCCTGCTTTGCATGAGTACATTTTTAAAGAAGAGAATAGACCCACTCCTACCTAGTATTTCTGAGACTAAAAAATGCCCCCAAAATGGTAATGTCTTTTTCTCTGCTCCAATGAAGCTAGAGGATACAATACTCATGATGTTCATAAGCTTCCCTGAAACTTCACATCGCCTTGGTGGCATACCTCCATCTGGAAATACCAGCCATCAGTCTGTCAAAGTAGGTGGTGACAGACTGAAACACTTGCAGTATTTGCAGGCAGCTCCTGCTCATGAGGGAAGTCTCGCTGCTGCTCAAACCCTGCCTTCCAAGCGTCGTCCCCTCTCTCTCTCTCGCAGCTCTTCCCAACAAGCCACAACTGCTCCCTGTAGCCAGAGCTGGTGCCCTACAGACCAGGCATGGCCGCTGAACAAGCTCCGTGCCTCCGAGAGGAGACCGGCATCCCGGGCAGCGGCTGCTCTTCTGTAGGAACAAGCTGCGATCAACTCCGCCATACGGCACGGCACGGTTTTGTAAAACCCCGATGTCCTCTGCTGTTCCACTCAGCGTGGGCTGATGCTACCGAGACTCCGTGCGTCCGCGCCGTTCTGGCTGGGAACGGCCGCTCTCCCCGCACGGGTGGCTTTTCTCTGGTGACTGACCCGCAGCCGCCGACTTCTAGGGACCTCAGCGAACCTTTCCCTCAGCAGGCCCGCGGCCCCCGCAGCCTGCCCGCGCTGCCCCAGGAGGACGAGCGCTGCGCAGCCCCCGCGGCTGCAGGCGGCGGCGGGCCCGGCGTGCGCATCGCCCCGGCAACCGGGGGCGGGCCCGGCGCCCGCGGCGTGTGGGCGGTGGCGGCCGCGCTGACGTCCGGGGGAAGCTGAGCAATAACAGCAGCGACGCGGGCCCGGCTGCGCCTGCGCGGGCTGCGGGGCTGCTCTATTTATGTGGGGGGGCGCCAAGATGGCGGGGGCGGCGAGGAGAACGTAGGGGTAGCTCCGACCGGGCGGCGGAGCAGGAGGAGGGAGAGGGAGGAGCCGGGGCCGGTGGGAGGGAGCGCGGAGAGCGGTGTCACCGAACGTGTGAGGCGGGGGCCGGCGGACGGCGGGCGGGGGGGGGGCGCCGGCGGCGGAGGATGGCGGAGCCGCGCCGGGTGCCGTTCATTAGCCTGTCACCCGTGCGGCGCCGCGAGGGCGAGAGCCCGGCGCTGGAGCGAGAGCCGGCGGGCCGCGACCCGGAGCCACCTCCGGCGGGCCGTGAGGCACCACCGCCGGAGCCGCCGCCGCACGAACCGCCCAGCGACAGCGCTGCTCGCCCGGAGCCGCCCCGCGACCCTGGCCGGCCCGAGCAGCCGCCTCAGCGGGAGCCCCCACGGCCCGAGCCACCGCCGCTGCCGCCACCGCCGCGCCAGAGCGGGCGGCAGGAGCCGCCGCCGCCGCGGGAGGCGCTCCCACTCCGCCACACGGTCCGCCTGGAGGTGGTGCTGAAGGACCCCACCGAGGAGGGCTGCGTGGAATTCAGCTACCCGGAGCTGCTGCTGTGCGGGGACTCGCGGGTACGGGACCTCCCCTTCCCCTTCTTCCCTCCCCTCCCGCCGGCACGGGCTCCGCCGCCCTTCCTCCTCCTCCTCCTCCTCTCGGCTGCCGGCGGCCCCGGCCTTGCCGCTAGTGTTACCGGTTACCCCTTGCTGCTCGGGGGTGGTCCCGGTACGGCGGGAGGGGCGGTGTCCTGGAGGGAAGTCCGGCTGCCTTGCCGTCGCTGCGGGCTCCTCCTGGTGCTGAGGCTGCGCCTGTGCCCGTGGGGGGAAGGGGAGGCTTCCCACTTGTCCCTGAGCTGGCCAAGGGCTCCTGGCTTCTGCTGCGGGCTGAGGCAGAGAAGCGCCACTGTCTTCGGTCCTGCTTACCCCGGCTCACCTCCCTGCCGGTCCCCTTCCCTGCCCCGAGAGGTGTTGCATCCTCCCTTCCTGGGAGCCCTTTACCGGCAGCTGAACGAAACTCTGACCGCGTCTGTCTGTATTCCGGGTTGTCCCTAGGGTGTGTGCAGGTAAATAAAGAAAGCTCGGCTCTGCTATAAGCCTCGAGAAGTAGGGAAGTGATCATTAGCAGACTTGGAGAGGAGTTTTTGTAGTCTTAGAGGAGACAGGGATAAATGAGAGTTAATATTGAACCGGTAACCACACTTGTAAGTGTTTGGAACTTAATTCAAGGAAAAAAACCTAAGTGTTCTTTCTTTGCTTGTTCCTCCCAAGCAGAAAGTGTTTGATACTTGAACTACTTTGTTTTTTTAAGGATAAAGCTTCTGCAGACAACTTTAGAAAGCAAGCAGTGTTAGCCAGGCAACAGGGATCCAAGCAGGAAGGAGAGACGCATGTCCTTAAGCTGATTACACTGAGTTGCTCATTCTTAGTTGAGTGAAGTTGAACTTGATTTAAATAGTTCTGGCTTCTCTTTAATCCAGTGTGCAGTTTTACAGAAAGCTTTTCTCTTACTGGAAAAGGCAGAGGGCAAGTAAGTAACTACTACTTAGAAGGTTGTGGTAGATCTGGTGATAAAAGCAAGTATCAAATACCAGTGCAGATACTGCCATGGGATTTTTACATCCAGCACAAACTTGAATATGGTTAAGGTTTTCTTCTGAACCAAAGTGTTTCTAGGAGATGATGGTAGTGTAGCTATACTTAGCGAGCTGCTCACTTTTTCTGCTGTAGGAGGGATATACACACTGGCTTGTGTTCAAATGTGGAAGGCAGAAAAATCAGTGACTGATTTTAATCCCTCAGATCTTGTCATGCAAGTTAAAAGGTTCCTTCTGTTCATCCTGTCCTACAGCTGTTGTGGGCAAACAGTGCCAGTAATGACTCCTCAGAATTAGTGTAGCATAATCATGCTGCTCTCTGAAGTGCAATATTTCTGAGCAGTTCTGTGAAGGTGAAAATTGTGTTAGTGTTTAGAAGTGGTTCAGTACTTGAAGGCTGACTTTTCCCTTTGGCAGTTCCCAGTTCCATAACTGCCTTTTATTTTGAAGGTTGCCAGTATCTTAATCACATACTCAGGGAAAACAGGCTCTTTCTGATGTAGTTCTGATGCAAATTCCATGTCTTCTGGGGGTGGGAGAGCATTGATTTAGGGGATTTTGGTACAAGTGGGATCAGAAACTGCTTTTACAGCACAGACAGTGATAGTAATGCTTTATAAGAAACTTTGTATATTTTTCAGCTCTGCAGAGTCCAAATTAAAATGAATGGATCATAATGGCACTTCTGTTACTGGGTTGGAGAATAATCAGCTGATTTACTATGTAAAACAGTGTCATAAATTAGGATCCTTTTCAAGTGATTCTGGACTTTTACTCATTTTTAAAACCTGATGTATACTTGGCCTGTCAGTTTAATTTCTTGCTTGTTATATGGTAGAACCTGGAAAAGCTACTCTAATATTAGGGAAGATTTAAAATTTTGACATTTACTTTTTCACAGTAGGTTGTAATTAATTGGTAGTTAATTTTGTGGTTTTAAAATAGAGTTTTAGATTTCAAAATTCATTGTTTTAGTAATGTTTCAATTTAAAATTAACAGTTCAGATACTTTACTATGCAAATTTTTTTGTAGGAGTAAAGATTGATTTGGTTTTCTGGAAACTGTTGTTGACTCCTCCCTTATAAGAAGCTGCTGAACTTTTTAATAGCATTTCCCATTAAAATTTAACATTACAAAGTCAAGAGCTTGTCTTTCTATCTTGTAGTATTCTTGGAAATGTCACAACCAAGAAAAGCTCTCCAAAGGAAGGCAAGAACTGGTGCACAGACATAACTTCAAATATGGCTTTAATGGGCCATGATAATAGTAGTTATATAATAATGAAGTGATAGAGAATCCCAAAACTGATTTGACAGTGCAACTTCTGTCTTTTTTTTTCAATTCCAAATTTAGGTTCTGATGCTGAATCAGAAGCTAGTGGAAATGTTTATTTTAAAAACTTGTGCTGTCTTTGTCCTTTTTTGCCTTGATGAAGAGAACATTCTTTGATAGAGTTGGTTGTAGAGTTCATCTTCTGGGAGGAATTATGTAAAGTTTTGAATGTGAGTAATAAGTTTGTGTGGTTGAAGGGTTTATTTGCCTCTTAAATGCTGGCAGAAGTAAAAGTGCGCTCCCATTTCTTTTGGGGTGACTGAGGCTTGGTGCATAAAACCCAAGTCTAAGTGGATGAGCCAGAAGCTCAAGTTGGCTTCTGTTGAACAAGCTCCAAAGGTGCTGAAGTAGTAATGTCTTAGTTCAAGAGCCATCCATCCCTTAGAAGCAGCCAAAACTAAAATTTGCTTCGATTTGAGTTTTCAGTACTGCTTAACTAAACAAATAGTCAGCTTTGAGTGTTTGATGAAGAGAGGCAAGTTAACATTTAAGTACTAAGTTTTATTGATCTTTAGGCTCAACCGTGTCTCCTTTCACAGTTAGAAAAAAGCTACAAATGCCTAGCAGAAGATGAGGAATACCTTTCCCCAGCTAAAAGTAGAGAAAATGATGTTTCATGAATTGAGCAGTATTTTGTATTTAATTATGCCTGCAGAAAATAAGTAAGTGGCTTTAATTTATGTTTTAGGAGTAACTATAGCCTCTATTAATTTTTTTCTCCAAATACTCAGTCTGGAAAATGTATTGTAATTATGTGGTGTTTGCAGTTTTGCTTAGCTTACCTTCCTCATTACATTGGTCTTGATGCTAATGAGCTGGTTTGGTCACCATTTAGTCAATATTCTGGCTTCTTAAACTCTGGAGGAAAGATCTTGCTTTTCTGAACTTAGTTTTTTTTATTCTTCATAAATCTTCATTTATTCATTGGTGAGTAGTCCATGTGCAGTAAAATCAGTTGCTATCCATAAAGTTCTGCAAAATGGAATTCCATTTCACCATATTTTAGCATCCTGGTACCTTCCCCCTTCTGGCAATTACTGTATTTATGTAAACTCCAGTTTGAAGGAGGGCAGCCCTGTTTTTCTGCCATCACCTATTAAAAAAACCAAAAGCACTATGTATACCCTATTCATTGACTTTGTCTCAGTGAAAACCTCTTTCCTAAAAAACACCAAAAAAGTAAGGGGCTACTCCCTCCTTGTATGTATAGCTCGATTATGAATTCACTTTTTTGGCTAACATAGCTATGATTACTGAAGTTAACTCTTGCACTGTATTTTTTTTATTTCAATAAAAAACTTACATTAATTATGGTTATAATTTACTGAGCTTTTTAGTCTTCTGGCAGCTTCCTTCCTGGTTAACACACCATGTACATCCTGTCTGTTGTATCTAGAAGAATCATAACAGCTGTTAGAGGGGTCAGTGAGTGGAAGCAGAGGTAAAGAGGAGTTGTGATTAGAGAGAGTTTTTTCTAAAAAAATAATCTCTCTTACGCTTAGACTTTTAATTGAGGTTGTTGTGGAATGGTTGGGAAAATACAAATCTGAGTATTTATCTTAATTCTGGTTTTTTTGTCATCAGAAGAAAAGTAGATGGTAATTCAATTATCAAAATAATTTTTAGAGATTAAGTATAAGTTCTGACTACTTAGTCATCAGAGTATTGTTTTTTGACATTGAATAGGTTTTGAGATGCAGTCTGTATTTCTTATGGAATGAATGTGTAACTTTTGCATTTTTCAGAAGAAATCGGTTCATTTAGAGGATCCATATAATGATGAACAACGCGAGCGACATGAAGTAGAAATGCTTGCCAAGAAGTTTGAGGCAAAATACGTGAGTTACTGCACTTTGTTAAAAAATACAAATATTTAAAAATGGTAACAGATAATGGTGGTGGTTCTTTTCCTGAATAAGGTTGCTAATGTAGTGTCAAAAAACTTCTGTACATTTGGCGATAACTGTCTCCCAGTATTTCATTTAAGTCCCTTGAAGCTGCCACAAGCTTATCACACAAGTCTGCTAAATAGATTTGTCTATAGATGTTATAGCTTGTGAAGCTATTCTTGGAAGAGAATAATCTTTGTAATCTTGGTAGTAGATGCGGGTCAATATTCATGCTCTAACACTGTGCTGGAGGAAAAAGTTTTTATGCAATGCTGTTGTGCATTATTGAACAGGTCTTTACTTTGGGCTAAATACTGATGAATCTTGATGTCCTGACTAGTTTGGAATGTTTCCATAGGAAGTTATTCGTTAAATAGTAAATCATTGCTCGATGAATGTCTGGTAGCTGCCAACGCCTAAAGATACTGTACTGGCTCTGGAAAGTGTAGTGTGAGTGACTTGAACAACACTAGCTAGCAACATAAAGAGCCTTTCACTAGTAAATGGAGGTAGAAATCAGAAAATGTTGACAAAAACCACACCCAAACAGGTCTTTAAGAATTCGTATGGGTAGGGTTGGGTGATTAAGTCTGAGCTGGCAATCAGTGCTCATCATCATGCCGAGGCATGTTGATACTCTGGATTAAGAATAGAACACCTCAATAATAAGGAAGGGAAACAAGAGCAGTCATTTGTATCTTTTGCTATTAATATACATATTAAAACCTTTTTTGTCTGACTTGGATTTTTTTTTTCTGGCAGAGGCAGATTTTTCTAAGTGCTCAGTCTGTATAGTCTGTAGAAGGAATTACTACTTCAAGGCATGTTAGCTGTGATACATAAAATCAGCTCTTAAACTGAAAAGAATCATTCTCATCTTTTGGAGAGCTTGAGAGAATCCAGTACTAATTGAGAAGGCTGTTACAAAATGCTGTTTGCTTTTAATTTGAATTATAAATAATTTTTTGAATGTGACAGTAAAATGTTTCATTCACACTTTTCTAGAAAACTCATTTCTGCTATTAAGGTGTTAAGGATTTTATAATGTCTGAAACAAGTTGCTTAACTACAGTTGATGAAAGTCAGTGGAAGGATGTAAAGCAATATAGGTAGGAGGGAGTGGTAGTGGAAGTAATCTCATTTTACATATATGTTATGCATCCATCAAAGCTGAACCTGTACATTTATGGACAAAACATGTTATTAGACTTAAGAAAACCACAGTTCAGTGTCTAGTCACAGAAAGGGGTGAATAGATGCTTGTAACAAAAAAATTACAATTTTCAACAGTTTAAATTTGTGGTGCACTTGAATCTTCATTACTACTTGCACTTCTGATTCCTTGCCTTTCTTTCTCTGCCTTTTGTCCCTTCCAACCCCATGAAAGGGAACCACTATATAAAGAACCTCTATATAAAGAACCACTTACTAGGTTAGAGCCACTAAGCATGAAGGGTGATGAGGGATTAAGATTCCTTGTGTTAGAAACTCCCTCTCCTTTCTCTTCCAATGTAAGAGCCATCAGCCTCTACTTGCCATCCATGCTCAGATGAATTGCATCTCTGAACGCTGACCCAGTACAATTGCTCATGTTCTGACAGCATCCAGCCATCTTCTGCTTCTTGTGGTGAGACATTCACTGCAGAGCTTCAAGTGGAGCAGGGATCCCATGTAGTAGATGGCCATTCTCCTCAAGTGAATGACCAGCTGCAGGATACTCTTTGTAGCTGGAGTTACACTGTAACACTCCTTAACAGTTCTTTATTGTAAATGTAATCAGTGATGTATGAGAAAAAAAAATAAAAGTTTTTTTTCAGGTTTGCAGGAAGTGCTATATCCTCCTTTAATTAGGTATTACTTATCTAAGATAGCTGTTTAAAATGGAGTCAAAAATTGGTTTTAATCATAACATATGACAGTACTTCTGGAAAATTTAATGCATGAAGAGCAGTCTGCTTTGAAGACTTTTTACTTCTTTTCAGATAAATTGCTGTACTCATAACCAGATCAGTACAGTTTGATATATTTTGTGCATACTAAGAAAAGCCTATGAAAAACTGTATTTTTGTAAAACAAAATGCATAAAGTACCATTTGTTTACCTGATTATTCAGAACTCTCCTGTAATTGCTGCACATACTAAACATCAGCATGAAAAACCTGCTGTGAAGGATTCCCATTTTCATTGTTTTGATTGCTGTTACTCTTTAGATAAAATCAAACGCTGTTGTGAACACATGATACTGAACCTGGGACAGTACTGTACATATGTCAGAGCTTTTCTTGGATCAAAACGAAGATCCATCTCATGGATGGTAGCCTAGTCTCTGACACTAGTAGAATCTCATACTTGAAAGTATAATAGAGCAAGTGTTGATTGATATTACTTCACTGTGTCTGTCTGGCAGTCTGTGTTGTATCTTAATTTCTCTCAAAGCCAAAGGTCACATGTTTAATCTTTTTAAAGCTTTCTGCCAGAAATCTACCAGATTGTGACCTTATTTGTGTGTTCCACAGCACTGGAGCATCATGGTTACTGTCATATAAAAACACACTGTGTTTAAACCTGATGAGTTCTTGTAGTGTTCCATAGTTTCTGTATTGTAAGAAACAGAGAAACACTTCCAGTTCTTCTGCACATTGCACGTGATTTTGATGTTATCATCTAAATCCAGCCCTTTAGTTCTCCAGCTGTAGTGTCTTAACATTATTGTATGGAAGTGGTGGTTTTTATCTTTAAGCATCCTTGTTGGCTTTCTGTTGTCTTTTTTGTTCTAATTGCCTTTTTTAAATGAAAGGATATTAATGGTATGGTGCCCTGATATTTCAGTGTTACAATGATGACTTCTAGTTTAGTTCTCTGTTCCTTTTTTATTCTATAAGTCCCAACTCATTTTTTTGACCATTCTTGATTAAGCAAATATCTGAACTGTGCCTTAAAACTCCAGTGGTTCCTGAGCAGCATAACAAATTTGCAGCATGCTATATATATTTTTTTTTCCCTTAGGTTGTACTTACTTTATGTGGATTACCTTGCTCTATTGATGCTGAATTTAACTGCCTGTTTATCATACTAAATTTAGAGCATCTGTAAGGTCTTTATTGATTCTTCAGTTGTTTTTTTTTCCTTTACTTTCCTCAGTAAATTGTCATTGTAGACCCCTGTCCTTCTCCAAATCTTTACCTGCTGTGTTGCTTCTAAAGGTGAATGAATGCATATTCCCTAATAATTTTGCTGATCACTCTTTGCCAAAATGAGATACCTATTCTTACCTTTTCTTTATTAGCTGTAGATCAGACATCAGTTTAAGTGGACCTTCCTTATCTCATGACAATTTCTTGTTTTTAAAGATGTTTGGCACATTTTTAAAGCATTTGAAATACTTCATTTTACCAACATTTGTTCCTGCTCTGTATGTTCTTGTGTCTGCTGGTTCTGTTGTTTATAGCTTTTATTAACTTATCCACCACAATGATCAGATCTACTGTTTTATAGATTCTTCTTTTCAAGATTCTTCAAGTATTGGCATTTTATTTGCCACCTACCTTCTAGTCCTGTTGGGCAAAGGTTGTTTAAATGCAACAAACTTGCAAACAAAGGTTTAATGACACAGTTAATATCCTAAAGTCATCTTTGGCTTTTCTGAACACTTGCATGTGTAGTATTTGCAGCTGCAGGAACTGGGCACCTTAATTTGCTCTAGTATTGTGACTACTTATGTTCTGGGACAAAAAGGTTGGAGGAAAGCTGCAGTTACAAAAGTTCCCTGAAGTGCTGCATGGTGGACACTGACACAGATAATCCCTTCATTCTTCTGCTGCAGTCTTGAATCCTTAACATCTTGATCATGTGAAATCTCAACACAGTTCCTTAAACAGAACTGGGTAGAGCCAGGCCTGAAGGAAAATCTCTTAATTATACACACAGTGGTTCAGATATTTTCATATGTCTGAATACAGGTAGTATTTGAAGACTGCTTTTGTTCATTCAGCTATTTTAAGACTTCTTTTTTTGTTGCTACTTTTGTTCTATATCTGGTTTTCTGACTATCGGACAGGAAGAATGTATTGGAAATTTAAATTTTTTGTATTGCCTTTGTATTATACTGAAATAATAGAATAACCATTGCTGCAAAAAGATTTTAGACTTTCAGACAAGGATGTTGATGGTTACTCGCAAGATATATGTAGTACAGAGAGATTGATTGCATTACACATTAGTGAGTTTAGTACAGGTGAGGTATGGTTTATGAAGCATTCTTAGCCTGCTGGCACCTGAGTCAGAATCATGAATTATATAAGCTTTTGCACTGGAGTTTAATAAAAATTATTAAGTGCTGCCTTTTTCTAACTTACTTTTTCTTCTCTCATCCATCTCATACAAACTTTCTTTTTTTAAAAAAGTACTGCATGTTTTGGAACTGTGCAGTCATTCAGAGGTTTTTCCAGATGAGTGATTGTAGGAGGGCATAGGAATACTTAGCTTGGAATGTAGCTTGGAAATGTGAATTAAAAGCTGAACTTACTTTTGAGGTTTTTCTCCTAGGACTATTGCATTTGTTTAAGTAAATGAGAGATTCCTGTTAGCTTGCAATAGCACATGGTTTACTTTGTTGCAAACTTGCATGCTCTCAGAATGTTGTTAAAATGGAGGTGTTGAGATGCTTACACCACTCATAAAGTACAGAAACCAGCTTTGGACAGTGGCTGCATTCTCATAGTAACCAATGGACTGTGATATTTGGATGTCACAGCTAGAAAGACTGACTTGCTCGAAGAATGCTCAGAGCTGTAGGGTGCAGACAGAGAAGTTTCAGGAGCAAGTCTTAAATTAATGGAAGCTACCATCTTAATGAAGGCAGTGCTTTTTTGAGAATTAAGACTTTTATTGATGATTTTGACAATATATGTGAGCTAGAAAACTATTCCTTATATCCTAAGAAGATTTTTGTGTAACCTTAAGTTTAGATTTCCTGAATATCTGAGCTAGCTGTGAGTCTTTACTCGACTTAACAATTAAATTTCCACATAAAAAGAATAATTGCAGATTAAAATTAATTTTACTGTCTCCTGGAGATAAGTTAATCCATCCATAGTTTTAATACTCAAGTATTAAAAGTAATCATCCATAGTTTTAATACTCAAGTAACATGTTTTAAAACTCAACTCTTTATGTGCTATAGAGAATTAATCCATTTTGTGTAGGGAAACACTTTAATGAACTCTAGGCTATCATCACTTTCCCTTGTAATGACACTGTAATATGACACTGAAAAAACTTCACACCTTCTAAATTATTCCAAGCCTTCTATCATTAGCAGTCCAATCACGATATACAATACACATAGGACAGGAAAACATCTCTAAATAGGAAATGTGAGGGAGATCTTGGTCTTTCAGAAGAAGGTAGCTAGTGACTGCCTTTCAGGGGTGATTCTGGTGAGGCATGTTTGCCAGAAGGTATCTCTGTGTGGAGGTTTTCATTAATCATCTAGACCATCTTCAGGGAAGCATTCAAGAAAGCAAAACTGCTAATTCCTTCAATGACTATTTCACCAATGCCTTATGCTTTGTAGGCTTTAGAACGTTGCTTTATGTTTCCCTAGTGATGTGACACTCGCTTTGTCTTCAGGGTGGCAAGCCCCACAAGCATCGGAAAGATCGCCTGCAGGATCTGATCGACATCGGTTACGGCTACGACGAGACGGACCCTTTCATTGATAACTCTGAAGCGGTAAGTAACCTTCACCACTGCAGCCAGAAACCATGAGGCAGTGCTTTATCTTTGCAATACAGAACAAAGGTAAGGGAAACTACTTTGTACCTGTCTGTAACTGATGTGAATCCAAAGGGCATGCTGCTTTGGGAGACCAATGAATTACTGTATTTGTAGTCTAACTCAAGATATTATGCACCAAAAAATTAAGAAAGATATTCCTATAAAATAATTTTCCAGCTTTAGAAATCAAATTTTTATTTGTGTGCTTTATTTACTGTTGACTGAAATGACACTGGCTCTGTTTAGTTTCTTGCACTCGCTCTCTGGATTATTAGTGGGTTACTGGCTTTAGATTTTCTGCTTTAGATCAGGAAGCTATTCTCCTCTTAAAAACCAGTAAAAATAGGATGGTTATTCTAAACACTGAATGTGTCTGAAAAATTTGAGACAAAACAGCTTAAACAGCAGTATATTGCTGCTTGCTTTGTCTGAATATTTTTTGAAATGAAAACACATCTTGAGGTAAAAGAAAAAAGGTATTAGTTTGGTGCAGGCAATATCAGGGATATCAGAAGCTTTGTACGAGGGCATTTGAAGATATCTTGGAGGTGATATATGAAATTACAAAAATGAGAAAAAAGCCTGGGAAAAAAAGTGGCTTATCTTAAAGCTCAGAAGCCTCCTATAATTCTTCCTTATTAAATGTCAGAAGTATGTGTACACTTTAGTCAAGTAAAAAAAAAAAAACCAAAAGTAAGAGCTGTCACTTGACAGCCTTCAATCTCCTCCAGTGCTGAGTGACACTGGACAAAACAGCAGTGATCTGCTGTGAGAAGGAGTGGGCTAGAATTGAGTGGGAGAGGAAAGATTATGAAAAGGAGTTGAGAGAAAAGAATAAGAAAAGCACATAAGTGCATTGCTTAGCATACATTATGTCAAGCCTTCATTTAAATTCTAAAACTGTACAGGAAAGAGCTGTAAACTGAGCTGTGAAGTTTCTAGCCCATAGATGTTGCAATGAGTGATCCTATGACCTGTGTGAGGTACACAGAAAGCGTCTGCAGAGTTGATACCTTTTTCAGCAGAAGTTGAGCAGTAAACCACAGTGCATAGCAGGCTGAGCTTATCTGTGTGCATTGGTAGTTTTTGAAGCAGGTCTGAAGTTGTGTGGAGAGAGAGCTTGCTGTCAGGTGCTTATTGTAACTTGCTAGTTTGTCATTTTTCATTGTCTAGAAACTTGAACCTGCCACTATTAAACTGTTCTGTCATTTTCCCACAACTTCTGGTTGTGCTGCTGGAGCAATATTGGGGTCTAAGCCTTCATATGTCTTTTCCAAAGGTCAGATTCAGCTCTCCAGCTTGGAAGGAACAGATGTGCTTCATTTCTGCTGAGAAACCGCTTGAGCCTATGGGTTTGTCTGGTTTCTCACTGTTGCTTAAGTTCATCATCTTTGCTTTTAAAATTTAATGGTACCCAACCCAAGTTCTAGCTAGGCTTGCCTGGATTTACTGTGACCCATCACAGATCTGATAGGAGATTTGGAACACTGGCAGTAATCATAGCACAGGTCTCTGTCAAAGTACAAGTCTGGTGTATTAGCATACTGTGCCTCCCTCCAGCACTGGTGGTGATACCAGCAGCAGATCTGGTAGATTTTCAGGAGCATGTACTTCTGTCTCTTGCCAGAATCCTTGCAAAATGTACAAAAGGCAGTTGTTGGAGGATCAGATGGTTGCATCATGTGCTAGCTGTGGAAGCTATTGGGGAGAAATGGTGTATTCTCTAAAGATTGCTCTCTCCTCAACAAATCGTGACACCTCATGTCTGCATTACAAATATGAACTAGTGAAAAAACATCTTTGTTTTGCTTCTATCCCCATTTTTATATAGAAAAGAAGAAAAAAAGTATAGTGGGCCACCTGCAGTCCATGTTGCTGTTGCAGAGCTTAAGGGTTTTGTAATGTAGGAGTTGAAGTTCAACAAAACCTCTAATTCCATCATTCTGCCTTGCATACAAGAGAAGTGTTCAGAAAGAAAAACTACATGGCTGGCTTGCTCATCTTCTGTATGGCCAGCTATGAAATTGCCGTGTACCCTGAGATGTGTTAGAGCCAGGCCCTGGACTACTTCTTAGAAGACACACTTTCTTACACATAAAAAGCTATAATATCCTGGGCACAAACACTTGAAAAGTGAATACGAGTGCTTCTTTAGTTGCTCCAGGACTAGCTTTTCTCTATCCCATAAAAAAAAAATTTGAAAGCTTCTTCAGAGTTTTAGTCCTTTTTCGTGTCATAGTTGTGAAAGAAATACTGAGCTCTTTGGCACTGAAACAGATTTATTCCATAGCTTTAGAGATACTTTCCTTTTAAAAACAGATTTTGAGGTAAATGCATTTGCAGGCAAGCAGGAAATCTATATGAGCAGCTATTCTTGAGTTGAGCATTTGGCTGTAGTCAGTGGATTGTGATAATTCCAATAAAGAAAGAAAATCACAACTGGCTAACTATTGTTTCTAACTGCTCTATAGGGGTTAGCCTAATGGCAAGTCCTAATCTTTGCTTATTTTAATGGACCTATACAAAATGTCCATAACCTGCGAAGAAAGCTGCCCCTCCTCAGTGTTTCCACTGCTATGATGTTGAAAATAGGTTTTGCTGTAGTTTAAGCTGCCCAGAACTGCATTCTTTGTGAAGTGGAATTCCTGTAGAATTTTTCACCTACTCTATTTTTCCTGCACACACATGCATGTCTGGCCAGATCAGGCTGATTACTTGCTCTTGTGATGACCTCTGATTATTTGGTCGGTTGAGTACTCTCCTGGCAATGGAAGCTTTATATAGGTAGAGACTTCAAGGGAACTCTGAGCTTTCTGTTATGCAATACAGAAGAGGGAATTTAAAACAATACATGGTGTTAATGAAAATCTATGCTGTTTTCTCTTACTTGATGATAACAAGGCTTGAATATCCAAACCAAAGACTTCCCCCATTTCAAGTAGATGAATGTAGAAAAAACTGTTGACCTACAAATCTATAGCAGTGTCTTTTGAAGCAGTGATACTAGATAGCCATACTGGCAGGAATTGAAGCTAAATGTGGATGCCAAGAGCAGTGGGAAGCAGGCAGTTTAGTTCTTCAGACACCCAGGCCCCTGTGTAAATATTTGATCTAGGCTGTTATATTCGTAGTTCCATAGTAGCCTTCTAAACACTGCTGTAAAAAGTCCTGTGCTGGTCACTAGAGAAAACCAGTGTATCAATGGTTTCTCGTACATGGAAAGTTTCTCCCAAAATGTACTTCACCTAAAAGGAAGATCTTACTTTTTCTTTAGCTACATCTTGCCTCAAGAGCTCAGATCATCTTTAAAGAAAATCTTTCAAAGATTTTGTGTTGGTTTTAATAATTCTGGACACACGGTTAAAAGCATTGCTCTGTTTGTATCTGGGTTCCCTAGAATACTTTTCCATAATTTAAGGACTTGGTCTCTGCAAATATTCTGTGTCATGAAACACAGTTTTCACATGTTTCCAGGATAAATTTGTCCTCATCTTGTATTCTCCAAACTTAAAAAGGTATGATAGATTTAATATTCTCTTCTCTCCTACCTTGGCTTGCCCCTAAAACCTGAAGCTGATGGGTTATCTTGGACAAAACTCTTGAATATCTGAGAAACTTTCTCCTAGCAAGACTAGTATCTCTTCAGGGAATGGCAGCTCAGTGTGTTAATGGAAATTTTACCATTTTTGAGAGGTTCTGGGCCAGATATAGTTTCAGGCCAGCTTGGTACTGTTCTCTCATTCTTCCTAACCTAAGGAGTTTGTTTTATGCTAACTATGGAAAGGAGTGTTGTTGTTTTAAAAAGATCACTGTCTCTTGAAAAATCCTAACAAAACAACCAAGCCGTCAACCTGCAAATGTTAGAGGCATTTACAGAAAAACGCTCCATAGGTTCCATTATTAAAAATACTTTCACGGTGTATTGAGAGAAGTTGAGCACTGTGGCATTTTTCATCTGGACAAGGCTGCCTTTGTTTACCTCAGTCGCAAACCAAACCTCATCCACACTGAATACACGAGGGTGCATGAAAGCTTCTGGTTTTAAGAGGTTCACTTGCAGAGTGTTTCATTGGCTCTGGATTGGTGTGTTTATATTAGTACTGTCTTCCTTGTTCATTGTCACTTTGCCCAGGCTTGGAAGTTGTGTGTTTGGGGAGCAGTGCTCGCTTTGCCGAGTGTGCGGTGTCACCTTTAATAACGTGCCGCGCAAGCTTCCCACGTGTCTTCAGGGGACACCTGCTGGCTGGCCCCTGACATATTCTCTGCATTCAAGTGAGTACAAGGACAAGTTACAATTTGGAGATTCTTTGCTTTTTATCCTTCTCACCGCAAAATACATCTTGGTATAAAGTGGAGTATCAAACCAGTAGATACAGATGTAAGAGCTACGCAGGTACAAGAACCAAAATGGCTAGAGGAACAAAGGTAGCTGAATTTGCAGAACATGTCTGATGTTTGTTAAAGCAATAGTAATGTTTTTGTGCTCCTTCTGCAAAAAGGCATGCCCTTCTTTAGGAAAGAATGAGAATAAACTGAATGAATTGAAAATTCAGCACCTGCATAGGTTCTTGAAAACACCTGAGACTTGTATCTGGCCTGTGTAGTACCACTCTTTAAATCTGTAGGAGAAGGAAATAATAATAAATAATAATGGTTGTTGCAGCATCTGGTATTTTGCTAGTTTTAATTTTTCAGAGAGCACAAAATCACTTTTCAAAGTAATCTGAGCTACTAGAGGAGTAGATCATGGCCTGGGATCAGCTATTCTTTGAGTAGATGAATTTGTTTAAGCAGCACAATGAACCTATGTGTTTCCCAAAAAATGCACAAACAATATGATTACTAATGTAATACAAAGGCAGGTTTATAGCATGCCAGAATAACATATCTTTGATTAAGAGCATTTGTCTTAAGTGTCTTGTATGGGAAATCTGCTCTTCATGTTAAATGAGGGGGAAAGGACAGTATAACTTCTTTTCTGCAGAATCTTCTAGTAGTTCTGTAACATTCAACCTGGAGAGCTTGAGCTCTGACCTGACCCACAATGAAAATCTAGTTCAGTGTTAAATAATTATGTAACATGTTACTTAAGCTCTCCAGGTTGAATGGCTGGTCATAGATTTTGTAACTTTGGCTGAAATATTTTCAAGGTGAGAAGAATGTAATCTCTGTGAAGTGAAGGTCACTTAAGCTAATAGCATAGCTCTGATGGCTGGTGGAAAGATATAAAAGGTGTTGGTCAAGATGGGAACAAAACAGGAGAGTAGATGTGTATTGGTACTTCTCTCAAGGTGCTCAGGTAGGCTGATGGATTATGATATTTTGACTACTAAACTGTGATTCTCCTTTGAGACTACCCTGGGCTAGGTATTATATATTTTATAATATCTTATGCTTTTTTCTTCTGTGCTCTGTCAGCTGTTGTTTTCCCCAGGGTTAAAAGAAAAACAAACCAGCCTGCCAACTTACCTGTGCATTTTGGAAGAGAAACCTTCTTTATCACAGGGAAGCTCCTTGTGCTTGCTTTTTGATGTCTCCTTGGATTAGCAAAGCAATGCATTGCTTCCCCTTAACCTTGTTCAAGATTTCCTTGTGGGTTTTATTATACTGTAGTTTTTGGAAAGATAATTATGTAGTTTTTTGAAAACTTAGCCTTAAAGGATGGAAAAGCCAAAGAGTGCATTTCAGCTCTGTGCATCTTGAAGCATAGAGATCAATCAATTCTGTATGTTTGAAGTATCTGAAGTGTGTAGTTTCAGGCCAACTTGGATATTTAGTCCATTTCACTGAAGGAACTGTATTTGACATGATTTCAGTAGCTTGGCCTTTATTCAGTGGGCTGCTGATGATCAGTATCAGTGAAACAGTTCCTTCTACCCCAAGCTGGTTAGACCTACCTCAAAAATAAACTAAGCAAGGTACAAAAATTATCCTTGCTAATCTTTTTTGCTAAGTATTATATGTTATACAACAAATAATAACAACAAGCTACATTTGTTAAACCATTTGGACGTGTTTGCACCAAATCTCATTTCCAAGACTTAGAAGTATTTAAAAACTTTTTCACTTCCAAACACTTTTTTGGAAGTTATTGTCTGGAAGGGAGGTGAATGAGGAGAAGGATCACAGTAGAATACCTGAGGATTGTGGTCAAAATACCTGGACTCGAGAGTAGACAATATTAATATAAGATACTGCTGTGGGTCTGGATTTCCGAACTAAACTGGTATAATCCATAAAAATTCACTGTTCTTGGTATAGTGATGAAGTTGAGGCCAGTTAACTTATTTTGTAAAAACTAAATTATTTTTCATACCAAAGCATTTAATTAGCTTAATAGCACTAAAAGCATAGTAATGTAGCTCAAGGATAATAGTTTAAAAATAACTTACATATGAACCTGCTTTTAGATGGTCAGACACTCAGTCAGTTTTGTTTTGTTATCTGCAGGATAGTTCCATAATCAGTTGTAGAACAAACCTGTGTTCACCGGAGTCAGTCAAGTCCTGTCTCTTTGTAGGACTGAGATTTTTTGATTCTTGCCCTTGAAATGTGTAAGGAAGAGCAAAACACTGTAAAGGGCTTTAAACTTATTTTTGTTCATAAGAGAAACTGTGTGGTTTCATACACAGAAAAACTAGTTTAAAGCAAAGGTCTTGAAAACAATAAGACTGAGAATTTGCAAGAGCCATGTTCCTTTTAACTGAGAGCTCTGGAACCACTTCAAAATGAAGCCTAATCTCTGTTACTAATACCTTATACAAACAGTCATTTTCTGTTTAGTTAGGGGACTAGAAAACAGTAAGCTTAGCTCAAAGAGGAGTGTACACGAGTTACACTGTGCTCTGCAGGCCCCTAAGTCTAAAATACAACATGGAGTTAAAAGTTATACCTTGTTCAGTAGGTTCAGGGTAAAAACAGATTTTGGTTAAAGAAAAATAGTCTTACTCAAGGGTTAAGAGGAACTGAATGTCAGAAAGGTCTCACTAAATTCATGGTCCTCAACAGAAGCTTTTGACACTTCATCTGCTTAGTTACACATCCACATCTTGCTGATCTTGCTTGCCTGTTGACTATTATGAAATACATTCTCTCTGTAAATTAAATGAATTCTGCCTTTCTTGTTGCCTTGTTCCAGTGGATCTGTGCCACACAGCATGTTGATCATTCAGATAATTTGCTGTGATTCATGTGATTCATGATTCCTCATTTGTGGACTGTCTTTAATCCTTACTTGTGAGTTACCCAGGCCTTCCTGTACTGCTCTGCATCTCAGTCTTAACTGTGTTAGCTTTTGCTTCCTCTGATAATGGTCCCAGCTTTGACTGTGTGCTTTTTCCTTCTAACCTGGCAACTGCTGTGTTCTTCAGTTTTGGGCTTTTTCTGCCCCACCCTTGCCAATTCAGTTCACACCCTGTCAGCTCAAGTGGGAAATGTCTGCTGTATCTGTTAAGCACTGTGGATAATAATTGCTTTTCTCTAGTTTTATTTTCCTTCCACCTAATGAAGCTGCTTCTGAGAGCTGTGGAAAAAGCATGAGTTTTCTCTGAAATTCCTGCACAACCTCCACTCTCAAGTTTTCTCTGCATGGTCCTCCTGGTCTTTTAAGATTAATGACAAATCCACTGTTAAGTCACTTCACTTTCATTTAGTTCTATTGATAGATTCTCTCACTTTCCTGTGCTAGCTTTTCAGATCATCTTAGGGTATTGTATAAATGCTGTCACCACTTTTCCCATTTTGTCTTTCTGTACTGCTTGTTAAGTTCTGTGTTCCAGGAAGATAAAAAGTGACGAGTCAGGGAAGTTTCTAACTACTTATTCAGATTAAATCCCTGGGTAGGACTCCAGATCAGGCTCTTTTTCCAGCTTCTTTGAAGTACATATTTACTGGTTTACTTTCCTGGATAATTCTTCTTCCTCTCTAAAAGTCTTAGGTAGCCTAGACTTTTCAGGTCTTAAACCATTTTATCTTCAGTATATTTTAGTATATTCAGCATGGAAGTTGTTGGTTGCATGTAATAATAGAATTAATATTGTCATCCACCATACTGATTGTTGACCACTTTTTTTGTCTTTGGATTTCAATATTTTTGAGATTCAGCTTTATAATTCTAACTTGGAAATTTCTTCATAAATACTAAGTACTTTTCAAAATAAACTATTTATAGTTTGAAACATTTTGTGGTTTTAAAATTGTCTGAACAAAGTGGGAATGTTTGCCTTCAAATGAAAAAAAGTCCTGGAATTGTGGTATTTAAGAGGTAATGTTGTATTAAACATCTAAGATTGGAAATAAGGTAAGAGATGCTGTGGTGAAGATTGTAATGTCTAGGATAGCATTTTAACAAAAGAAAATTTCAGAGGACTTTTTAAAAGAAATAGGGTTTTGAGCAGGGCACTGTGGTGAGTTGCCTTGAGAAAGCAGTAGTTTTAATGCTGTAATGCTGCTTTTTGTTAAAAAAAGAGCATTGTGTTGAAAGGATACTCTGTGTTATTAATGTTCTCTGCTTCAACCAGTTAATTTTCTCTAAAATTGCTCTCCTGTTTCTATTCTAGCAAGCTGTGCTGTGAATTGGTATATATATTTTTATATGTAGGGACTGGTGAATGAAATACATGTTTAGTTTATTAAGAAATGCTGATAAGTTCACCTTCCTTTTCCTGCCCAGTATGATGAATTGGTTCCTGCATCCCTGACAACCAAATATGGAGGGTTTTATATCAACACTGGTACACTGCAGTTTCGTCAGGCATCTGAATCAGAGGATGAAGACTTTGCAGAAGACAAAAAGCATAGGCCACCTAAAGTGAGTGATTTTAATTAATAAGGCTTTTTTACAGAAATAGAAGCTAGGTGGACATTGGAAATATTTGATACACTTAGAATGGCTCAGATGAAGAGTCCAAAAGCAGAATGATGCATGGTACTGTTCTTTGTATTTTCTGGTTTGTGGCTCATGTACTAGCGTTCAGTAACTAACTCAGGATGTCCACAGGCTGTTAAGTCTTGTAAGACTAAGCATCTCTTTAGGCAACCTGACAAGTTGTGCCCACCCACCTTGAACTGACAGATGATTCTGTAATTTTGTAAGAATTTTATTATACAAGATGAGACCTTAAATTCATCAATACTGTTTGTAATTATTTTGCACAAAGTTTGCATGATACAAAATTGTTCCCAATATTGAGAATTTTAAACCAAATTTAACCATACTTAACCATTAAACCATGTTTAAACTAAAACACCTGTTAAAATAAACTCAGTTAATAAGAATAGCTATATTGAAATTATATACACAATCTTTCCAAACAGCATGCAGTTCTATAAACTTTGACAAGTTACAGTCAATGCAAACATAATTGCAATATGACATTTACAAATTGCATGCTATTTCTGAGAACTTAGTGCTTCCTGGTGTCCTTTCCTGCTCTATAACACTTAAAATTAAGGTTCTTGTACTGACTGTCACTGTGATGCAGATAAAGTTCTTTCTAGCAGCCTGTATGATGCTATGGTTTTGATTTGTGACTAAAATGGTGTTGATAACTACACCAGAATTATGCGTGTTGCTGGCTAATGCTTGCACAGTCTGAAGGCTTTCTGTTTCCCTGCCCTGCTCCCTCAGATAACCTAAGGATCATTGGCCATACTGGCTGGGCAGCAGTCTGCATGTACCTTAGAGTATTTCTCTTACTGAAAACTCTAAATTTCATAAGTGTTTAAAAATGATTAACGATTAACACTTGTCAGTAACTGCACTTGCTGCTAGGAATCCATTGTAGCATTTGCCTTTACACATATTGAGGTGTTTTTCCTGGCTCTGAATTCACAAGTGTAAAGAAAACTGAATGTTTCTTGCTGTAGAAGTCCCTTAGGGTGGAAGAATCACTGTCCTTTATTTGATCTCTTTTCTAGATAGCAAAGTTGAAAGAAAGTGAAGATCGTGGAATGAAGAAACGCAAGCGAAAAGATGAAGGGACAGAAAAGGAGAAGAAGCCTCGGAAAATGAAAGTTCCTAAGCAGTTGGGGTGGGTTCTTTTTCTTTATAAGAACACTTCACTTACATTTGAGGTTTGGCTTCATGACTGTGTTGCCATACCAAGATCATTACAGCTCTTTTGAATTTTGTACTTTCAGACTGTAATTAATTGAATTTTGTACTTTCAGACTGTAATTAATAGCTTATAGATTTTGTTCCAGAATTTGTGTGAGAATTTTATATTACTCAGTCCTATGGACTAAATTTTTGTCCCCTGAAACTTTGCACCAGGAATAATAAGGAAAGACAAATCACAGAAAATAAATTTTGAGTATCGTGAATAGCATAAAGCATCATTGTCCTACCCACATCTAAGCTAGCACTAGGAATTGCATCTTCGATTGAAAAATAATTTTCTTCCTATCTCTTTGTTTCTCATCTGTAAAGCTGTAAATACAGTTTAATTATTATTACTACGTCTTTCTTATTGACTTTGTGCTTTCCTCAGTTCTGAGGCTAGCATAGAAAGATTAAGGAGGTGAGGCTAGATTAGGTGGCTACTAGAAAACTATTGCTGAGTGGATGGAGGCTGTCTTACTGTGAATATTCACATTAAATATTGAAAATTTATTGACCTCATTTTTCATCAAGGTGACAAACTGGTGGAATGTTCTCAGTTTAAATAAAATATAGATTTTGAGCCTAAAAATATAAATTTTTAGCAATGAAAAGAATTTTTTTAACATATATGCTGTACAGGCAACCTGCCAGCATTCAGCAGTATTGAGAGGCAAATTTAAGTATTTTAGTATTGTAAATCTGCTCTGACTTTTAACACTTGGGCCAACTTCTCCATAATTAAACAGAGAAATCAAAATGAAATAACCTTTGGCTTAATGTGTATAAAATGTAATTGATAAAATGGTCTGAAGAGAGAAGCAGGAAGTACTTGCTTCTTCCCCCTGATAAATTTTAATTGTACTAAACTTTGAGTTGTGCTGTTAAAGGTTACTAAGGCCTCAAAAGTCACACGCTAATGAAAGATTTCTTTCCTCTACAGAGTAATGGCCTTAAATTCACACAAGTCTGAGAAGAAGAAAAAGAAATTGTATAAAGACTCGCTCTCTCTGGCTGCCATGATCCGTAAATTTCAAAAGGAGAAGGAAGCCATGAGGAAGAAGGAGCCTAGTCCAAAACCTCCAGTGACTGTTGCAACCTCTACCCCTAGTAAAATTCCTTCCTCCTCTCTCAGTGCAGGAAATGATATCTCTGACTTGAATCTTAGGATCAATGATCCTGTCCTCTCAATTTTTGGTAGCACAAATGAACCTGAGCTCCTGCAAGAAACTGAAAGTGCCCTGGAGATGCTGGGGGACATTGACTTTGACAAGTTGCTTGATGGCACTTCTGATGGCAGCCCGGTCTCTGAGCTGTCAGGAGAGAATGGAAATGTCACTCAGGCAACCTACACCTCTCAGGTCATGACACCCAAGCAGGTGCCTGCCCTCCCTGAAGGTCTGCCTGTGCTACTTGAAAAGCGCATTGGAGACCTTCGAACAGTAAGTATGAATTCGCTGGTAGTGGATTGCATCCAAGAATCTGAGAGAACAAGGAAGAACAATTAGGACCTTGAGTGTCATCCTTGAATTGCTGGCTGAAACTTTAGAAATGAAGAACTGATGTTAATGGCAATCTTAAAGGCTGTGTTTATGCTCACATGAAAACAGGCAGAGATGATGCAGGTCAATTGTTTTAGCAGTGTTTGTTTCACATTGCAAACACGGTTTTCTAAATCTTTTATGTACAAAACTTGTAATTTTCATTTATTTATGGGTTTTTCTCCATAATGGAAATACCAGTGTTACTTTAACTTGAATTATTATTTGATAAAATGGAGTGGGTGTTCTCTTACTTTGGAGGAGGTTACCTGAAATATGACTGCAGCTTACAATTCCATGTATTTTGGATCCAGGTTTTTTGACATAAACTTGCCAGTTTAAAAAAAATTAAAAAAAAAAACACCAAAAAAAACCCAACCTAAGTGAAAAAAGCCACCAAAACCAGAAACCACCATCCAACTACAAAAAACAAACCAACAAACCACAAAACTGAACTTTTTCTTCTGGAAGGTTAGAATGGAATCTGAACTTGTCAAAAATGGGATGAAAGATGTTAAATTAACAAGTTATGAATATTCCAGTAAGTTATTGAAAGGGATCAGAGTTATTAAGGTATTACATACTCCTTGTTTCAGTTGTGGATGTTATCCTAAGTTGAGAATAAATCTGTTGCTTGTTCAGATTATTATATTAAAGCTTTTCCTTACTTAGAATAAAGTGCAGCTTTTCCTTATTTAGCATAAAGTTCAGCTTTTCTTTACTCATAGTTAACTGCTTTTTCAAAACTTACTTCATTTTTTGGACAAAAAATAATTTAAACAATTCCAGAGTTTGTTTTGCTCTTACCTGTATAGAAATGTCTTCTAGTTTTCTTCTTTATTTTTAAACATACCAAGCTAAATACAGCCAAGGAATTAATATTTACTGAAGTGAAGGGACTTCTATCTGCCTTTCAGTATGCAGGCTAATTTTGCTATGAATCGACAATAAGCTTCTAGCAAAAGTGCAGAAGTGGATTAGGCCAAAATTCAGGAAGTTAGTGACCTACCCTAAGTTAATTCATGTTGCTTCTCTGTATAACAATCTCAAACCAGTTGGGAGGCATCTTTAATTCAATGGCTCTTGGAAAAAATGACTCCTCATAGAATCATAAAATGGTTTGGGTTGGAAGGCCCTTTAGGATCATCCATTCCAATCCCCCTGCTGTGAGCAGGGACACCTTCCTCTAGACCAGCTGGAAACTCTTCCATTTTTGACAGTGTCTTCTGAAAGCTTCCTGGCTAAGCAGAGGAAGTTTAAGTTTATACTTGGGGAACAGCTAGACTGTATGTTGACTTAAAGATTGCAACTTCCATACTTCCTGTAAATTGCAAACTGACATCTTCAAAAAAGCACTAAAAATGAAAGTCTTGTCAAATGTTTACCCGACTCTTGCAGCTTTAGATCTCTTTAGCACAAAGAAAAAAAAAGTTTATAAAGCTGTAGGAAGAAGCCTATGCTCTGTGGGTGGGGTATAATATATCAAGATTAAAAAAATAAGTTTTGAAAGTCACTGACTAAAGGCAATAAAAACTTCCTGACTTCCTTTGGTAAATCCATGTGTTATAGTTCCCTGAGTGGATTATTCTGTACTACCATGACAGATGGCAACATTGTATACAAGCAGGAAAGTAAATAAAAGGGTTTCCTTCTATTTTGAAGGTCACTGTCAAGATAATCACTCTGGAAATAAAACCCAACCATAGTTTTAGTAATAGTGATGAAGTTTTTGAATCTGCCGGTGTTGCTCTCTTTAAAAGCCAGCAGTGCTGTCCAGCATAATAGTATAATGCTGGAATTGCCTTTCAAGGTCTACCTGGGATGAAAATGTCAAAGCTTTTTCCTTCTGCTTTATATAAACCAGATGAAACTAATCCTGGTGTTAATTAGGCATAAAGGTAGTGGGTTGAAGACTTTCTGACTTGTCTTTTTGGTACCCAATCACTTGCAGGCATCTATAACCTTTCTAATTCTTTTAGCAGGATAAATGCTTCAGTGTTCTTAAACAGAGATAGTACCTTCCCCTGAGCAGCTGTATTTGTGGTAGAAAGCAGTGAGTGGAATGCAGTCCTTGCAGGAACTTAAACTCCAGTATCACTGTTCATGACTGAAGTGATAAAGCATTCAGGCAATGGGCTACCATACAGCTTTGAGTGTCACACTCTTTTCCTGTGCAGTTCATACAGGAGGAGAGGTAGAAAACATTTATCTTTCAAATTTAAATGAGTCAGTTGCAAAGAGCAAGAACTGTAAGTATTTAATAGTAATAAATTAATCTAATCATGTTAACTCTTGGACTTAACTGTAGGTTTTAGTTATGTTGTTGCAAGTCACTATTCTATGGGATTTTTAAGGGCTCTTTTTTCTCGACTTCTGAATTTCTGCAGAGTAGATGTGCACTAGAGAAAGGTTCTTACTGACTTTTGTAAAATGGTACAGGGAATTGGCTTTGTCCAATAAGCTGTCATTCCTTGTGAAGAAAAGAAAAATGTATCTAGGTGATAAGAACAAAGATAAATGGATTCTGCATGGGAATTGCTGGGAGATCAGTAAAAACTTCTGATAAAAAGAACAAAAATGCCAGACAATACTAAAGATAGAGTCTAAAGATGGCAAGAATGCTGGACAGAAAAGAGGGATGAGGTATTCCTCTGGCTTATATAATCCTGTTGTAGAAATTGCAGTGAAGGTTTGAGAGAGCTCTAAGAAAGCTGGAAAGATGAAACTCGATGAGGCACATAACAGGTAGAAAAAGATGGAGTAAAAATGTGTTAGTTAATGCTGTTGCCTTCTTGACCTGTCAAACAATGCTTCTCTTTTTAAAACAGAGATAGTAGAGTGTTGGTGGTGGTGATGGTGATAAAACATCTACAATTTTCTTAATGGTTATTCAAAAGATGAATGTGTTAACATCAGTGATCCAGGCAGATCCTAAACAGAATGATTGTCTGCCCTAGAGCAAGGTGTGTATGTTTGAGGATAACAGTGACAATCCTCAACTTTTTCTAAACAGCTGAGAATAGCTTGGTTTTCATTATTCTTTTCCAAGTAATGTTTTCTGGGAAATAAGAATATGATGTGGCTGTAAAAGTAAAGATACAAAGATTGTTGGTTTAAAATACTCTGTGAACTTGAATGCTTTTTTTAATTGTATTTTTAGGCTGCCAAGATGTTTGATGAAGAAGGCAGGAAGAAGTTTTTCACACAAGACATGAATAATATTCTTCTGGAGTAAGTGCTTATCTGTAGAACCTTCCCTTTTTGGAAAGGGGGTGAAAGGAAAAGTACAGAAGAGGAAGTATTATTGAGGTTGTTCCAACAAATCCCTTAAAAGTCAATGAAGGTAGATCAGTCTAAGTGAGTTATTGGCTAAAGAGACTTACATATGCATACAATTCCTGTCATGCCTGTCTGTCTTTATCCAGTGTAAAGTGTTTTGTAGTGCACTGGTCCTTGCCTTTGTGTGTGAAATTCAACAACATTGCCTTTATTTACTCCTGTATCCCACTTCTGTTATTTAAAGGACCTTCAGCTTTCATGAGGGCAAACACCAGATTTTTTTTCTCTGTCATCTTCAATTAAGGGTTTAATGTAGAAAGTTCTGTGTTCATAATCTATGAAACAAAAGTCATCTCTAGAAGACTATCCCGAAGTGTATCAATTTTGATTCAGTGGTGGGTGTAAACTAAATTTGAATGAGAGTTCAATGTTGCTGGACAGCTGGTTTCTTGCCATTGATTAGGACTTCTCCTTTTATAAAAAAACTTATCTGAAAATATCCCAAGCTGCTCTTTTTAGTATGCATAACTAGAATGTTATGCTTCCAAAGCTTCCTTAGGGTTTTTGTTCAGATGTCATCTTTACCTTGGAGTGTGTTTGACTGAGTGTGTCCTGTTGGTTTGTCAGTATCGAGCTGCAGTTGCAGGAGGTGAGTCCTGCCATCCGCAGTGGAGTGTACTCACACCTGGAGGCTTTCGTGCCGTGCAATAAGGACACGCTGATAAAGCGCCTGAAGAAGTTACACCTCAATGTCCAGGTAAGCATGGGGAGAGCAGCAATTGCATGGCAGCAAGGAGGATGGACTGCAGCAGAGTAGAGCAGTAGCCACACAGCTTCAAATCAAGAAAAATGTTTTGCATCAGTTGCTAGATGAGTTTAAAAGCTTCTTTCCATATCGGTGATATTGTCACTATGTTAGGAACAAATATTTTAAGTATTTCAGAGTCTTTAGCTGAGAATTAAGTGCTTTCATCTTGAAAGCTGGCTACAGGCTATTAAGGAGTGTTTCTGCTGTCATGACTATGTATTACTGTACTCTTAGGGTACATATCAAAGCAGCAGAATTAGAAAGCCACAGTAATAATGGTTATGATAGGCTAAAAATACATACTTTTGTTTTCACTTTTGTGTCAAGAAAAAAGGAAGGCCGTGTGGATAATAGATGACCCAGCCTGGATTATTAGTTCAAATTTCCTTTTGTGGCTAGGTCTTACAAATACTTTGTATGCCATTTTCAGTTACTTTTCTTTTGAAGATTGTTTTCCTTTTGAATTGAAAAGTTATCTGTGCTCTGAAGTACCCTGACCAGATTTTTTAGGTAAAATCCAGGACTAAATCTTGCAGAGGACCTGAAGATGAATGCAGAGATCTTGGTGCTTGCTAATAAGGCAAACAGATTCAAATGCTATTTCTAAGCAGATAAACATAAAAGAATATTCTAGTTCTTTTCAATAAGCAATTAAAATTAATAATGTAAAGTCAGAAGATGTAGAAATTGAATTTAAAACATGTAGCGAAGTGTATAGTATATTACCTTAATGTTTGAAATTCTTAATATTTGAAGACAAGTCTAAGTACGTAGTCCTTACCTTTCAGGTACATAAATTAAATGTAATACCAATCTACTACTTGGAGAATATAATACATATTCATATTTTATTCATTACCTAGGATGCTTTTATACCACAGTTTTTGGAGCCCTGATTAATAGGCTGTTTATTTGCAAGTGTTGAGATATTGATTGGTCAGTTTATTTCACTTTTTCCCCCTAAAGTTTTTTTCCCCTTCCCTATTTTAATTTAAAAGCATTATTTAAAGAGATCATGCCATAATGTTTTGGGATGTTCATGACACATTTATTTGTGAATATCTTTTGTTGTTTCTCGTCTCAAGACTTACATGCATTTATATAATGCTGTTGCACCTAACAGGATTCAAGTGCCATGCAGAAGTATGTTTGTCACAGTCCATAAATAGTACTGGGAATGTTACCTTGGGAGTGATCCAGAAATTTTCATGAGACTATCTGAAATGCTCTTTATTTTACATCTAACAGGATTATTTTGCTACTCCTCTTTTCACAGGATGACCGCTTGAGAGAGCCACTGCAGAAGCTGAAGCTGGCTGTCAGTAACGTCATGCCTGAACAGTTATGCAAGTATCAAGAGGACTGTCAGGCCCGCAATCAAGCCAAGAATGCCAAGTAGGTTATTCTGGAGGCTGTGCAAGCCTGTTTAGAACCCAGCTGGAAGTTCGTATCCATGTTGTTTACTTCCTCACTTCAGAAAATCCCTCAGCTCCAGTTTAAGCGTGTCTTTTTTTTAATTGTACGAAATACTTAATTTTGTGTAAGTGTTATTGTCTGACATCAGAGAGAAATTTCATTAACTGAGATAGGTCTTGATAGAAAAAAATAACCTGAAGGATTATTGGTTGATTCCTAAAATGGTGGATTAATGGAGGAGGGTGGTATTGAGGTTATTGATATATTTTGTGCTTGTTCATTGTAATTGTTTTGATCATAGTTAAGTAATTTTAGACTTGGAGAGGTATTAATAGTTTGATAAGTTCCCTGCCAGTTCCCAGTAGACATTGTTTGAAGCTTATAGGGACATCAGTGAAAGCATCTGTACAGTGTGTCCTTTTCACTTGTCTGAGAACCAGAAAACAGTGGGGAGAGGGAGATTAAGCTGTTTATCCTATAAAGAAGTATAGTAAAATGTGAAAATAGGTTCTCTGTGGGTTATTTTTCCCCCCCAACACCTAGAATGACACTCTTTATGAAATATTTCGTCTGTGTAGTATAGTTCTAAAGAAAATAATTGTTCCAACTGTAGGTTGCAAGCAGAAGATGAACGAGAGAAAAATGGGTCAGAGGAAGATGATGATGAGAAACCTGGAAAGAGGGTTGTTGGACCCAGGAAGAAGTTTCACTGGGATGACACAGTGAGGTAAGACAAAACTAAATTTTCCACCAAGAATTTTCACTGACTTTATAAAGGGATCTCCAAGAGGATGTTATTACATGATGCTGTTGAATAAACAATTTTTCCCAGAATCACACCTTGGAGAAGTTTTGGAGACTGTAGGTGTAAAATGGGCAAACTGGAATTCTGTAATGGTGAAACATCTTCATCTTTAACTCGAAAGGAAAATCATCCTGTGTCCAACCCTTTTAAGTTTCACTGCTTGTTTTTCTGCTTTATCCAAATACATGACAATAATTGGAACAATTATTTTCTGACTTCAGGACTTTGAGCTTCTTTAGGCAAAGAACAGGTGTGTAAGCAGTGTAATAGCTGCTTCTCACCTTTCTAGACATTACAAAACACCAGTGAGGACTAGAGATTTCTGCCACAGAACAGGCCATCAAGATTGGTGATACTGATTTGGCAAGCCTCCCGATCCAACAACAACTAGAATAATGCATTAATCTTAGCTTCTTCTGTTCCCTCTGAACACAAATTGTTTATCTCTCAAGAGTAGCGCAGATTCTTATCTGAAGTGATCGGATACTAGAGTTTGGTTTCCTAGAACAGATTATTCTGAAAACTGAGATGACTACTATTTAAATAATCTAGATTTTTAAGCAAGTGTATCTTTCTAAATTAGAACTTTCTCATGCAAGATCTAAGATAATTTTAGTACAAGTGTGTGTGTGTGTGTATCTATTACTAAAAGGCGCTGATGGACTTCTCTCAATGAGTCTTTTTAGTATGTGAAGACAACAGGGAAGAAATCTTGATGAAATATGTACAAGCAATATAGCTTGGACTATATTGACCTGGAGGGGAGAGATAATAAATCTGTTGCTTTTCTCCTTCAAGAGGCTCTAATAGGATGATGTTACTTAACTGTGTGCACTTTTATATTTTTAAGAACAAAAGACAAAATCCCTGTCAGAAACAATCCTCTGAAGTACTCACTGTAGAATGGATTTCAATGGTAGAGCATAAGAGTTTGTAGTAGCAATACTCTGTGTAGTGGAAACTTCCAAAAAACATGGTTGGAACTGAACACTTCCTACAACTATCAGAAGACAGCAGCTTCAATTTCTTAGCCTTTTTCTTCTGAGTTTTTGAAAGGACTGTGTCTTTCAATATATTTATTTTGTTTCATTTTGCAGGTCTCTGTTGTGTAATCTTGTCAAGATCAAGCTGGGATGTTATGAGCTAGAGCCAAATAGAAGTCAGTCTGCAGAAGATTACCTCAAAACCTTTATGGAAACAGAAGTGAAACCACTTTGGCCTAAAGGCTGGATGCAGGCAAGGTAAGATAACTGCTTTAGGTCTCTACTCATTTTGGTGTTAATGATTTCTTCAGTTCCTTTTTGTCTTACATTGACTCAACCATGTACTATTGATGTTGGTTGGAACTTAGGAGTATGTCTGTGAAGTGAAATAGTTCAAAAGAACAAATATTTTTCTGAAATTAATTTTTTGTCTTGTTTGTAAGCCTGAGAGTGAAAAAACCCACTGTTTTCCTTGGACAGCTATTTGCTTTTATCATCTCCTAGACACTGAATTTGCTGCTGCTTCTAACACAGCATGAAGCTTCATTTGAGGAGAAGTATGAGGTGGGAGGGTAACAACTTGGAAAGTTATTTGTGATATGGGAAGTGATTGATAATGATCTGGAGATCAGTTTTGCCTGTATGTTGGAACACTGCATTATCAGACTGCTCACAGGCTTTAAAATTATAAGCTAGAATTTCGATAGCAGTGTTCACAACAGACTTAAGGTTCTTGCTTTCCATTTCTTGTTTGCAGTTGGGATGCTCTGTTTTACAGCAGTTAAAAATACACCACTTTCTATACTTGCTTCTTAGAGATGTAAGAAGAAACAATCACACAAAAGAGGGAGAAATAAAATGGGAACAATAGTAAACTATTGTGAAACACAGGTTTGGCAGAGATTTCTAATGGCTTGGAGTCAAAGAGGAGCAAGTATGGTTTGGCCTGCATTCTTTCTTTCTGTAGCACCCACTGCAAAAGATAATTTAATCAAACCTCAACCCCACTGTAAAAGCTTAATGATACAGCTACGTAACTTGCTCATTAATAGCTTGATTTTAGTTTAGTCAAATCTGTATCAAGCTGTAAAAATAACTCTACTGAGCTATTTCTAAGATCAGTTAGTGTAGAAATAGCTGGTTAAATAGTAACAAAAAGAACAAATAAAGTTTTACACTTCTGGCATATAGCTGACTTATTTTTGTTCAATTATTTAGTTTTTGTGCAAGTAGGCTAATGACTTTGATGTTATCTGTTATGAAGATTTTATTGAATTAGATGAGACAGAGAATCCCAGTTTAGTTTAAGGACAGAAAGATCACTGATGATAGTGGAGAAATAGTCAAGAGATAGTGTGAGGTGATTCAAGAATACATAGAAGTGAAGCACGCTGTGATGGTGTGGGCAAGCCAATCGGTGTTCAGATTTAATATTGGCACCTGGTTTGTCCACTGAGGGCATGGATACGCCTCTGAGAACACAGGGGGTTAAAAGCTGTGATCTCCCAGGGGAACTTCCTCTTTGAGTTTGGCTTGAGACTGAGCAGACCTCCCTGCCCAGCCAGAGCTGGGCGGGGGGGGGGAGGGGAGCCATGTGGCCGGAGAGAGAGAGGTAGGCCAGGCCTGGGCCCAAGGGTGGAGGAGAACATTGCAAGGGCTTCGGGCAGCCATCCTCCATTCCCCCCCTCCCGGAGAGAGAGGAGAGAGAGAGAGAGACAGGGCCCGTGCCTGTGATAGTGGGCCGGAGTGAAGGAGAAGGGGGTGTGGGGGTGCCCAGCAGGGCAGCCAAGCGTGGGAGTTGATGAACTAAACCAGCAGAGAGCCTGGGACTTTTAACCCCTCTGAGGAAGATGGGAACCTTGCTAATGCTGATTCCTCCTGAAGTTGATGAGATTGAGAAGATGTTGAGATCGAGAAGATGTTGAGAAGAATTCTAGGTGGGAGGAGATGGAGTGGCTTTGGGCTGGACTTTTCTTGTATAGCCACAGCAGAACCACTGGTGTTCCAGTGACACAGAGACTGCGTTCTAGGGGGAGGCGATGGCTCAGAGCCAAGAGAGTGCAGTGATGTGGAGGAGTGTGAACAAGAGACGATGGGTGAGGAGGGTGGTGGTGGTGCCCTCCGTCTTTGAAGAAGAGAGAAGAAGAAGATGATCTCTGTTCAAGAGACCCCTTGGCCCCAGGGGGTGAAATTTGGGGGGGACAAGTGTCCCAAAAGGAGAAGGACTGTGCTCTCTTTGGAACTGGACAAAGTATCCTTAAAATGAAAAACCCTAGAAGCAGCTCTGATCCATGTGCAGTGGTGAGAGCACTGGACATGGAAAGAATGTGGTGCAAGAGGGACTCCTCTCTCCTCGAGGAACTGAGAATTGGTTATCTAAAGGGTGGCAATGGAATTGGAAATTTGGTGGGGGAGGAGGAAGAATTTGGAAGGTTTTCATCTTGTGTTCTATGTGTTTTGTGTGTCTTCCTTTGTAGTTGTAGGTTAATAAATGTTTTTTCCCTTTTAACCTTAAGTTGGAGCCTGCTTTGCTCTGTCTCTGATCACATCTCACAGTGGGTGCCAGGGAAGGAGGTGATCTCGTGGGGGCACTGGCATTGCGCCAGGCTCAAACGATGACACACGCTAAAACTTTGAATTGGAACGCTATAAAACATGCAGTTGTCTCCTTTCCATTGGAAAAGTCTGCTGAAAATTTCCGTGAGCTTTTAAACTGTCCATACAATTAGCTTCAACAACAAAAGGCAAAAACTAAAAAAAAAAAAAATGCCCCCAAAACAAACCAAAACCACCAACAGACCAAACAAAACCCAAGAGGTGACAGATCATAACTTCCTGTTGACTAGCAAGACTTCATTTACTAACTGGGTGGTTTTAGTGCCATAATGATTTACAAATTGTCCTATATCTACTGGGTGGCACTTCTCTGCTCTCTGTTAAGGAAGTGATGTATTGTAATTTGTAGGCAAACAGGTTTGCATGGAAAGAGGAAAAGCAAGTATTTCCTGAAGTCTGGTAGTGGTAATTCCTAATACAGCACATAATTTGTGTTCTGAATGTTCATTTTGTTGGGATGTTAAGGATAATGCTGAAGGCTAATAATGTTTTCATTTTTATGTGGCCTCAAGTGAGAAGGAGCTATATAAACTTGAAAAAAAAATTAGGTATTTATTGCTAAAACTGATCTATTGACCATGTGTTTTTTAAGGAATTCTTACTGATCAGGATAGGTCTGTGGTACCAGAACTTTGTGCATTCAGCTTAGGAGAAAATTTCTTGCACTTTCAAAGTTAACTGTATTTAATGTTTCTTATAGCTATATAAGGAAGGAAGAGGTAAGGTATTGATCAAAACTGGAAATTACAGAATCAAAGGATTGTTAAAGAGTGGAAGGGACCTTATATATTGCTCTGTCCTTTCTTTGTACCATGCCTGATTTCTGTCCTTTTGTAGTACTTAAAATTTTGCCTTTAACCTTGAAGGATGATGCTACAAATTATGGGGGCCTGTGATTAATTTTGAATTTTCATTTCCAAATTGAAAAGATTAAGGAATGGCTAAAGCACCAAGAAGGAGGTGGGAAGGGAAATATTCTGAAGAAGCTGTATAGGTCAGGAGGTGGCACATTAAACATGTAACAAGGAATGTTGGTTTTGCTCCTTGATGTTCTTCATAGGTTTTCAGTAGTCTCTGATGGAACAATGCAATACAAATTTGGAGGTTAGTGTGGTGAAGAAAATGTGAAAATGGACCAGGAAGTAGAATCTGAGAAGTAAGGCACTGAACTGTAGTGAGAGGATCAGTGTTTTCTTACCAGATGACATGAGATTTTTGGATACTCAGATTTTTTGTGATTATTGCAGCTCTGCAGGTTGTATTATGAGTAGTGAAAAGCTCTTGTTTAGACAGCTGTTCATGATGTGGTCAGTGTCAATGTGATGGCAGTGCTGTAATAAAATGTTGTCTCTCCTAGTTTGCCTATCTGGAAACAAGGAAGGGGACCAAGTTTTCATTGTCTATTCATAGCTGCATTTGAATAGTAAGCTGTAGGATAGATACAGGTCAGCAATTATTTTCACTTTCCACTTGGCAACTAAGGAGCTGAAAACATTGAATAAAAGCACGGCAAGTATTGAGATTTGTCATACTGGCTCTTGCCATTCCTTGGCTCTGTAGTAATATGTATGTGTCAATCCAGTGTAACTGAAGTCAGAGAAATTACACACAATAACCTCAAGTTTTTCTTTTACTAAACTTTCAAAAACTTTTAATTTTTTTTTCAGTACTGAAAGTACTAAAGAAAGGTAGAAACAAGCTTGGCTACTGTGTTCTAACTTTTATCTTCTGTGCTTTAAAAAAACTCCACAAGAGATTAATAATCACAAACCCAAGCCTATGGATCAGTGTGTTGGACTGTAGTGAAGAGATTACAATAATCTTTTGTTTTATATTTGAACTATTTCATTAGTCTTTGAGGGGAGAGCATTCAAAGTGTATTTCTTCTGTCCAGTTGAAGAAAGTAATATTCTCCTTTGTTGATTTTTGCTTGGACGTTTACTGAGGTATTTTGAGCATAAATGCAAATTATAATTTTTTTAGATTTTCTGTTAATGGATGCCAAGACCTATACCACGACAGCACTGCAAAGTAATCATTAGTTCCCTTGGGGACAGATAATCAAAGGCTGGTTCTGAAAACCAAAGGATATTTGGGTATTTGGTGCTCATAGGCTGTTTGTCACTGTAGAATCATTTCATGTTTCTTTTCTCACCTCTCTTTTAGGATGCTTTTTAAGGAAAGCCGAAGTGTTCACAATCACCTCACTTCTGCTCCGTGAGTATAACAGGGACAACTTGCTTTACAAGGTCTTTAGGTTGTGTAGAGCATCTTTTCTGATCTGCCTGTTTTAGACAGAGGGAAGGAAAGGGAGGTACTTTGTGATTTGTTTGAAGATACTTACAGGGATGCTTATAATAGCTTTTATGCTTTAATTTAGGCATATAGATGTAACATTCTTGTGGCATTATATTTTAACTCACTTGTGTAGTGGCTAGATAACTCCAGGGGTATTAACTCTTGAATTAATACCTTTTACTCAAAGCATTAGACACTGCCTAAATTTTGACATCCAGCCTATTAAACTGAACTCAGACTGCAGTACTTCTTGCTTTTTCTTTTCCTCAAAAATCTCTAATCACAGAAGTCTGTGTATCTTAGTGGGATTTTATCTTCTTCATTTTCAGACAGCACTGTGTGCCTCTGGAGCTGTCCACATTCAGTCAAAATTCAAATAAATTGTTATGACTTTAAATAACACCCTAATTGCAACTTCTGTGATAAATATGATTAACATAGGATATTTTTCTACATAACATCAAAACTGAGTCATGGTCCACCTACAGTAAATCTTTTTTTAACCAGGTGTATTTCTAGTTGCTTAGGAAAGATTCAGAAATTACCTACAGATGTAAATTTGTTGATTGCCCTTGAAGAAATAAAACTGAACCTCTCAGTTGAAGCCAATAAGTAATAATCCTTAATGCTGTCCTTGCTTGCATAACTGCAGTCTGTGTACATTGCAGAAGAAAATATGAGAGTTTGCTAAATTACTTCTTGGTACAAACAAATTATATACAACTGTTTTAATAGTTTATAAGCAAAAAAACACTCTTGTGGGGGGAAGAAAAAACTGTTTTTATCCAGTTTGAAATAAATGAGAAGAGGAAGCATCCTCCTCAGGGAGAAAAATGTCAATGTAAAAAGTGAAATTATATTGCTATTCTAGAAGACTTCAGTGTAGACGAAGCTCTGATATGTAGGCAAACTAATAATATTAAGAGGCTGAAATTAATTGATATTTTGAAGTTCCTCTAAATCAGAAAAATAAAATCAGCTCTCTGGATTTACCCTGATCTATATGTCAGGTTATATCATCAATTCAGTTGATTTTGCAACTAATTTACATAGAGGTACATGACCAGAAAAATGAATTGATAGTGTGCTATTTTTCCTTCCCCCTATTTTTAAACCATTTTTCATTTCAAGGATGTTTTATTATTAAAGCTGGATTCCTGTAGCCATCATTCTAGTTTATTGGGGTATAATCAGGGTAACACTTAAAATGAAAATTACTTGCCCTTTTTTCGTCTTCTGATGTACATTTATCCCTTCTGTTTTAGGGCAAAGAAGAAGGTGATTCTGGCCCCTAAACCCAAAGTGAAGGTAAAAGCCTATTAAGATATCTGAATACCCATTTAATGGTCCAGTGTGACCATTTGATACAACCAGTTTCTGCCTCTGATGCTGAAGGTTTGTCAGGCAATGCTTGTATTGGCTTGGTGGTGCATTACTTCAAAGAATGTAGTACAAAATACCTCTGTATAACTTTGCCACTTTAGGCTATATAGTTTTTTTGAAAATTGGCTTTGAAGAGGTACTAGTTGCAGTGATGTTTCACATTTTTGAACGTGTGCTTTGTGCGTTTTCAGTTTGTGTTAAACTTAGCAACACTGGAAAACAGTGTGGTTGGACGGATACCTTAATATAGAGGTCCTCATTTGACATGACCAGGTGTTGTCTTAATTCAGTAGCAGTTTTACTAAGTGATTAGCTTACCCTGTTCTTCACGGTATGGGACACTTTTAGTTATGTGGAACAACAGTGCTGGATTTTTAAATCCAAATATGGAATTAGCACCAGGGCTCCAGCACCTAGATATCATAAGTATCTTTATATGAAAATTTCAGTAGTAGATCTTTGGTTTGTCTGAATTTACTGAATAAAAGTATTACACTAAAGATTACCTTAAATCAGTTTCAGAAAGACTGTTAAACCTGATGTTTCTTATCCCTTCATTTTCAGGACTCCAGTCCAAAAAAAGAACAGAAAACTTGTATGTCTTCAGTCAATTCAAGTTGTGCTCCTGTACTGAGTTCCAGTGCAGCTGTGTGCACCCCAGCCAGCTCTAGCTGCACAGCAGCTCCAGAGACCATCTGCTTGGATGACTCACTGGATGAAGACCTCTCTTTCCACCCACCCTCACTGGACTCTGTTTCTGATGCTCTGGCAGTTATCAATAATGGTGCCAAGGGATCACCTCTTGGGTCCACCATAGACACACCAACATCCAGACCTCGCCCTGGGCTGAGGGAAGAGAAACTAGCAAGCATTATGAGTAAGTTGCCTCTGGCAGCTTCAAAGAAAGTAGAGCCCACTCAAACATCCCATTCATCAAGTCTTATTGCTGGTCACACAGGGCCAGTACCAAAGAAACCCCAGGACTTAGTTCACACTGGTATCTCTTCAGGCCTTATTGCTGGATCTTCAATTCAAAATCCCAAGGTTTCTTTAGAGCCTTTGCCAGCCAAACTACTTCAACAAGGACTACAGAGGTCAAGTCAGATCCAAGCTGCTTCCTCCTCTTCTCAGACTCACGTTTCTTCCTCTAAGACTCAAGCAGCTATTTCCACCTCCTCTCAAAGAACCAAGGATATCTTGGTATCATCTGCTGATGCTCAAGGTGGTACTTCCTCAGCATCGCAAGTGACAAAGGTGCACCAGCATTCAGCTGTACAACAGAAATACGTATCTCCCTTACAAGCAACTATTAGTAAATCACAGACCAATCCTGTGGTGAAATTGAGTAGTAATCCCAAACTCTCTTGCTCATCACCAGTCATCAAGGCTCAAGAGAAGTCTGTAGTGTATCGCCTGCCTTTGTCTAATCCCTCATCCGGAAGTGGCTCTCAAGTGTCTCACCCACTGGTTTCTCGGACAACATCCAGCACCTCTACCTCTAGTAACTATTTAGCCAAGGCTATGGTGTCACAGGTTTCTTCCCAGGGTTTCAAGCCTCCCTTCTCCATGGCTGCCTCTCCCAAACCTGCTGCCTCTCCCAAGCCCAGTTCATCTAAGCCCTCTGTGACACCCAAGCCCAATGCAGCACCCAAGTTTTCATCCAAGTCCACCTCATCCCCCAGGCCTGCAACAACACCCAGTTCTTCCAGTTCAAGTGCACTAGTTTCCCAGAGTAGTCACTCCAGCAACAACCCCCTTCATAAACAGACCAGTGGTGTAAATATCAGCAGGCAGTCTCCCACAGTGAATTTGCTGTCCTCTAATCGCACCTCAGGCCTTCAGCCTGCAAAAAACCCTCAGGCTTCTTCAAAATTGCCCAACTCTTCTCCTTCTGGAACTGTTGGTAAAAATAATCTGGGTGGAGTTGGAATGAATGTACCTGCCAGCAGAGGCAGTAACCTTAACTCAAGTGGAGCTAGTAGGACTAGTCTGTCTGGGGGAGCAGGAAGTGGAACACAGGGTGCTACTAAACAATTGTCAACTCCACACAGACCATCTTCTGCCTCAGGGTCTCCAGTTGTAGCAGCCAGCGTGCAGGTATGCATCAAACAAGTTTACATTTGAGCCTTACATTAATGCTTATCACAATTATTTTGTAAACATTCTTAGGATGTTTTATCTTGATTTGTAAGTGCCGTAAGTTTAATTTTTTTGCTTTTCTAAGCATAATGCCAATACTGATGAAACTATTTCACGCTAAAGAATATGTATTTCCAACTGATGTGAAATGCAAGGAATCAGTGTGGAACAAATCCTCACTGTAAACTGTCAGTCTGTACTGTGGAAAAGAATTAACTTTTATTTTCTTTTAACAGCACTGGAAAAGGTAAGCTTTGTGTGACCATATTTTCAGGGGATGTGGTATGTACTTGCATTATTTGATTTGTGTATTCTCTCATATTTACATATTTGGAATGATGGTGGTCATTTAAAAGGTGTCTTTGTACATTTGTTGTCAGGCTTCATGATTACCCTCAAAACTAGAGTTCAGTTGTCTGTGGTTGAATGTAATTCAAGACTTGTAATTAACACTTGCAAGGGCTTTACTTTTGTATTGTGACTGTATTTTATTTTGTAGGATCTAGTCAAACTGAATGAGACACACCTTTATTATATAAACACCCTAGAAACTGCCAGCTTATACTATCACTAGAGATAAGACAAATCGAACAAAACAAATATTTTGAAAATACTGTTGTTTTAAAACATATAAACCTATTATTTACCCAGAAGACAACCTGCCCAGGTTGTGTTCTTCTTACTGGGAATGCTTAATTACTGAGATGATTTGATGTTTTCTTCTCTCTTGTGCTCTTTATGCTGAAGCCATCAATACTTTAAAAAAGTAGTATTGCTTTAAATTATATTCTTGGTGTACAGAAAATGAAAAACTTAGTATTATTCTAAATAGTGAAACATTTTGAAACATTGCTGTTGCATGGGAGGGATATATACTTGACTTCTGGCAATATTTTATAATCTTTTAGTTTGCCATCAAATTCTTCTTAATGCAGCTGAATAACAGGAGGAAGATGATTTTTACAAGACACTTCCATGGTCTTTGATCCTACTGTACTGACACAGTCAGCAGTAAAAGTCTGGCAGGCTCTGACACAGCATTCATCTACTCTGGGTGCTTTGAATGGCAGAAAGATCCACAGCCTGTATGCTGTGTACAGGCCACTGAGGTACCACACAGGGTCTGCAGAAGAGCTGAACCAATTGAGTACTCTTGAAGGTGCCTGGAGGAGACAAAAAGGGCTGCAATGAATGGACTGGGAAGACAGTTGTTTCTTCCTGGCGCAGTCAGCAGAATTGAGTAGATGCAATGGCTGTGATGTAGAGCAAAATATGAAATGGGTGTGGTAGTGTTTAAAGATGATGGAGAAGGGAAGTGAGCAGTGTTGTGCTGGATGATGAGATGAATTCTGGCAAACCCTCCTGTAGTTGAAGGCAAGTATTTTTTTTTTTTTTTGTTAGAAACACTGATCACCCGAGTAATGAAATGCATTTTGGCCACAGTCCTACAAAGGAGCACTGAATTGTGGGGGTGTATGGTGAATAATAAGTAATGTGAGTCTATTCTAAAATAAAGCAAAATAAGGTGTGTTGCTATATAGAAAGGGGTAAATCAGCTAAAGGTACTGAGCAGCATACGGTACCACTAAAATAATTATTGAGACCTTTCATGTGGGCTTTCTGACACTTCAGAAATTACTTTCATAACCTAAAAATGATTAAATCAAAGAAGATAAATTGTGGAATAAGGCTGTTGTTACTGTGCACTGTGAAGCTTAGTGGAGTACATTCAAGGAAAGATTAGAATTAAATTACCTCCCAGTTCAAGTATACTAAAGGGGAAGAGATTTGTGATAACAGAAGTTTTTATTTGGCTATAAAGGTCTAATGGCTGGCTGCTGAACCAACATCACTTCCAGATTAGTTTTTAGGAACAATGTACTAAGGACTTAGTTACTCCTCTTAGAACTTCACATAAGACTGAAAAGTGAATCTCCTTTCTCTTAAGGCCATAAGGATTTAATTCCTGTTTGAGATGCTGTTAGAAGATGAGAATGGTACCTGCATTGCTCCATTATAATATTCTGGTCTGCTTACATTAAAGATGAAATTAGACTATTTCATGTGATAATAAAGGTGTACTTAACTAGGAAGCTTCCAAGAAGTGCTTCCCTCCTTTCCACTTCTGACACCATTATTTGCCAGAATGAAAGTTTATACCTGCTGAAGCCTCATAGAAAATTACATCTTAAGGACACAAAGCCACAGAGTACATATGTGATTTCCTTAAAAAGCTCTACTTACCATTAGTACTCTTGAGCAGAATCTAGCTTAGACTTCTAAAGATCTTAATGACTCAGATCTACATGACCAGGATGAGCCCTTTTAAGAACTATTGTACATGAGTTAAATAGAAACATCTGAACTGCAGTTCCTTCAGGGTGTGCTCTGTAGCTCTTTCCTTCACTGTATTTATCTCTTCTTTTTGAGTGAGTAAGCAAGATGTGGGCAGAGCACTTTACATAGTTTGTTTTGAGCCATTTTTTCAACAAATTCTCAGTTGCAAAACATTACTGTATTGCTTTTATTTTGTTGCCCTTTACTAGATTATGTAGACAATGAACAGTTTTCAATTTTTTTGTACATAAGCTTATTATGAAATTAGTACTTTTAAAGGCAAAACAGAATAATAATGTGTTGATACTTTTCATTCTTTTTTTTTCTACTTGTGGGCTAGAGTATGTTGTGGAAGTTGGTAAGTTTAAGATGACCACATAAACACTTTCTAGGAACATCACCTGTAGGTAAATGCCCTTTATAGGGCCACTGTTTTAAATTCCTGTCTTTTCTCATAAGAAGAAACTGTCCTTTCTTTAGCTGCTTTCATTGGAATATCTTAAGACCAAAACTGGTAATAAACATTTATCCATGCTAGGAGATTTCATCACTTTGCTTTTTCTTTAAGTTATTACAGAACTCAGTGAAATGTTGTTTTCATTTTAAGCTCATGTGTTTACTTAAAGGATTCTAAATTTTGGGTTTAGTTGAGGCTTACTTGTAAAAGTGCCTTGTAAAAAAAATCATGTAAAAGATTTGAAATCCTATTCTCTCTGAGTCTTTTTAATTCAAATACCTACAATATCTGAGTTGGAGTCTGATTCAAAGTGCTTTCCATACTGTTTTGTAGGAGATCATTTGAGAACTGAACATCAGCATATGAAATTACTGTATATGCGGTGAAGGCAAGATTGTTAAACAAGAATGAGCTGATCTAATATTAGAGGAATTAAAGCAATTTGGGAGCTGTTGTAGCTAAAATGTTCTGGCTAATCTTGCATTTTTATTTTAAAGCTGCAGTGAATTTAACTTCATTTTGACTTTTAGAGTGGAGAGATTATTAGCCTTTGCCTTTTCCTCTGACATGTGCATACACACCTCTACATGTATGTATGCATTTTGCTAACCTGACTTCTTAAGTTTGGAGATTCTTACATATGAATCTTAATTTTCAGAATTCATTGTTTCTCTGCAACCTCTTTAGAAATAATGTTCTGTTAAGACCCAGATTTGGAAAGGGGAGAGGTGTAGCACTGTACTTCTGAAGAACTTCAGATCTGCCTTGGATAATTTCATATTTTTAATCTAATAGAAGATATTGCATTACGTTGTGACTGCAGGCCCAGTGCATAACAAGAAAGGAGATCAAGGAAATTAGCTGTAAGGCTGATGAGAAAAACATGACAGATGAACCATACTTTTATGTCTGAATCTGCAATATAATTATGCTTGGTTAGCAAATGAGCACTTGGAAGACTTCCTGGGTGGATAAGTGGATATTCATTAATAGTTTAATATACTTCTCAACAGAGCAACACTTAACAGAGAGTAGTTGATTTTTATACCCTTAAAGAATACAATTCAGATCTTTAAAAATCTTGAAGTATTGCCTTTCTTTTCTTTTTTTTTTCCCACAGTCAACAGCAGGAGCATCGTTACTGGCTAATGCCTCACCTCTGACTCTCATGGCATCACCCCTGTCTGTGACCAGTCAGAACGTGACGTCTGCACCATTAACTCCTTTTGGGATGCTGGGTGGCCTTGTTCCTGTGACTGTGCCCTTCCAGTTTCCCTTGGAGCTGCTTGGCTTTGGGACAGACACAGCTGGAGTGACAACCACCTCGGGATCTACCTCAGCGGCTTTCCACCACAGCCTAACTCAGAGTGCGTGCAATTTTGACACTGTGCTATGAGGAAAGATGCATCCTTAAAATGGAAATTGAGTAGGGAAGCAATAAAGTCCTGAGACACTCGGAATTGGTTCATAAAAATCCCTACGGGAGAGTAAATGGGATTCCTTCACTAGTAAAAACTTCTTTTACATAATAACTATGTGTTATAAATCACCTTTGATAAGCTTAACTTCGTTGTTATATTCATGGTATATGTTTAGTTTTAATTGAACTTTTTTTGGATTAACTTCTAATACCTTATTTTTAGAAAGGAGTATAGTTTAAAAGTCTTCAAATGTCACAATTCAAATAAGAGACTTAATATGGTGATTCCTCAAAGTAGCCTTAACTCAATCTGAGCTATCAAACAGCTCTCTTATGAAGAACTATCAACCACAATGGCATTTACTTTTTCTGATTGCTTATAAAGAAGCTATTTATGTTCTTAAGCCATATAAAATGTTGGTCTTTCTGCCAAACCAAATTATATGAAGTTGCATCGCAGTAGCAAGGCATGGTCCTTGCTCTGACTTTTGAATAACTATATTTGAATAGGTTTGTCTTTGTTGACTTATTCCGGCCATCAGAATGCTATCAGGTTTTTATTCTTTGTTGTTGGATAAGCTGCTACAGCTAGACTATAAAAACAAAAACTTGCTTCACAGAGACTGCCCTCTCCTCAAGATTTATTTTTTTTCTTTGCTCTCCCATTTTTCCCCCCAGACTTACTGAAGGGTTTACAGCCAGGTGCTCAGCATGCAGCAACGCTGTCTCACTCACCTCTGCCTGCTCACTTGCAGCAAGCTTACACAGGTAAAGACATGATATATTTCTTATTTTTAACTTATTTTAACTTAAAAGTCAGATTTCTGCCTTAGACTGAAATATAATGTACACTAGTACTTAATTTAGAGAAGACACAACACTTTGGGAGCAGCTGGCAGAACATACTCTATTGTAGCAGTATTTTTGGAACCTGAATGATTTTTTTCCCTACTTCTCTTCAATGTCAGGATCAAAAAAAAAATTCAAAAATTCAAGTGCTTTACTGCAATAATTATAGAAACTGAAGTGTACAAATTCAGCTAGTGGGGAAAAAAGAAATAGTACTTACTGGACAGTAACATGATTGTTTATAGGCTGCATAAAGTTTTTTTCCACTAAAAATTTTCATTTCCCCTTTGAAGGGGAAACTGACCTTCCAGCTAAAAGCTTTTTTTTGTGTGTGTTTTTTATAAGACTATATTCATGTGTGAATGGTGGGATGGTTTCTTAATGGAATGTCTGCTTTCCTTAGGAATTTTATGCTTGATAGGAGATAATTTAATTGAGAAGAGAAACTTGAAGCAGAACATTTTCTTTTCCTGTTATAAGGCTTAAAGCAGGAAAATTTTCAGAAAGCTTTAGAAGGTGCGGTTAGAGTGCACACTTTCTTTGTCACCTGTATGTGTTTTCTGGGAGCCAGGAGAAGGAATGGGAAGAGTGGCAGCAGCTTGGTGGGCATTCTTCATTCTTTGAGAGTTCTCAGTACCAGAAAAATAATTGGGCAGTGCTTTGGTATGAAGCTTGATATATCAGGTTTCAACAATGCTATTTCTAATAAATGAACTGCAGAAAAGATGCAAAGTATTCCACTCAGTAAAGACCATGTACTTTTTGGTGATGCTAAAGCTGAACCTGCCAAATTCCTGTGTCTCCTACTGCAAGTTACAAAAACAAAAGTTCGCTCATGCTTTTATTCTTCCTTTTTGTTTCTGTCTCTCAACTACAGATGGAGGCCAAAGTAAAGGGGACACTAAGTTACAGCGGAAAAACCAGTGACTTCTGGACAAGCAAGGGAGCTGAAGCAGTTCTGGTTGGCTGACAGAATCTGCCCAGTTGGGAAAGTGCTTATTGTCACAGGGCTGCTGTTTCTGTCAATGTTTACATATTCTGATCCTAAGCACTGTGGTGAGAGGAAGAAGAAAAATAAAACAATACTTGATCAAAGAGAGAAGGAAAAGGAGGACTGGTCCTCCTGGTCATGCAGACTGGTCATAGTTTGATATTGCCTAAAGAAACAACCTTTTTTTATCTGCTCTGATTGGCTCTTAAAAGAAATTGATCGTCAAACCCACAGCAGCACCAACATTTTGTTTCTGGGTGAAGTCCAATGAAAATTGGAAGTGGTGAAAGGTGGTAGAATAGGTTTCTCCATTCATTGCATAAGGTGGTATCATCCACTTCCTTAGTGCCCAAAGTGCCCAGTATAAGATTATGTGTAGGTCCTGAGTGTACTATATGGTTGTGGACCAAAGGCTATGTAGAATAGAGATGGTGCTGGGATACTTTGCATTATAATTAAATGTTCAGACAAAAGCAGTTTCTGATAATGGGCAGTTATCTAGCTTTAGAAGGCTGTTTGGCTTTAGGGAGCCTACAGATGTATGCAGTCTCAGTAGAGAATTGTCTTCAAAAACAGATCTCCTGGTATATCAATATGTGAGACACAGGCTATTTGATTTATTTTCAGGAGTTTTTTAGTACAAAAGTTCTTATTTAAGGGAGGAAGGGGATGGAAATTCATTTACATTAAAAGAAACCCACATTTTATTGGTCAGACTAGCATTTCTTTCCCACTTTTTTTTTTTTTTTGATCACACTAATGTTTCAGAATTTCCATTTGTTAAACTTTCTTTTACCTTGTGCTTATTTGCTACTGGAAAGATACTCTAGTCATGTCTTTCATGAACCACAACCAGTTCTTTTCTCATTATCAGGCTTCATCTTTTATCTAACTCCTCCCAGAAGCCATGCATTATATTGATTTGCTAGTTAAAGAAAGCTGATTGTGACCTATTCCAGAGTCAGATTAATACTGCTTCAGGCATTAGCCAAAGAGGAGTCGTTCAAAAGCGACCAGAGGTGCCTTCTCTTCTGGGGGCTGAATGGGTTGTCTCCAGCATTTCCAGCCCCTGCTGGCCTGGGGAGTTTGACCTGAACTCTTTCTTACATGGTAGCACAAGACTGCAGAGCTGGCTTTGTTGTTTAGTTGGTTTGTTTTTTTTTTTTTTTTTTCCCTTTGACAGCAATACATCAACCAGTTCACATGTAAGATCAGGAAGCATCCAGCACGTGTTGCACTTTCGATACTAGGACAGAACTTTGCTGTTGAGTCCCTTGAGCTGTCAGATACAAGGTGAGAATGGCAGAAACTAAAATAAGTCATAGGGAAAAGGAGCAAATAAATCAGTACGATGCCCTTCTCCTTCAACCCTGAAACATTCCTTTGACCAGAGATGCTGAAATTCTTAGTAGATAGTTTTTCTGGTAGTTTGACTCAGAGACTGAACCAGACTCTACTGGTTATCTCAACCTTTAGAGAGACTTTGACCCCTGAATAATGACTCTTCAATGTATTTTGCTAGATTACTTAGAGCTTGCAGGTTTCTCTTACATGTGATTTATTTTTCTTAGATCAGACAACAATTTCTTTTCTATTTAGAGCTCATTTTAATTTTATATAAATATATATACATAAATTTAAAATAATATATATTGTGTATTTAGTATAAAAATGTTGGGTTGAGCTCAGCAATAAATGTTTTTGCACAACACTTCTGTGAAAGACAGATTGAATTAAGATGCATTAGTTCATTAGTTTCACTCCACAGCATCTGCCAATTAAATGCTTTTGAGCTGGCATTAATGTTTTGTATGTGGTGTGTTGATCAGACAAGCTTGCATCTCCATCAAGGTTTAGAGTTGAAACACAAACACTATGTAGACCTTGGCATTAATACTGCACCAATTCTGTCAAAATACCATAAACTATTTAGAGTGCAAGCTTCATCTGATTTTTTTTTTTATTTTCTCCAGGAAGGGTTGAAGGAAGCCAACTTTGTTTTTTGAGGCCCAACAGTTCTGACAGGATGTTAATTCTCTGAACTCTGTCAAACCTGAGAACTTTAACAATGCATGTAGCTAAGGGAGTTGTGGCAGTGAGCCACTGGGCAGCAATATATTTAAAGGACCCTGTCCTAAGAGAGCTACCTCTTCCGTGTTTTCCTCATCAAGGCATCCCATTCAAATTGTCATCTTTTGTCTTCATGCTGAAATTTTAGATTGGGAGACTTGGAGCCCTTTATAACTACAGCACAAATTCCCTTTCAACATTCCTTTTTTCCTGGAAGTATGCTTCATCTTCAGTTGAAAAGTATCCTCTCTAAGTCTTGAGGGTAGGAGTAGTCCTACCTCTGTGTCCTATTGAGCTTCTCAGTCTTGGGAAACAAGTAAGCTAATACTTATTGTGGAAATAGATACTAGGGTGATGAAAATAAAGATGCCCATACATTGTTTGTGACATCAGTTGAAACAACTCCCCCAGCTGGTAACTCATTTCAGTCATTACACTCCTGTTAGTCATTCTGCTCCTGAGTGTCTTTTGAATGAACACTGGGGATAGGGACCCTTTACTTGCTGTGTTCAATTCTCCTTGGTTAAACCTAGCAAAGCCAAATCAAAGGAAAAAATAGGGTGGTTCCCAGAGACCTTTGCAGGTAGCATAGACAGAATGGGAAAGATTACTGCAACGTTCGAATGCAAAATTAGGTTAATGTTTTACTCTTTTCTGCACAGCAGCTCTTCTGAAGACTTTCCCCCCCAGGTTTTTACTACTTTTTAAGGGCCTTTGTTAATAAATAAGCTGTAGTTGTACTTACTAAATAAACCCTCAGTATTCACAAGCAATAAGAAAGCCAAGTAGAGCTGTCTTTTCAGGCAGCAGGGCTGAACTTGGTTTGGGGATTGTATATGAGCTAACGTGTCAAGCTCTCTGAAAGCCCCGAACAAATGCAAGCAATAACTTCAAACATAGGTTTTAGATGCTGAAACTGTCTGGGTAGTATTCCCTGCTACATGATCCAAAGTCCAAAAAACCATGGTAGCTATGTGAAATCATTAGAGACTCTTGCAAAGAAAGGTAGGCTAGATGAAAAACAGGCTGCAGTTTCCTGATACCTTGAACTATAACTGCAGTGTTCTCCCATTCCAGGACACAAATGGCCAAAGTCACTTTGTCTGGCCTTCTCTGTTGATTTGAGAAACATGTCTAAATACTGACCAACTGAGTCACAAGTGCGGATGCTGTGGGTTTCACATCTGTTTTCTGCTAATCAGAAGAAACTTTTAATTACTTGGGTTCTGCTTTGTGTTTGAATCTGATCAAAGTTGTCTGATGCATGGATTTAGGGATGGGACAGGTGTGCTTAAAGCCTGTCCCTTCCTGCAGTCCCATCACCTGACCCTTCCTCCACACTCCTTCTCCACTTGGTGCAAGACCCTTGAGGACGTGCAAACAGAGAAATCTGCAACTCTCCCAAGCTGCCATCAGTTGTGCGAACCAGTAACCCTCTGGGAGTCACCTGGGACTCCAACTAACTTTATCACATTTGCTGCTACATTTATAAAATGAACTTTTGGCTGTATTTATTAGCAAATTTTAATCTAGTTTACAAGGGGGTTTTGTTTTCTTTTGATTAGTTTTTGCCCACAGTTGGATTAGAAGCGTTCGGGTGTTTGGGTTGATGGATTTTTTGTTTTGTTTTTTTTTTTGTTTGTTTGTTTGTTTGTTTTTGAGTGAATTGGTGAAAGTACAGTGATCCCTCTACTGCTTTTGTTCTGGATTTTTTTGAAGATGGCATTGCAGGGAAAACCTACAGCCAAGCCAAACTGTGGAAGGCCTTCTCCCATACCTAACTTTCATCTTTTGCTGAACTGGGAGGAAAAAATCATTAAAGGGACACTTTGTTTTTCGTTTGGGCTTGTTAGTTGTTTTGGTTTGGTTTTGTTTTGTTTTGTTTTTTTTCCATAAAATGAACTAGAAGGTTAAAGCAGTAGGCAAACAACTGATTCATTAACACTTTATGCAATTTTAATTTTATAGAAATTTTTAAAAAGGTTGGTAGACTTTGGTCCAAGCTCTGGTGAAATGGCTGTTACCCTTCATGACTTACTTGATTCAGGCCTTTGTCCTTTGTTTAAGTGCCTTTTTTTGTTGTTTGGTTTTTTTGTTTTTTTGTTTTTTTTATTTCCCTACCTTCTTTAAACTTTTCTCAGCGATCCTGAAGTGCTGGAAAGCATTTTGGAGGAAAATCTTAAGCTTGCCAAGATGGCTTTATGCTGTTAAACTGGGGTTTATTTCCCTTCTGTAAAGAAAAAAACAAAACCAAGTGTGTAATGTGTGTAACTTCATAGCTGCTGTACTGTGGCATTGGTTCTGTGTGCTTGTGCATTCTCTCTCACACGTGCACACACACACACAAACACACACACACACAAGCAATATTCCTGAAACCTGTTCATCTTTCTCCATTCTCCTGGCTCTGTTAAATGCTACTTCAAGGTTGAACATTTGTGCAAAGATGACAGTACAATAAAAGAGTGTGTGCATGAGTGTGTGTAAATGTGCATGAGAGAAAGGAAGTGGCCAACAGGAATGAAACTTACTGCATTTTTCTCTGAAGGTTTTGAATTTGTTTCTTAATTAGGTCATGAGTAAAACATGGGCCCTGTAGGCAACCTTATTAATGACGGGACTGTTTCACACAGTCACTGAGTCTGAGGCAGAGATGTGTGGCTGACAGCCCCAAGGAGCTGGGGGGTAAATAAAGTTAAAATAGCAGCTTGCAGCATATTTGAATTAACTGCAAGAATCTTGTGTGCAGCTGGTCATATCTGCTTGATACCTGTTACTGCAAGGATTCTCATATTTACCAAAGTTGTCACTTTCCACCATGCATCCTAAGTAAGAAAGAATTCAGTAAAACCTGCAAGAGTGCAGCTGCTAGTTGAGTTTAAAGCTAGCTATGCTTCACATGCTGCCTAAGTCACTCATCATGACGTACTTTCCAATTTGTACTTCTCAATTTGTTGAGATTTCATTAGTGGTTTCTTCTCTTACTATAATGAACAGTAAGTTCATGTGATCTTAGCTGCAGATAAACCCACATAATAGTATCCGTGCTTGTTTTCTTCTTATCAGACAAAATTAGCTATCTGCAATAGATGATCTAGTGATTTTAACAGCTTTGTGCTGACGATCTGTCTAATTTATGATTATTATAAACATGAATACCTGAAATTAGCACTTCATTTGTGGACGAAGTGCTAAACTTAAGGTAACATGCATGTGCATCACTAGACTGTTCTAGTTCTGTGATGTGCTTCCCCTGGGGAAGATCTAATTTTGAGTTGCAATATGAAAAGGAAGCATTTATTTTACAGAGTTGAAATGGAATGATGAGTCCTTCATGGGTGGAGAACCAGTGTGGAAGACAGAAAAGACGGTACCAAATACCTTCTGTGGCAGAGAATAGCCTAACTCAGTTCTTGGCTTGTCTTCACAAATTCAAGTTAACCCATTAGGCAAACTTATGCCATAAGTGGATTTCTCCTACCAATCTCATGGTGCCAGTCAAAGATAGGACTAACTGCTTGTAGCTCAGCCAGTTGGAGTGGTAGTTGAGGGTGCTTCTTAATCTGTCGTAGGTGCATCAGTGAAGTTACTTCAGTAAAGTCTACCACATTCACCAATTATGTTGTTTAATTCCTTTTGAATACACATGCTCTTCATCCTGGGCTGATCTGTGGGATGAGGAATCTACAGCTGGTGATGATGGCAGACTGTTGCAGTCTTTAACAAATGTAGCTGTTGTAAAAATCTATGTGTCTACTGCTTAAGAAATCACTGCCAAAATAAGCAGCCAGAAGTATGCTTACTGGGCCACTGGAAAAATAACATTGTGTAGGGGAATGCTTTGTTTGTGGAAACTTCTGGTGAGGCTTCATCATCCTTTTTCTATGATGCAGTGATCCCTTACTGCTGTAATAGCCTTTTGGGGCTCTAGAAAGCCCTGGTGCTGCTGTGAGTTATGCTGAGAGATCAACATGGCCTGGAACTGGCCCAAAACTGGGGAAGTACAAAGATTCCCTGCAACTGTTTTTGCACACTCATAAGTAAAACTGCTATTCTTGTCAGTAGTCAAGGATATAGTCCTGTCTTTTGTAGCGATTTTTGACAGTTGTAGTTCTACCCCCAACCACCACCAGGTTTTGTATCTAGAAGTGTGTGTCAGTCTCTTCCATTGCTGTCATCTGCTGCTTAAACAAATAACCATTAGCTACTAAGTTTTTCTTTATGGTGAAGTAATCCCAACCAAGCAGTGTACGCTATATTTGGCTCCTATCATGCGCAACACTAAAAGGGTTTTTTGTTTCTTCCTAGCAATGTGTGCAGATGCATTTTATCAATAAATAGTCCTATTTGCTATTGTCTAGTACCAAGAGAAAAAGAGTGGGAGAGAATCAACCAAAACCAGTCAGACGATGTCAATATCATACGCCAAACTGAGCAGTTACTGAAGTAGACAGAGCTTCATTGAGACTTAGCAGATTTCACCAGAGTGGGGGAAGAAACTTCTTTGTGTTCTCAGCTTTTTCCAGCTAAGGCCTTAGTTTGATTAGTAGTCACTAATATCAACTATGCAGATAAGTATTTACGTGTTTCAGTGTTACATGCATTCCTTTCCCCAGCTATCCCTCTTAACACATATTGAAATTTTACCCAAAGAAAATGGAGTATTTTTGAATGTCTGTAATCCAGAACTTTTTGCTAACATGAAAAAAAATATGTATTTTAAAAAAGAAGCCCTTTCACTGGTGCAACATGTAGTGTCAAATGTCATGAAGTTGCTTGAGAGGGAAGCTAAAATCACTTCTTGTGACAGGTTTTAGTCTGAGAGTTTTGTTGAATATTCAGCTCTCATAATTGGATTAAGAAGCTGCGGAAATGTTTTTTAATGTACAGATTGGATTTGGGAAGAAACTCATGAGACGTCCCAGGTTTCTTTCCAGCATCAGAAGTGAATTTAATTAATTTCTCAGTGAAATGAAGTTGCTTCTAAACAAGGGGAGTTACCAGCTAAATAAAAACTAAATCCCAGTCCCCAGCTATTTCTCACTGGTCTTTTAGTCTTGTTGTATGTAACTACGAATAACAGTTTAGCTCAGAGGTGAGAATTGTAGTATGTGTTTTATTGCCGGTGATTCCATCATGTAGCAGTTAGTACCATGTTCTTGCATAGTTATCAAGATCTGTACTGGAAATAGATGGAGAAATTTTATTTTTGGACTACTGTTAAAAAAAAATTAACTACTACTTTTTACCCCCCAAAAGTCTACTGAGGAGCACTATATTTTAGCAGTTAAACTAGTATCCTCGTTAATGTGATTTGTCTCTTGTAGTCATTTACTGAGAGTTAGAAGCATTTAATGAGTAATCCTTAAAAAGTTGGCCATTCTCTAGCTTAAGGTCAGGTGCTAATAATAAAAGGGCATCTGTGATGATAACTTCTGATGATACAAAATCTCTATGTTCAGAACACTTCATTGGGGAAGAAGAACCAGGTGAGGGTACAAGTCCTTTTACGCCTGCCTGTTAAAAGAGGGTCAGTGAAGAAGAGTTCCCTGCACAGCTAATTGCAGTGGGGAACAAAAATCCCCTCAAAAGCAGTTTGGCCTCCATATCCTTTGTTTGGTGTAACTTTTTATATATATATATATATATATATATATATATATAAGCACGTTTGGATATTGTTTAATTCTACCTGACTTGCTTTGATTGCCCAGACAGTGAAAGGCTGAGAAACTATTTTGCTGCCTTTCAGAACAAAAAGCTGGAGGAATTTTTTTTGTTACTAACACGTGTTAAATCACAGCTAGAATTCTTTGCATTCCTCAGCTTCAAACAAAGGAGTGCACAGTTACTACGAGATGGCAAACCTGTTTGAGTTGGTGATTCCTGTGATGCTTTCCTCAGTCCAGCACAAATTTGTACAAGGTCACCTTCCTCCTTTTAACACATGCGTTCCGGATCATAGGGCTTAGCAATGGGGAGAGGATCCCAATAGCCTTGTGCTTACCTGATGAGCTCTCCAGGAAAACTGCCCGTGAAATGCTCCCCTCTTGTGACAACAAGCCTGAACAACCAAATGCAGCCACATTTGGGTGGTAAGCACCACTTTCATTTGGATTTTTTAGGGAGGTGTGTTCCAATAACTTCGAGGGATACTGTGTTTTAAATGTGTGGTTTCTTTCCTCTCTCCTTATAAAACTGGACCTGAACACAAGTTTTGAGTTGTTGGGGTTTGTTTTTGTTTTGGGTTGTTTTTTTTTTTTTTGTAATAATCTCAGGACCTGAAAGATTGTAGCATTTAGTGTGTCTTAAAAATGATGTACTGTACCAGCCATGGATTTTGTAAATACACCTGTCTCCCTTTTTTGTATTTTAATTTTTTAAAAGTGTGTAAGGCTCTTTGCCAGAGGAACTGGTGCCTGCTTTATCTCCATCCTGAACTGAAGCAGGAAAAGGAAGAAACTGCTGCCTCAAAAGCCTGTGTCAGTTCCAATGCATATATTGTTCTGGTCAGTTTAATGGCTGTTAGTCTTTTGTTAATTGGGAAGCTGGTTAGTTCCCTGCACATTCCCGTTGTGGCTAGCAGAGCCCTGTCAGGGAGGCTAATTTTAACTCTCTTCTGTGTGACTACTTGACGTCTTCACTCCTTCCAGGTACTCAGGTTTCCTATCCCTGAGCAGTCCAATGTTTTCAGAGGTCAGGACTATTGGCCCTCTGTGAGAATAACTGGAGAGCATTTCATTTTATCAGTGCTCTGATCCAAACACAGTCATGGGGTTCGTACCCTGCAAACCTTGCGGGGAGCGCTGCCTTCCCCTGTTCCGGAAGGGACTTGTCCTTTTCTGCTTCCCTGAAAGGAGCGTGAGCTTTTTTAGGCAGCAGACTTTGCTCTGGGATCCACCCTTGCCGGCAGACCCCTGTTCTGCAGTAGGAGCCTTACTCAATTTGGCGTAGCTGTTCCCTGTCCCTGACTGCGACAGGCTTTTTCATGAGTGTACTTTTCTGTTTTTCTATGTGTCACGTGTCTGTGCTGTATTAAATAAAGAGGAATGTACATATTAGCCCTGCGTCTGTGATTTCTCATAAAAAATAAAAACAGGAAAAGGTTTCACTTGAAGGGCTGGCCCTCTTGGGGCTTTTTGTCGGGGTTTTCTGCTTCGGTGTGGGGGCCTCCTTCGGTTAAGGCAACCACCCGAGCAAGGGTGACACTGTGTGCAAAGACCAGCGCTTACAAACCGCCAAAGGGTCGGTATGGAAGGGAGCGCTTCCCTGTGGGAACACAGCGTTTTGCCCAGGCACAGCCTCGCAACGCCATTGAGGGACCTCGGCCCCGCCTGGCCCCGGCTCCCAGGGGGCCGCGCGGGACCGCGCCGGGCGATGCCGCCCAATCACGGGCCTCCAATACATGCCATAAAAGGAAAGGGGGCTGGGATAGTAGTTAAGTAAGTACACAGACAACACTTTCTCGCGGCAGCCCCAGTGGCCTAATGGATAAGGCATTGGCCTCCTAAGCCAGGGATTGTGGGTTCGAGTCCCATCTGGGGTGGGTTTTTTTTTTTTTGGCACTCGAACCGCGCCGCTTATTCTGACGTCTGTAGGCCGCTGGCTGTCTCAGGTCTACGGCTCCTGGGCTTCTTCCTGGGCGTCCCCTTCTGGCTCCAGCGGGACCCGAAGCGCCTTTTAAACGGAGAGCCCAGAAACTGGCGGGGACGCGCCCGCAGCCCAAGCCGGTTTCCTGCCGTATGATGCGCCTCTCGGACGGCTCCCGGTGCTCCCGCTCCGTTACCACAGGCTGGCTACGAGGCGTAGAGCCCAGGCCTCGGCGCTCGACCCCCGGCACTTGACCACCGCCGACTGCAATGGCGGAGGAGGGCGGCAGAGAGTAGGAGGAGGCGATCGTTCGCTCGGCGCTCGACTGCCCGCACTGCCGGGGCGCGAGGGCGAGGCCCGGCGGCCGCCCTCGATTGGCCGGCACGCCGGCGCGCGGCTCGGAAAATGGCGGCTCTGGGAGCCCCGCTGCGGACCTTGCGCGCGCTTCTGCGCGAGCTGCGCCACGCCGCCGGCCGCTCCTATCGCGACAGCCCCGCCTATCGGCACGTGCTCGCGGCCTTCCGCGCGCACCGGGTACGCGCGGCCTTCCCCTCCCCGCCTCCTCCCCGGCAGCCCCCGGGGCTCGGCGAGGCTCCGGGGTCGTCCTGACCGCCGCTCTCCGCAGGTGACCAGCGAGAAGCTGTGCCGGGCCCAGCAGGAGCTGCACTTCCAGGCCGCCACCTACCTGTGCCTGCTCCGCAGCGTCCGCGAGCACGAAGCCCTGCACCGCGAGTACCACGGCAGGGGCGAGCGCTCCCCCCAGGAGGTCGCCGGACTGGTGGGCTTCAGACTGCCTCAGCAGCCGGGAGGGAAGGGCTGAGACGGGCCTGCTGTGCTCAATGTTTATTTCTCAATAAATAAATATCCTAGAGCTACAGGAATGGGCTGGGGTCTCTAGCAGGTGTCTTTTGTCAATTTTAGGTTATGGTGTGAAAGGCGCAACTGGGGACAGCCACCCCCCTCTGCCTTTATCAGGCTTCCCAGACACCCACCCCGACCTTGTGAATGTGTGTTATGACGGGCACCCTTCCAAGGGTTGGCAGAGAGGTTGTTTGTAGTGGGAAAACACGTCAGCCTTCACTGATTAACTGCTTGTCCAAGGGGTGACTGGGGTTCGTGGTTCCCCCACGTGGTTCAAAAGCGGTAGGTGAGAGAATTTGTCCGGTGTTTACTGCAGCGCTTCCCAGCGATGTTCTGTGTATGTGGAATTCCCTACTCTCCCAAGAACAAAGGTCTCTTCTGTGAGACCTCCTTCTCTCATCTCTGGTGAGCACTACAGTAGCACAAACCTCTTCCACCTTAAAAGATTTTTTTGGTTTTTACGGTGGTGGTGAGTGAGCCGTAGCGATTCAGAGAGAGGAATTCTTAATGAGTTCCATGTTTCTCCCTGTCCCTGAGAAGTTGACTGTGCGACTGCCGCCTTCCTGTGCTTCCCTCTCCCTCTGAATCTCAGAGAAGCTGAGGGGAACTGGCTGTAGCCAGTCACAGGAGGCACAAAAACGGGACTGCGTTTTCTCGCTCACCTCACAAATCCGGAGCAGTGACTTTCTTTTTATAAAAGGCCTTGAATTGTTGCTGTTAACAGGAGAGTGTTGAATTGTGTGCAAGATATGTAAGAAATCTATAACAAGAATGAGTGGCTAAAAATATGTTTATCTGGGGAGAAGCCTGAAGCAATTCTAAGAAAATTAGAGTGTGTTTGTTGGTTTTTTTTTACTGTCAGGGAAAATGGTGTCCTGTCAGAAAAGCATTGCAAAGAGAATCAGTTCATCTAAGTCTACCAATTCCTTCCCCTGAATTTAAAACTTGGGGATGGTTTAATCCCCACCGTATAGTGGATAGGCACAGCAGATTCTTAAAACAGGGAAAATTTGGGCTGCTTAGGGAAGGCAAGGAGATGTGAACTACAAGTTTTATGGTTCTGTTGACCAGAATTCCAGTTTCACAGCGTCTCAGTAGTTAAATGGTGGGTTTTCTTTGAAAGCCTTGATATAATGGGTGGAAAAGTATTAACCTATTTTCAGCACAGTAGATCAGAGTTGTGGGATGTCACCACACACTGAGAATGGGTGTGACACACTGCTTGTTCAGCATTATTTAATGAAAACTGCTACATTCTATATCATATTGCTTGAGAATGGAAATTAAAAAAAAATTAAAAATAAGAAAAAAGCGATCATTTGGCCAGACAGAGATACTCTTTAAAGAGCAGAAGGAAATAAAGTGTGGATGGTGTTGGTGTAAATAGTCACTAAAATTTCTCAATTTCCCCTAAGCATACCAAGGTACTAAACAGACACTTCTAACAAGCACTGGTGACTCTTCCATTTACTTCCCCTTCAATCCAACTAACAAAGTAAATTTAGTAAATTTTGATTACTAACAAAGTAAATTTTTTAAAGAAAAAGCAAAGCCAGGACATAGTCTTATTAGCTGAAGAGCACTGAATCTTTTCCTGAATGTGTTCCAGAAGAGCATCTTCTCTGCAAGTCCTTTTGAAATACAGATAATTGGGGTGAGGGGGGTTATTGTTAGGGGAGGATGCGTATGGCCCTTTTTCACTCATATGGAGCTAACCTTGAACACGACAACCCTTGTGGACGATTGCAACTGATCTTTGTGACGGATTTTGGGCACTAGATGGCAACACGACGGTTGACACAGGAAGAGTCACAACATGCAGGGGTTAGAATGGGTAATTTTTTTTTAATGGATTTTGGCGCCCTGTAAGTTGCATTATCAGCTACACGTGCCGATAGCCTCAGTTTTAAGGGAGGTTCTCCAGTTAGCGGGGTATTACAGTGACTCCTCTCACCACGACTGTCCCCGGCACATGAGGGAAGCAGGGGTTCGTGGCAGTGGCGCTGCACGTCAGCTCCCAAACGGGAGCTGTCTCCACGCTGCGCTCCCGGGGCCGCGCGGGACCCCAGCCCCGCCCAGCGCCACCGCTGACCCGGAGACCGTGACGTCACACCGGCCACGCGGGCCTTCCTAGCCAATCAGCGCGCCCCCAAGGCCCAGCCCGGCGGCCCAATCAGAAACTTCGCCGCGTGGTGCGTCACTGGCCGAGCGGCGCTGGCTGTGGCCAATGGGCGAGCGCCGAGGCCCGTCCGTGCTGACGTCGCGGAGCGGACGAAGGAGCGCAAGGCGCGTGCGCGTGGGTTTCCGTTCCCGCCGGCGCGCGAGCGTGGCGGGCGCGGGAGGGAGCGGGCGTAGGGGCGCCTGTGGGGGCGCGAGGCGGCGGCACCGGCTCCGGCACGAAGCGAGTTTCCCGCTCCGCTTCCCACCGGGAAAGCCGAGCAGGGAAAGCGCCCGCTCTCTTCCTCCCCCCGCGGCGGCGGGGGAGCGGCCCCGCCCGTGACGCGAGGGGCAGGGCCGAGCGCCCGCCGCGCCTCGGGCCTTGTAGGCCGCTGTCGGCGTGACTCGGCCGGGCCGCGCCGGCCCCCCCGGTGCTCAAGATGTCGGCGCAGGCTCAGATGCGCGCCATGCTGGACCAGCTCATGGGCACGTCCCGGGACGGTAAGTGCCTCCCCGGCCGTGGTGGGGCGGGAAGGAGGGGGCGGAGCCGCCGCAGCCCCGGAGGTCACGGCGGTACCGGGCGGGCCGTGCGGTGTTCACCGTGATTGGCAGGCACGAGGCCCGTTGTTCGCACCCCCCGCAGGGCGGGGCTGCCGGGACCGTCAGCGGCGGGGTGGGGGGAGCCGGGCACCGCCTCCCCCGCGGAGCTGGCGGCGCCGGGTGCTGTCCGGGTGGCCGCGCTGACGGTGCTGCTGCTACTGGAGATCCGCTCCTGGCGGTGTCCGCGGCGCGCAGCCTTTCCGCCCGGTCACCGTACAGGGGCACGCTTGCGAGATTCTGATCATCGAAGGGAGGACATAGCGAGTCAAAAAAATCCCCCCAGACCACCAGCCCCTTCGGTAGAGCAGGGTGGGGTTTTGTGTCGTTAAAGATTTGTCTAAATTCTGGCCCGAACCATCGTGTTAGCCAGCAGGCGGGTATGGCTGTCGCTTTCTGAAAGGCAATGTGAGATTGACCCAAGTGGACAAACTCTTTTAAAAACAAGCGCCCTAATCAGCCAAGTAAGCGCTTAACGTCTGGAGGCAGTCATACCCAGAGCGAGACAGGAGATGTACGGTCAGGTTTCGGATCGCTCTGCGATCACACAGTGGACAGTATGTCTGCGTAAAGCTTTCTGTAGTTTTTGTCGGGGTGCATGGCGACCAGCTTGAAAGTGTGAACTGGCACTCGCCCATAAATCCAGGTAGTTGCGGGGGCTGCTAGACAAGAGCAGTTCCGCTTAGGCTGTGCAGTTCTTAACTTGCAAACAAGAGAATTCTGCACCCGAGGGTAGGCAGCAATTAGAGATAATTTACATGTTCTGCATGTGGTACTCATACTCAGTCTGTACTCACTCTTGCAGACGTGTTATGTTTGTGGAAGCTTCGTGTTGAATTAACGGTTACCCGTTTCCCCGTGCAGCGAGTAGGATGTGGGAAGTGGGACATACCTTGTATGTCCTGATCATCTCTCCGTACCAGGCTAATGTGAAATGACAGCTTCTTTTAGTGTAATCTAGAATTTCGAAAAATGTAACTGGTTTACGCATACTCCTTGTATTGTGAATGCTTTCTGCTGCGTTCTGAATCACTGTTCTGCAAAAATTGTCTTCCAGAGTAAGGCTGTTTAGTGAGTTGTCATCATACAGGATCTAATTTGGGGTGGTTTTGTCTTGCTCCAGAAGATTTTCCAATGCTTCCTGTTGTGGCTGTGTATGTCTGAGAGCCTGGCAAAGTAACATTGTGCTTATGGAACTCAAGTCTTCCCAGTGTTGGCTCCTAGATCGCTGTCTCAGTGCTACCCTAACACTACACAGAAGGTTTAAGGGGGGTGGAGGAGCTGTTTCAGTTTCTGAAGGTATTTTCTGTTGGATGGTGGGAGAAGAGTGTCATTTACTTGAGACAGCTGTCCAAAAATGTGAAGTGACTAAAATCTAAACCAAGAAGAGCCATTTCAGGCTGTATTTTCTCTGGCTGTGTAAGAAGGCAGTTGTTGTATTGATAATTGTATTCCTCCCCTCCTGCTCACCCTGTAATTCCTAAACCACATGTGCTGAACTGTTCAGAAACTAAATGGCTAGAGAGGAAGCATTTAAATAAAATGGGCAGGATGGGGAAGGATAAGGAAAAAAGACGATTTGTAAAGCTGGCTTCCATGGCTGAATTGAGGAACTCTGTGTAACACCATTCTAGTTAAAAAAAAAAAAAGTCCAGTGGAGCTGGAGCATCAGCATCATTTATACTGAATTGTACACAGGGATTGAAAATGGACCTTTTTTGGCAGAGCTGGTACGTAGTAAATCCAAGGCCAGGCTCAAGGTCATTGAAATATTGCTAACCTTGAGAATAGTGGGGTTTGGGGTCGTTAGGTTTTTTTATATTCCTGTTACCTTTGACAAATAGTCAATTTCTGTTAACATCCAGATTTTAGCTTTTCATTAGAATGTGTCAATTTTTAAATTTCTTAGTAGATCAGAACTTTAATTTCACCACTTGTCCCCATTGCCTTTGATTTTGCTCTCCCTGGCAACACATTGGAATTTAAAATGCAATAGAGTTTCTGTAAAAATTATCTTTCTTGGGCAATGTTTTTGTTTTATGCTGTTCAATATTACCAAAGTGCTTTTTAATTTTATGCTTTACAAAGTCTGGCAGGTATTTTTGTCTTGTTCAGGGTTTTTTTGAGAAGCCTAGAATGTAAAGGTTTAAAAATCTTTCCTGTTTTAAAAAAGGTAGATCAAACATTTGATAGAATGTGGGAATAGAAAAAACTCAGAGGTAAATTTAAAACCAGCGGCCGTGCCTGAATACATGTAGGGGTTTTTTTTGTTTGGTTTTTTTTTTTTTTTTTTTTTTTCCTTTTCGGTTATAGTATCATTTGTAGAAAATATGAACATGCTCTGAAAATTATTTTGAAAATTCCATAGTCAGATGCTCAAACATGGTTTCAGGAGGTGAGCTGTAGGCTGTAATTTGTGGGACAATGTGCACACTCATTATGACTGGCGTCCCTAGGGTCAGAAAGGAAAAGCCTGGAAGGTGTAGTGATTAAGTGTTTTTATAGATTTGCTGTTCAGCTCTGAGAACACCTAGAAAGCACAGTTCTGTATTGATCACAGTGATTCAGAAAATACCCACTAAGCTGTAAGAATATTAATGAAAAATCATCTGTGCTAGACGGGAGACTTCTCTTGTCAAACGGGGCTGCCCAGCATGCGGCCACCCAGGAGCAGGTGTGCTGCTCCAGGCCTGTCCCTAGCTGTACCCTTTCCCAGAAGGCCCTCTGCTTGTGGGCGGGGACAGCTGAGAGCTTCCCCACTTCCTTGGCAGCCTGCTGCCTCCCTTGGCTGAGTTTCGGCAGCAGGATGGCTGCACTTGCAGTCACAGGGCATAGCTGGCTGGCTGGTACCTGCCAGGATGTGGGGTTGGTAGCCTCTTGGCAGCTGCCAGGCCCAGTGCTCCCTGCCTGCCTTTGCTCATGTGACAGACACCTGACAGAGAGTGGAACTGTGGGGACTTGGCTGGTGCTTCTCAGGACTTGCCAGTGAGTTGCTGTTCTTAGAATACATTTGGGTTAACTGAAACGCAGTTGTGTTGGTGATGTCAATACAAAGAAATGTCTGAATGGCAGGAGTGGTTCTTTTACACATCTGGGAAAAACATTTATTAATTCTTATTTAAAAGCACGTGGGTTTTTTAAAATACATTGCATATTACACACTTCTCTGACAAGTGGAAAGCTGAATTGGATGTGAACTGTGCCAAAATTTAAAAAAAAAAAAAGTATCTTTGATTTTGATGCTGGTAAAAAGCTGGGCTTTTTTAATATAGTCATGACTGCAGGCTGAAAAAAATCTCTGAAATGGCTTTCCAAGTACTGATAACTTGCCATACCTAGAGAGGCTTTAAATATAAATTACTGAATATATAATCTGGGTTTTCCAAATATTAAGAAATAAATAGTGCTGAAAACCAGGTGCTAATCTTACATGCTTATATAATACTGATTTTGGTTTAGTTGTTTTTTTGTTTTTTTTTTTTTACTGCAAACACTTGAACTAAAAGAGTTTTTATTCCATATATCAATCTTTAAAAGGTTAGTTCAAGTTGAATTTTTTGTTGTTGACCAGAGCTGTAGAAACTTGTCATTTGGAACTACATAGCACATAGAAAAGTATTACTCTTATTTTTTAAAATACTGGTTTTGAACTGTAAAGTTGAGTAAGCTTTTTTTAATAGTACACTTAGGTAAACCCTGCTTTTGCCATCCCTTCTCGAGAAAACAGGAGTGAACCTTACAGATAGGATCATAACTATAAATTGAGTCATTTCCAAATTAACTGAAATGTTAAGAATTTATATTAGTATCCCCAGGTTTGGGTATATTTCCATAATATAGTTTAAATGAGCAAAGATTGAAAACTTTTCTGAAAAAGGCCTGATGAGGAGAATCCCATTTAATCGTGAATCAGTTTATCTTGCCCAAGTGTTTCATTTTCCACCAGGTCAGTCATGTCCTTGCCTTGCTGCAGGAGTGAATGCTGGATTCAGCCTGAGGAGCTGGTTGGAAGCAGAGGGTGAAGCAGGATCATTACTTGTGACAGTAGTGCAGACACAGCAGATCCCAATGGCCCTGGTGCCACACAACATCTTGAAGCTGCTGAGACTCGACTATTGCAAAGAAATTTGATAGTGGTTTGCATTTTTAAAATAATTGCCACCACTTCAAAATTAGACCACAGTCTAGAAATATGAAAATCTAGCAAAGTTAATTAGATTCTTGTCTTGGTTTGGAAAGATAGGAGCCTGCTAAGGAAGGCAGGAGCCTCCCCTGAAATGGAAAATGTAAACCCCCCCTCCAAATTGCTATAAATTTTAAATTAAGAGGCTCTTAGGAAAAAAAAATGGGAGCAGGAAACAACCGTTCTTTAATAGGGAAGAAAATAAAATTATAAAATAAGCAATGCAGTAAACTAAAACAACACTGACAGAGTCAGAACACAGCCTTATGCCCTGTTGGTCAGGGTGTTGGTAGCAGTCCAGTTGGAATTGTGGCTGCAGTCCTCCTGGAGTGTCAGGTGTGGTTCTGTTGGAGCAGGGATCCTGTAGAAGAGGGTGTAGTCTTCCTCTGAAGACCCAGTGGAAGAAGAGGCAGATGCTGTTCCTCTGGGATATCCAGTGGAGAAGCCGTGCTGGTATTCCAGAATCTCCAGATTATATCTTGATAGGAATGCTTGGCTCCTCCTTCTGGGCAGAGCATCTCACAGTGGGGTGTTCTAGTTCTTATCAGTCATGCAGTGACATTCAATAGCCTGTCATCAGCAGATGTCCCCTGAGGAGGGAGGAGTGGTTGTGGAAGAGATAAGGAAAACTGCCCACTTAACAGAAGACAACTGCCACACAGATGGCAAACAGAACACATCTTGCCTTGCAATCTGGGACAGTTCTCTTAAGAAACAGGTGAATTTGTGCATGCTTCTGAGACTGTGATCAGGAAAAGGTTCTCCCAAGCATCTTAACAAATACTGTGCTATGTGACTAGCAGAAAAATCTCCAGAGCCTTTAGACAGAAGTATGTATTGAAGTGCCAGTCAGCACCTCCTTTTGCTTCACCTGCTAGCTTTTTGAGCTGAGCTGCTGTGTTTGAAGTCTTAGGGTCAGTTCTTCAGCTGTTACTAGCAAACACACTTTTCTTGTTGTAGATCATCATCTTCTACCTTTGAAGCTTATAATACCCCTTTTGCATCTGTTCACATCCTGACTGGCTTTTCTGGGTTATGCTTCAGTTATCCTTAGCAGTGGTGTTAGTAATGTGTGACTTTTCTGTCCTTGTTTTGAAGGAATTGAAGTGACACTGCTGTGCTTGTTTTACTCATCCAGTGTTTGGTGGCACACTTTGTATGCTAACAGAGGTGAAATCTAGAACTTGTAACCTATTTTCTAATTTCTTTGTTTCAGTATGGGATTATTGAAGAATTTAGTATGGGATTATTGTCTACTTAACAATAGGTGGAGGGTTTATGTTGCTATTTGCAGGGTTAGGTAGATTTTGGTTTCCACTTTGCTTCGTGCTTGGAGGTAGAAGGTGGTATGTGTGTTCAAACTTTGATAGATCACTGTTGAGGATTTTGTAGCCATTTTGGGTAGCTTCAGGCTGAGAGCCAGGCTAGGGAGCCAAGAGCCTCTTCCAAGAGCTCTGCTGTCAAATAAAGAGCAGCAGCAAAGGCAGAGAAAAATATCTCATATACAGGAATTTCTGCAAAACCTCCCCAAAATGTTGAACTGAAATTGGCTCAGAAATCTGAAAGTAGTCATAACACATGAACTTTATGAAAAGCTGCTTTATTTGTGTTCCAGGACAATTTGTCAATCAGGGTAGATCAGGTTTTAAGAGCAATGACTGTGTTTAGTGAATTATCTGTATTTTCTGGCTTTGTTATAAAGTTCAGATAGTTAGGCCTTAAAAATGATGGGAACAGTGAAGAATTTGAGGAATTATTCTCTACTTGGGATGCTGTCTAAAATGTCATTTATGAAGAAGCAAATGGGCATATTCATACCTCAAGGAAAACCATTCCTGTATTTGTTCGACTTATAATGCGTTAGCTAGAGGATGCTCTCATTATAGTCTGCATTCATTAGTGTTGCTTCAGTCATGGTGTAAAACAGAAGCAGTCCTGGTTAGCAATATGTATTATTTTAAAAGTGTTAGGATCAGGACATGTCCAGTGTTAGTGAGAAGAGGACCAGAATTAGCTGCCCATTCACTGTGCAGCTGGAACAGGATCTTCTGTGCCTGCATAAGCCTCAGTTAAATAATGGTGTTGTATACTAGTTAGACAGGGCTTGCTTTGCGGGTGGAATTTGATACACAGTTTTTAACACATACTCCACCCTGCTGAATAAAGCTTTCAGAGTCCCTTTCCAACATGTTGGGACTCATGCTTCAAAAATTTGAGTGGAAAGTTAACCATTTTTTGTTGCTGAATCTTAGTTCAGGAAGTCAACAGCAGGAAAATGAAAATTCGCTTTGTTTCCTTTGCATGGATTGCACCAGTGGTTTACAATTAGAGGTTACAGTTGGATTATAAAGGGTAATTCTCACCAGTGCTCTGGGATTGTTGACAGTAGTGTATTAGGGTACATAAGACTAGAAGAGATGCTGGATGAAAGAAGTCATTGTTATGATTGTGTTACTATGCTAAGCATTGTTGATCATTAGTGCTCCTTCTGCTGGTTTGTCATTAAAATATACTGAACAATGACATTGTGGTGGCCTGCTAATAGATTAGACTTGGGAGTTCAGAGTGAATTGTGTAGTACAAGTGCACATTGTAAGTTTAATTTCTGGATGTTTTGTAATCAGGAGTATGCACTGGTCTTAAATATTGATGTTAATTTTGTAGTCAGTACGTTTTATATGAAATAGAAAATTTCCTTTAGAAAGTTTACATTACTGCCATAATCTCTTGAATATTTGTATATCTAGTGTGCAGTTTCCTTATGGTTGTAAAGGATATGAAATGTGCAAGTATAGAAGTTTCCTTGGTGTTTTGCTTTTTTTCTTTTCAGTTCTGTTTCAAAGTTCTCTGTTTACTGGGAAAGTAATCTCTTAGTGAAATGTGGTTTGGGACAGGTACTTTCAGTAAAATTAAAGCTGATGCTTCTTGGGGAAAATTTAATTTATCTTTTCTCCATATAAATTTTATCAACCATATGAGTTTTCTTTTAGTGGAAAAAATCGAATTCGAAACACAGGGATGGCTTACAGTAATAGATGTTGACTCCTGTAATGCCCTGGTAAATTACTTTCATTTCTGTAATGAGCATAAGTCTGAAAGATCAAGTAGTTGAATATTGTGCTATTCTTCAGAGGCAGAGTTAAATAAACTGCTATTCTGAGCTGATTTAATTATTTACCTATTAAAATAGAATTTGTAATAAGGTCTGAAATATCAGTGATCGTGTCCTCTTTATAGATGTTCAAGAACACTACTTAAACTTAGGTGGCTGCAGCTACTTGGTGCCTGGGTATATTACTTTCTTATTACAGAATATATAAAGCTTTTTTTTTTATATATATACTTATTATTTAGATATTTAGTATTCGCTTGTTTGTTTGACCATACAAAGTTTGACAAGCAGAAGTAGTGTCTTGGTTACCTGCTGTACTGCAGACATCCTTGTCTTAAGAACACATCTGTTTGTGTTGTTTTAGTTCTTAGAAGGCATCTGCATAAATCTAATTTGCTGTTGTAGGCAGAGTGTCAGGTGCAGAGTGGATCCACAGATTTTATTCTTCCCTCCCCCCCTCAGCAACTTGTGTAGATCCCAGGCCATCACCCTCACAAGATGATTTGTCTGTAGGTCAGCAGCAGAATAAATCTTCTGTCTTTGCCAAAAGGTGTGCACTGTTTAGGAATATTGGAGCTCACAAAATTCATGAAGAAATAAAAGCATTTTCTTTTGAGGCTGTCAGACTTATAAATGAACTGCCAGAGGGACACAACAGTCGGTCACTGTTAGAATGTGATATTTGACACCTTTTTTTTAATAAACTTTTCCTTCTGAAACAGCATATATTAAAAAGAAATGCAAATGTATAAAATTGCTTTTTGTAGAAAAAAAATGTAGATACCCCAATGATATTTGTAAGGGAACCTTTCTAAAAGTTTTTAAAACGCTTAAATAAAGGCGCAGTGCAGAAAGAATAAAAGTTTAAAATACAAATACAAATGTGTAAAGTATTCTTGAGGCTGTTGTTGATCAGTTTCTGCCACTTTTTTTTTTTCCCCTATGCTGTTTTCCTCAGGTTGGTAATTGTGATTATCATTCTAGCCACTTTGATGAAAAAGGACTATATTTCAGCTGTATATCAGTACCTAGTTGTGATAGAGGTGTGAAAAAAGGTATTTGGAGGTAATGTCTGTGAAAATACTATTTGCGAACTTTACTTAAGGAACATGAGTCTTTCAGCAATTTTCTGGTCTTGGTAGCTCCTTGACTCCTATGGCTATTAGGCCATCAGCTTTGGGGTTTTTTTTTTTAAATACTTAATTTTGTTGATGTGTCTTTATATAGAAGAATCTTTACAGTCAACATGTATTTCTAGATGCTGTGTTAAAATTGCTGGCAGAGTCTATTTTTCTATACAAACTGAACAATCTGGCCCCTTGTTTTATTTATAAAGGTTCAATGTATCTTTGCCTGCCTACATCAATCTGCAAGGGAGTGTCAGAAAGGCCCCGCATTCGCCGAGCCGTGAGTTATCAATAACTTTTCAGATGTGTTAATGAATGTGGAACAAACGCAGTTATGTGTTTAAAAAAATAAAGATCCACCTCCTAAAAAGAAAAAAAAAAAAAAGAGCAAAACTCTTTTCTGCAGTAGTAGGCATGATTATAAAGGGATTACTCTGAATTTTTAGTACTGTAAGTATAACCAAGCAGTAAGGTTGCCCTCTAGAAAACCTATTGTTGAACTGCTTTGAAGCTTTTTGGTGTGTGGGTTACAGGCTTTACCTCTTGTATTCTGCAGGCAAATTAAGCATGTGTTGTTTATGAAAGCTTTTGTTTATTTAATAAATTGAAACATGCCCATCTGAAAATGTTATATATTAGCATCCTGTACATAGAACGGATATTTTAAATCTGATTACATAGTAATAAGAAAGGTTTGACTAAAATGATACAGGTTTTTTATTCCTCTCTGTTGTAGTTAACCTCAGTAGTGAATATGGCTTCTTGAATTGTTTAAGAGATTCAAATCTAGAAGTTTAGAGTTTCAAATCATGAAGCCATTTAAAAAAATCTGAATAACTGCAAAATGTATCTACGCTCTAAAATATTTTATGAAATGGAAGCGGCTGCTATCTGAGGTCACTGTATGTCATTTTTTCTCCCAGCAGCTCTTTCTGCTTGAGTAATTCACCAGTAGGTTTTCAATTATAAGAGATGATGTCAAATTATGTTAAAAAAAAAAAAAGGCTGCATCCTTAGAGAGATTGAGGTGTTTTATCATGCCTGTGTCTTAACAAGAAGAGAGCCATTGCAGTGATTTCTCTTCTGAATTTCAAACAGTGACAATTATTTTACTCAGAGGGAGACGTGTTCAGCCCTCATCCCCAGAATACCAGCTGGTTACTTTGTTCTAAAGACTTCAGGTCTTGCTCCGGGAAGGGATTATTTAATCTTGCAATTGGACTTCAGTGTCTGGGCAGGTTGATGCTTCTGCTGATGCAGGAGCTCCAACCTGCCACAATGAAGATATAATTAAGATGTTCCAGCCCAACAAACAACACGTAGAAGAAAAAAGAAAAAGGTTTATCATATGGAGATATGCAAACACCTCTAAAATATTTTGCATATAGGCTATGCCTGTATGTTTGATTTTTTTTTTTCCAGGTTTGTAAGCATTTAAAATCATTCTTCTGCCAACTCTTTATGCTACTCCCATCAGATGTTAAAGGGTGCATTGCATCCAAGAGCAAAATCATAAAATGAGTATCAGGTGGGATTTGGTGAAGACTCTGTGTGTTTCATTTTGTGTTTATGAGGCTGCTTTGATATGCTAATTCTTGCATAGAAATATGTCACTATTTCATGCAAAGTCTGAACAGAGCATTATATAGCTCGTTTAACAAATGCTATTGTATCAAAGTGGTTTTAAGCTAATACTGACTTTCTGGTTTCAAGCACTTTTCCTGCTGCATTTTTGAAGGGGAAGTGTGAAAGGATTTTTAAATAGCATTATAGAGCATTAAAACACACATTTGTGGTTTTGGTGTTGTTTGACAAAGAAACATAGAGTGTTTTGAGTTCTAGTTTCCATAGACCTTCAGTATGTGACAGGGCGCTGTAACGCTTTGCATGTAACCTGCAGGACGCGTCTGACTGCCACGGATTTCTGACCTGGAATGTGCTGATTTCTATATTGCAGGTGACACCACCCGTCAGCGAATCAAATTCAGTGATGACCGAGTGTGCAAGAGCCACCTTCTCAACTGCTGCCCTCATGATGTGCTCTCTGGAACTGTATGTAGCTATATTTCATGTTTTATTTAGATAAGTGGAGAAATTGAGTTATATTTGTTCTTTGTAGTATTTCCTTAAATTTCATGGGTTTCAACGACTCTCTAGCACCCTCTGGTACTTCAGAGGAACTTTCACAAACAATTAATTTAATGGTTTTGAAGTTAATTTTTAGAATTCTTCTGTTCTACATGCTAATTATTACCTAAATTTCATTTACATGAAAAGCCACATAACGGATGTGAGTCGCGCTATAGCAGTGGCCGTACAGTGGTCCAGTTGCAAGTCACAGAAAGAAATAAATTATATTGTATGTGTTAGTTATAAAGTTAGTTTCTTAAAAATGTTATATGTATGTTATAGTGGGAAAGTATTCCACAGATGTATTTTTATAGAGAAGTACAGAGATTTTTCTCTCTTCAGAAATATTTTAATGAAAATAATTGAGAGTTCAAATAATTAAATTTCTAGAAGTTTAGATATGTTTAATATGATAGTGACACTTACTATACAATATACAGTTACTGTGCCATTGTCATAAATTCTAAAGCAATTTTAAAATCTCAGTTTATGGCCGATTAGTAACTTGTTTGACTTGGACATTTGTGCATTCTCTAGTAGAAGTTCCACTATGTGAGGATAGGAAACAAGGGGCTCTGACACAGGCCAGTAGCTTTGCTTTGTCAGTGAGCTTTACCTTGTGATCCATGTTTAAGGTAGCTTACTATTTTGTGAAAGGCAGGTGAGTAATATTTCATTGATTATTTGATCAAATGTTTTATGATTAGAATAATTAATAGTAGAGAGATACAGTATGATGATACAGAGTCCCATGTGCCTACTGTTCTTAATGCTGCTAGGGTAGCTTTTTTCACTCGTGTTGGCACATTTTGTTATCCTTTGGCACCAGGGGAAGTAGGTACTGAAAAATCTGTGTAAAGGGATTTTTTGAAGTAGTATTGTGTATCAATGTATATATAGTTTTATTTTGAACTGTTTTGTCCATTACTGTCCAGACAAAATGGGGGGAAAGGGAGAACAATGTATTTCTTTTCACCCATCTGTTAGGTTGGATGGTGCTTTGGTTATGTGGTGAGCCAAATTACTCCTGCTTGGGACATACTGGTATGCTATCAAAACTTACAAAATCATTGGTTAGAATCCACAGGAAGAAACTTGTTAAAGATTCATTTGACAGCTATTCATTGTGGTCCAATTTCTGTAAACAAAGATTTCTGTATCAGCTGTAAGTAAAGAAGTGTTTATTTTCAGAACTGTTAAAGTCATAGGTATCATGCAGTAGCATCTCTTACACTGTAGGTCAGTCACGTAAGCTGGGGCAGCTGACACAGTTTAAGTCCTCAATGGAAGTTTTCTTCAGCTTCATACCAGATTTTGCTGCAGCTCTTGGAATACTAAATGAAACTGCTTCTTTAGAGAATATCAGTCTTTTCCTTCCTCTTGCAATTAGTCATCATACCAGAAAATGTGTTCCACAGTGTAAATCTGGATGCAGAAAAGCAGTGACTAGTTTAATCCTTTTAGTGGGAGTAGTAGAAAGGGGACTCAAAAGAGACAGACTTTACCTGGGCTGTGTGATGTTCTGCTGTTTACCTGGTTGTAGATCTACAGGAATGGACTTTCTCTCTTAACAGCAGTTTTTAAAAGGGCAGGAAGCATGAAGTCTTACTGAACAGTTTGTCACTGATTTAGAAAATGACTGTGGAATTTTCTCCAGAGTTCTGTTAGGAAGATCTTGATGCATCTTCCCATTCAAGACCTATAGTAGAAAAAGCTGAGTGACTTTTTTTAGTTCAAATCCCTGAATGTTCCTGAAAGAGTAAGTTCTCTGGGGACATTTGATGAGGTTTAGTCTCTATATTGACTAGATAATCAGTAAAATACTGGATATGAATTGCCTTTTTTGTGTGTGTCACAAGATGATCTACAGTTCCTAGGTACTGTTTATTACTGTTCCTGTGTGCAAAATGCAGACTTCTATACATCTCTAGGCCACCCACTCTTTCAAACCACTCAAGAAGGACATTCACAGATAACACAAGACAAACAAAGTGACTCATATGAGTAGGCCCTGTTATTTTGGTGTGTTCTTTCCCTTAACGGCCAAATTCCCAAAATTCTGCATAGGCTTTGATTTCCCTTGGCGATAAAAGCCCATGTCCCTCGGGTTGCAGTATGTGTTGGTAAAGGTGTAGTGTGTTTATACATATATTTTTTAGGGATTTTATTTATGGATATGTTTTTGTGCTAAGACTTGGAAATTTCAAGTCAAGCAGTGAAGCTGTTTTTGTGTTAATGATCACTTGGACACCACTTTGAGCTGAAAATTTTACAATAAGAAATTAGTAAGACTTTGTAAACCCTGGCTGATGAGACAGTGAATAATTTTCCTTCCTACAACTAGCAATTTTTTTTTTTTTTCTTACAGGGTTAACACTCTTACTTTTATGATTGCGGTCTTTTCGTTGTTTTGGTTTGGGGTGGGTTTTTGTTTGTGGGTGTTTGGGTTTTTTCTTTACAAAAAAGTTTGTTAATCCATATTCTGACATTGGGGACTGAAGCTGCATGTGTAGGAGTCAGATGACTCCCTCATAATGGTATGAATCTTTTAAGCAGTGTTTTCTGAATGTAAAGAATAAGATATCTGTGTTTCTCTGTCTTGTATGTTTCTGAATGATAGCAGAGTACTAATGAAAATGACAAGGTGGGAAGATTTAAAACTAATACCTTTAATAAGGCTATTATTAAGTAGCAATGTCCTGAATAGGTATAACCCAGTAGCTGTCTTTGAAAATCCCAACACTTCTGCATTGATCTGGCTTTCTTACCAACTTGATGGTGCTTCCCTGATGAAAAAAGTTTCACAAATACTATACATGGTCTTACAAACTATGGTTCAGAAACTCTTATCTGCTCAATGAATTAAGTTTGTGTTTATGTGTATTTATTGAGGGGAAAAAAATTACTTTTTGCATTTTATTTATTATAGACCTGAAAATAGGCTCTGTTGGCTCATCCTGCAGTTGAGCATATCTTTATTTGCTCCTAAATTTATTGCATGGAGCTCTTCGGGGCTCTTACTGACTAAACACCACGTTAATCAAGACCGTGGTATAGCAATATACCTGAACACATTGCTAACTTTTAATCTTATTAGCAGTGGAATTCAGCTCCAAATTAAGATATCTAAATTTAGATTTCAGCTGAGGAGCTGGGTGTTGAAGCTTGCACTGAAGTCAGAAGTTTTCTAGGCAGTGGAGCCTAGAAAAAGCCGGAGTTCACCTGCCCATGGGTATCCCTCTCACGGTGGGCTGAACTACTGTCTCCTTTTACTGTATACGAGAATTTTGGATAGTTCACCCATGTGCAGATAGATGTTAGTAAGGAGTTTTAATCTGTACCTGTTTTATTTGCCAGTAGTCCCACTGGCTCTGGAGCTCTTTGTATGCTTAAAACTTGTGGTTTGGGGTGTGACTGATTTTATGCTGTACGTCTAGAAAAAGCATTGGAAGCTGTTAGAAGTCATTGTGTCTGAGGGTATCAGCTTTTCAGTTCAGGACTGATTTGATCATGTGAACTGCTTCAGCTTAGCAAATCAAATTAAATTAGGCTTGCATAAGCTATCTCATTTGAAGCCTTCAACCCAGTGGTGATGAATTGTGAAGTGCACTGCTGTCCTCTCAAAGGGATCGTGTCAGTCTCCTGAAAAGTATTCTTAGTTTCTTTGGCCAGCACCAGGAAGGTGAACTGATTGTACCACATTCCATTTTAAAGGGTTTAATTTATTGAGGTGGAGGGCGGGGTTGTTACTTTCTACATGGTTATCAACCTCAGTGTTAATATATTTTGTAGTCAGGCTAGAAAAACAAATACAATATAAGCAGTGAAATAGCTCATTTAATAAGAAAGACTGCTGCTAGTTTTGGTAGTGATGATTTATTTTAAGTTGAAGTCTTTAGAAATGAGAGTATGGTTACATGGAGAAATGTCTTTTAAAGTATTATACTTCAGAAGATACCTGGAATTCAGTGATTACTAAGGACTTCAACTTACTAATTTCTGTGTCTTTTTTTACTGAGCATTTCTTTCCTGCTAGTGAAGTCCTACAAAAGTTAAAACTGTTAGTGGAGTGAGAAGACTTAAATCCCCTTCTAATATGTGTTGCTTACAAGAACGGATGGGTTTTATCACAAGTCTAGAAATCTGTTCAAAAACAAATTGATAGCGCAGCTGAAGAATGAGTTCCATAATAAGGAAGATTTCAGCAAAGAGTCTGTCTTCAGCTTCTTTTTATCAGTAGTAAGTGTTCTCTTACAGACCCTGGTAGTGCCATGACAGTTTGATAAAGGAAAAGATCTGGTTCCTCCAATATAAATTTTTCAGTAATGTCAGCTCTTTCTAAGCAAACAAACAAACAAAAAATTCTTCTCTTGCTGAATGTGAACTGCTTTGGTATCTTTATATCTAAAAAGAAACATCTACATAAACACTGCCCAGAGTAGTTTCTTTGAAAAACCTGTCACAGATACCTGCTGGTTTTAAAAGTATTTGATAGTTTGTGCTCCTGTGTCACTTGGCTCAAAATCAGCCCTTTGTGTTTTAAGTACCTTTAGCCTTTCTGTGCTCTTTCTGCAGTCTGTATAGAGTATATTCAGGAATCAAATTTCTGCTGTCAAAGGAACTTGTAGCAGTTGTAAAAGTGCCAAAATGAGAATTTTGCTGTATGTAGGTTGCTCAAGAGCTGAAAAGGGGCAGAAAAACCCCACCTTAATTTCATGTTCCAGAAGCAGCATCTCATCAGAGTTTAGTTTCCTATTCAGTTATTTGTCTGCTACACAGAATGCACATTTATTTTGCAAATAAACTCTACAGATGCTCTACTGCTAGATTCTTGGCCAGCTCTTCCTTGTTAACTTGTAATTAATTCATGTGTTAATTTTTTTTAACCTGATTTGATTGAAACAGCACTATGCAAACAAAATGTAATCCATATTTCTTTATTATACCAAAGAGATTGTATCCATTTTGTGGATGGGATGACAAAAATTATTCCTAAATCATTTCAGTACAAAGTTTTGTTTTGTTTTTAATGAAAGAGCAGTTTTTTAAACCTCAGCTCTGGGAAATCAATCAGCTTTAATGACCCATCTAACAGTAAGAAATAAAAAAAAATATTTTAGAAAGTGTTCAGCAAGTACTAGAATGCACTAGTTTCTTAAGTAGAACTCAGCAATAACAAAAGGATTCCTGATATCCTGCTTTATATGTGGTTACCTAGACTAATCTTCAGCAAAAACTTTCATTTGCAATAAAGAGTCTCCAAATATATAGGCTTCTCTTCAGGTTTTAATCTCAGTAAAAGTGTAGAAAACTGCAGAAAGACCCAAAGCATGGCTTAGCTCACTCAGTGAACTTCAGTTATGTCTGGACTGGGGACTTGGATGATTTCACCTTTCTTTACTTGTGTTGTTCATCTGAACTGCTCTGTAAATCACTTTTAGGTAGTGTAATTCCATCTGAAAGTCAGTGTATTGACAGTGAAAAACACTGTGTGTTCTTTTTAAGCCTTCCATTAACTCAGTGTCTGAGCATGAGTTTCCCTCTTAGCCATCTTCTATTTCAAATGTGATTGATCTTTAAATGACAGACTACCGATGCTTATTCTTTGCCTCTGGGGAGAGAGCATGTCTTGGCACCAAATTGCAAGGTGCACTTGTGGAAAAGGAAAATACTGTATCTTCTGTCCATTTTCATCTGCTGTCCATCTACTTTGCAGCTACCCATATCAGCCAGATTATACTGCAGGCTGCTCTGTGCTTGTTAAGGTTCTCAGCAGTCATGATCCAGCATAGGCTATTGACAGAAATGAATCATCCCCAAAATGAGTTGTCTTTGCCTGATGTTGCATAACTTACACCAGCAGAAGTGCTTTTTAGCCTGTTACTGCATTTAATGTGCAAACTTATTTAAGAGTTTTAAAAGTGATGGGGTTTTTAGATCTCTTTACATTGGGGTTTGCTAATGGAACTTTTTTGAAGGACAGTTAGTGGTAATATTTCTGTGAAGACTTTCAAAGGATTACCCAAGACTAGTATAGGCTGTGTTGAGGAGCAGTTCCAGCAATTACATAATTTTTCAGCAGCAAAATTATTGGTAAAGAATCCTTTTCTCTTGTACCTGCTTGTTCTTGCTCCTTGTTAGGCCACCTAAGTATTTATCAGGCCACCCTTTTGGGTCATAAGGGGGAAGGGGAGCCAAAATTTCTTCTGTTCTGATTGAGGCATCTAACAAAAAGGAATCATAACATACTCCTTGCCCCCCAAAATTTCCACTAACATTACTGAAGTTTTTCAACAGCTTTTGAATTAGCCATCTTAATACTGTAAGAGACCCCAGCTTCTTAAGTTCACTACTGTGTTGTCCCCTCCATACTCTCAGCACATTGTTTGTATGGCTGCCCAACAAGTTGGACAAAGGTACGCTGCTGAAAAATTTGCCTCTCTGTTTGGTTTGCTAAGATATTTTTTATTCAGTCACTGCCCAGATTGTGTTCAACAGTACAGGCACGTGTGCCAGCATGGAGTGGCACAGCACAGGGATAAGGGGAAGACAGAATGTTTCTCAGTAGTAATGCTGGCTCAGACTAATTAGCATCCTTTCAGGATTTGGATCTACAATTCCCAGTAAGAGGCAAAGAAATCAGAAAATGTACTGTTTTGTGGAGGTTGAATCCAACCCAAATAGAGAGAAAGAAACATAAAACACATGTAAAGTGAACAGCCTGTCATGGTAGTGTTATGTGAATTCTGGGGGGTTTTTAGTGTGTGATGGAATTTTATTTCATGCATTTATTCAAAGTGTATGCAGATTGCAGGTTAGAATAGCAGGGAGTTTTGTGTGTGGTGGATGTGTTTCAGGCTTTTTGTCACTGTATTCAGACCTATTGAAGTGTGTCACTAACCTTATCTATGCATTTGTAATTTCAGTGCCTCACTTCCCAGAGAATTGTCCTTGAGTTTTACAGTTTTAGCCTTAAAGACCTTATTCAGTACAAGAGATGAATCAGCATTAAGTCACTCTTTTCACAATTTTAGGATAATTTTCAAGTGCCTAATTTTCAGATGATTTTTTAAAGTTCTTTCACGTTGCTCTCCTAGTATTGAAGTACTTTCCTGAAAAAATACTTCAGTTTAAATAATGTCAGCATGACTTGGAAAGAGACCTCTATAATGCATTGCTCAGCTTCAAGGTCTTCATGCATTTGCATCAGTTAACAAAATTGCTGAGGTCCTGTATAGTTGCAAAAGGAAAAGCTCATCTTTTCCTTTATCGTTGCAGTCAGATGTTCCCTGCTGCAATCAGATGTTTTCCGGAAAACAGATTTGTGGTAGCCGAAGGGGATTTAAATAACTGCAGTTTATAAAAAACCTTTTCAATTTCAAAATTCTTTATTTTATCAATGTGTTTTTTTTCCTCTATCTGAAATTTCTGTATGAAATAAACCAACAGCTTCCATAAAAATTACTTTAATGGTTTCATTGGAAGTCTAAGTGACAGTTTGAGAAGACTAAAATAATTGGGGTTTGTTTATTTTACTGCACTTATGAAGCTTTAATTGTTTACTTAAATCCAAGTATTTTATTAAAAACGAGCAAACAAAAACCCAACAAAACCCTCACTCATTTGGCTTGCAGCATATTCTGAGTTAACATTCATCTTCTGTTTACAAAATTCACAGTGGAAGTTATTAATTATTATAGGTTTGGATTTAAAATTGTTATTTAACTACAACAGTAACAACTTTTTCCATCAGAGTTCAATTTTCATCATGTGCTTTCAATGTTAAGAAAGGATTAATTGTTCTTAATATTAATTGAGCGCTGCCTTAAGAGCAGACTTAACTGAAACTGCTGGTTTTAAGTGCTGTAAATACCAGTTGCTTCCAGTGATTCTACATCAGCCTGTGCTGTTGCAGAGAGGCTGCTTTGGGTTCATTCAGTGTTGTTTCCATTACAGATTGGTTGGGGGTGGTGGTTTGGGGTTTTTTGGTGGTTGTTTGTGGGTGGAGTTTTTCAGTTTATTTTCTGTCAAGTGCATGTTGCTCTGTCACCAGACCAGACCTGCCATGACCAGATTGAATTAGAATTTCTTACTTTGTCTCTTACGCAAAATTCAATTTAAAAACAATAGTTGTTACACAGTAGGATTCTGGGCACTCTCCTCAGTGGCATTATATGCACGATAAATGATGCAGCCTATTTACTTTTTACATTGGTGCTTCCTTCCTGCCCCTTCTAGAACAGTTTTAGATTACAAGTGAAATATCTGTACTTTTTCTTCCCTGGTTCTTGAACATAGTCCAACATTCAGCTCATCTTCCCTCAAAAAATGTTTTGCAGGGATTTGATTTTTGATTGTGTTACTTGAAATGCTTCAAGAATAAAAGTGCTGCTTAAAAAACAATGCTGCTGTGGTTGTAGCTCTTTCAGGTGATGAGTATAATGGAAACACATTATCATGGAATGTGTGAACAGGTTCAGGTCAAGAATTTGACCATTTAATTGCCAGTTATTTTCATGGAACTTGACTCTACTAAACTGTTTAAGTTCAGGACATGATGTTCCACTTCAGTCACTATTTGAACTTCTAGTAAAACAGCATTTTTGCAGGACATCAATGATACTTTGTAATGCAAACAGCCATCATGATAAGAGAAGCTGTTCATTCTCTCTGTTATTATTTCTTGATTCATGCATGTCTATCAAAGACCTGGTATAATCTTATAGCTTTGTTAAACTCTCATTACTACAGGGGAGATGACTTGCTTCAGAATATTTGACAGTTAAAGAAAATGCTACCCTTATTCCTTGTAACACATCCGAAAAGTTAAGTCACATTGCCTTTGTCTTTTCAGAGAATGGACCTTGGAGAATGCCTGAAAGTGCATGACCTGGCATTAAGGGCAGACTATGAAATAGCATCCAAAGATCAAGATTTCTTCTTTGAGCTTGATGTATGTATTTTGCCTTAATGGTTGAGAGAAAGCATTAGTTTGTGTACTTAGGTGGATAAATGGAGCAACAGATGTCGTGTTACAGACTGAAGGAAGGCTTTTGAAAAGCAATTTTATGAAGAGGCAGAGAAACTCTTGTCACAGTTACATGAAAGATACTTGCCTCTTCATGATTATATGCTAATTTGTGTTGGTAGTCATCTCTAGGTAGAACTGTTAACAGCCTCTCAAATAAATCTGAGTGCTGTCTTAGTGTTGTCAAATAGCAAGCAAATACTAAAGCTGTGTATGCATGCTTTGAAGAGAGTTTTAAATTCTACAGTTAACAAAGAAAGTAATTTGATATTGGAGATAAAAAATCATATCCTGAGCCTCCATACACTATAGTTTGTTTTGAACTCCCAGCTAGGAAGTTAGTCTTTGCTAACACAAAAGGGTTTGGGTTTTTTAATTGTTATTTGGAGGGATGGTTAATACATGTATTTAAACCCTAGTGAAAAAAGTTTCAGTATTGCATGTCATGGCCAGATGAAGTGATCCTGAATAGCCTTCCAAGAATTTTAATGCCACTAGAAATACTCACTACTACTACTTCTTCTGTCTTAAGACAGATTCACTTCCAAATTTCTTCAAATACTTAGAAACTATAGCAATGTGTAGACTATAATTTTTTAAACCATTTGTATGAATACGTGTGATTAGTCAGCATAAACCGGTAGATTATAGTTTCACTAATCACTAATAAAAACTTGTGAAAGTGAAGCCTTAATAAACTGAAGAAGCCTTACAGCTAATTTATTTATATTCTTGATAGCATTGATCCTTGTTCTTACTGATGTTTTAGGCAATGGACCACCTGCAGTCATTTATTGCAGACTGCGACCGGCGGACAGAAGTGGCTAAGAAAAGACTAGCAGAAACCCAGGAAGAGATCAGCGCTGAAGTTGCAGCCAAAGTAAGCATGGCAGACAAGTTACTGCTGTCTTTTTGGAGGCCAGTTTTTCTAAGGAGCCAGTTTCAAGTTTTGAAAATGTATCAAATCTGAGAATTCCTACTGAAGAGGGGGAAAAAGTAATAAATTTTCTCTGTCCTTCCTAAAATTGCCTTTAAGGCACAGAAGAGAACAGAGGGGAGAGACCTTTCTGATGTTTTTGACCTCAGGAAACTTGACTCTGAATCCATGTTATAGAAATGTTAGTAATTCTTACACTTTTTGATCCAGCCTTCATCTATAAAGTAAACAAAATCAATGTCCTTTTCTCTGTATCTTTTTTGAATGAAAAACATACAATGTTTCTGCATATATATGCAAATGCTAGGAGAAATGGTTGTAGAAATATTAATTTTTCAAGACTGCTGTGGATAAGTGTGTATTATTTGCAGTTTGCTGAACAAAATCTTTTTTCTGGAATTTTACATAGGCTTGGTAACTTGGCCTTTTTCTGTGCTCTTTGCAGAGAGGCATTTTCTGTTTCGGTTCTAACTGGAGAAGTTCTCTCTGTATGTTTCTTTTAATTCTGTCCTTCTAATTTTGCATATCATAACTCAGTAGTAGTTCAGATTGTTCTCCATAATTAAAAGTATTTCCTGTGTTAAGCCTTTCCTTGTCTTTCAAGGCGGAAAGAGTACATGAATTGAATGAAGAAATTGGGAAACTGTTGGCCAAAGTAGAACAGCTCGGAGCTGATGGGAATGTGGAAGAATCTCAAAAAGTAATGGATGAAGTGGAGAAGGCTCGGGTAAAGAAGAGAGAAGCAGAAGTAAGTTGATTGTGTAAGGATTGGGGGATGGCGAGGGCAGGGTCAAATATTAAATTGCTTGGCCTCTGTGTAGTGTAAGACGTCTTACGTCTGTCAATTCCTTAGCTAATTGCTACATATAAAACTAAAATTGCTTTGTGGCATCTAGTTAAAGTTTCTACCCTTCAATACACTCCTATACCATTAAAAATATATATTCCTTCCACAAATTATGCATTTATCTTAGTTGGGCTGTGTTGGTCAGTTGTATCTGTGGATATTACCTTTGTGGCTGTTATGGGTGCACTGACTTAGCTGGTTTGGTCTCATGGCTCTTGCAGTGGCATCCCTGTTGTAATCTCCTGCTGGAAAACTTCAGGGAAGTCATCCATTGTCCTCACTAAAACAGAGTTCCTGTCTTGTGTATCAGGAAAGTCAAAATGATCCTTGTAATGTTCAGGTGACAGAACTCACCAAGAGCTTTTCCATACTGTATTACACAAAGATACTGAAATTTCTAGAAACCAGTATCTGCAATTGTTTCAGTTGTACCAGAAGGATTGCTGGCAATTGATGACAGGTCTTGCTGATCTGTCATCTGAATGTCTTTAGGTAAATTTTGCTCAGATAATGTGTTTAATTAGTGTCTAAAAAGCAGGTAAATTTCTCAGGAAACTAATGCTGATCTAAATGGGGTTTAGAATTAAAACTGGCATTATATTTTCGTAATATGTCAACATCGTAATTGTAGTGTTTATGTGTTTGCATTGTTGTACATGAAAAAGTATGTCATCCTTCTATGTAATATAATCTTAAGATAGCAATTACCCAACTTTTTATTTTTTTTAATTTGCAGAAACAGTTTTGATGCCTTGCTTTTAAATATGTTCAGTTTTCAAAATAAGGAAACATGCTCTGTATCTTAGTGATACAGTTGAAATATGAATTGTGTGAATTAACTAAAGGGTGTTCTGGTGTACATTGAATTTGGTTATTTGTAGTGTATCTTCAGTAAAGTATCATCCTTGTGTTTGTGTGCATTTTGAAGTAACAGCAAATGTTTTTCTTTTGTAGGAAGTATACAGGAATTCCATGCCTGCCTCTAGCTTTCAGCAGCAGAAGCTACGGGTTTGTGAAGTGTGCTCAGCTTATCTTGGTCTTCATGATAATGACCGACGACTTGCTGATCACTTTGGAGGAAAATTACATTTGGGATTCATTGAAATAAGAGAGAAACTTGAGGAACTCAGGGTAAATCGTTATTACATTTTGTGTGCTCCTACTTAATTATTTGCCGGGCAGCCTTAATGGAATATTTCTTTCACTGTGTGTGATTATTTTTCATATTGCTTTAAACTTTGGGAGTTCATTAGCCTAAAGCACTAAACATTCTAATTTAGCATCAAATATCTCGATAGATTTGTAAGATGGCCTCTTTTGCACTGAGGTGGCTTAAAACATGCATTCAAAGTAATGCATCTTGGGAGCTAAAAACTTGAATCTCGTTTTAAAATGGAGAACTGTATTTTGAATGAACAACAGCAATGTTGAAACAAGTTACTCTATTTACAAATTCTATATTTAGCCATTACAGGAGATAGCCAAATGAACTTTGCTTTTGGCCAGATGATTGACTAAAAGGGATAAGGAGACTCTTGACAAGAGCATGGAGTAAGGGGGATGATAACACTTGGAAAAGTTTTCCAAAAAATGTAAAGAAATGCTTGAAACTCAAACAACCTGCTGTATGGGGAATGACTAAAACTCAGTTTGTTTATTTTACCTGGATGAAGATTAGGAAATGATTTTGAATAGAATCCACAACTCCAGGCTGTAGCTATCCAAAATGGGAATAGCAAATTATGTATATCTTGAAGTCAGAAATAATTGCTATAGGGAAGTTGCATGTTCTCTGTAGCTTGAACATTAGAAATCCAGTTGGAATATTATATCCTATCTTGACCAGAAATCATATGCCAGAAGAAAGACTTACTGGAATGATATTCTGGACCTCTGGTTTTCAAGAGGATGGATTTGAACACTAATGCCATTTATGACCTTAATTTATGACAGGTTATGGAGTTCACAGTTCAGTTAAGCATTTTAACTGTAGAAATCACTAAAGACAGTAGCTAAATTGGTTGAATTCCTAAGAGCAGAAATTGCTGCTACTGGATTTGAATAAATTGACTGGTTTATGTTCTATAATATTCCAGCTGTTTTGCATGGATACTGTGACTTGCCCTTCGGAGAGCCAACTCTTCCTGTTGATGTTGCCAATTTAGGATCCTAACTATAGCTGGTGTAACTTAAATCTTAGATTCCTAGAACAGGTCATGTGTACTTCCTCTCATCCCTCCATGAAATTATGCAAAGAGTCACTTGAACAAGAAACCTTGCTTGTAGTTAAATTGCTGATGTTGTACAAAGAAGTATAGATATAATTTGACCAAAAGGGTTGAAATAACTATTTATTTACATCAAATGGAACAAAATATGCATGGATAACTATTTCACATTCCCAGAGCATCAATAAATTAATCTTTCAAAGTGCTTTGCTGATAAAGAAAGAAAACAATAACTATCCCCTCCTTCCTCAGAGCTCTCCTCAGAGATCTAATCAAGATGCTGCTGGGGCAATTCCACCTCTCAGAAGAAGGTCTTTACACAGAGTTGAATTTCTTGCATCATGTCCAGAAGGTGGCAAGACTTGGGTTTGGCCAGATCTCCAGTTGTGAGTTCCACATCTGAGGGCCCTCTACTGAGCGTGCCTTGTCCCCAGTAGTAGTGAGTTCACCCTGGGGGCTATCAGCTGAAGCATCTGCTCTAACTTTATCCCACAGTCATAATACAGAAACAAGTAGCCTCAAAACTTAGGTGTTGGCCCAACCAAGTCCTTTAAGAAGCAATTAACTCTCCCGGTTCTGATTCCTTTCTGCCTTTCCCCAGTGTCCAAAATATGATAGGATTGGCATGGAAACTCTCACATTAAAGGCATGACTTACTGTTCTGAATTCCCCTTTAATAAAAACTTAATATTTAACTCTGCATATTTCAGGTCTTCGTGTAAAACCCACATGCAGCTCTTCTGCAATAACTTCTGTTTCTTCAAGAAAAAAAATAAAATATATACATACATACTGAGGAAGAGAGTGGGAATAATATACACAAGGGAAAGGGGATATGCCTGAGGGAAAGAACTGAATGTTAACTGTCTAGATTATTTTTATAGCACCTTCATTTGAGAAATCTTTTAATGTAACTTAACATATTCTTCTGTTTTCAGAGGATTGTGGCTGATAAACAGGAGAAACGAAATCAGGAACGTCTGAAACGTAGAGAGGAGAGGGAAAGAGAAGAAAGGGAGAAACTAAGGAGGTAGGGATGTGTTTTAATTGCATGTACATTATGACCTATTTATGTTTCATAAGAAAACTGATTCAGTTCATACACATTTCTAAATATGCAGAATTAAAATAGTTTGCATTCCTTGGAAACTTAAAGGAGTTGAAATGAAGTTTCATTCTAAATCTTAAAACATGGAATTGTTCTCATAAAAAACATTTTTAAAAACTGCTGATAGTATTGTCTCTAGATATTTGAGCAAAGGGCCTTGAGGATAATTTTCAGGCATGTACCTTGTTTTGACACCTGGTAGATGTGAGCTTACATGCACATGAGCTCTTTGCATCTCTTAGCAATTTTCTTCAGAGATGTTAGAAATTTTTTTTACTGGAAGCAGTTCCCTGTTCTTCTATGGAAGAGTGGCTTCCAGGCCTGGCGGGGCTGGAGGGGAATGGAACCTGAGTTGCAGTTCTCTTGACATGAAGTTTCAGAGGTTAACAGTGTGAATTTCTGAAATCTGTTGCAGTTTGGTACTATTTGCCTATCAGGAAATCAGGGAATACTGACTTCCCCAGAAGCTTTTTCTGTGGGAGGGATGCAAGGTAAAAAGCTGGTTAGATAATCTTCTGGGCTTCTAGTAGAGTAGTCTCAAAAATAAATTTAAAAAAATCCCAACCAACATGAAACAGGGATGTGTTTCCTGATACATGTGTTAAAAAGATGTTGAAATCAAATAAAAGGCCTTTAAGTACTTGCTGCTAAAGCAAGAAGTACAATAACAGGTCAGTTAGTCTGGTTTATTATTACTAAATTGCACTTTATTTGATAGTGAGATTCTCCTAAGAAAAATTACTATTTTCCATTTATTTCAGGTCCAGATCCCACAGCAAGCATGCCAAAAGGTATATAAATCTGCAGACAAGGAATACCAGCGGTGAAGTTAGCCTTTCACAAGCTGGAACATTTTAAGACTGTCTGGCACTGTTAGTTTAATGTCTGGCACTGTTAGTTTAAGAAGTCCATCTTTACAAACAAAGCTTTCTGTTACATAGTCATCTCTCTGTGTGTTTGTACACTATTTATCACCATGCTACTCAGTTTATACATCTACATCTATTTTGTGGCTATTACAATGCAGCTTCATGTCCCAAATAACACTTAAAACACAGAGAATTGCTTTTTCTTTACAAAAGCTTCTAGCTAATATCTTTAAATGAAAGCCCATGTTTTCAAAATCCCTAAGCACCAGGTTAACTCATCAGATCACCCATTAATAGTATGAGTGTAGTTTCAAATCTGCACAGTTAAAGGTCACCAGTGAGGTATGATTGCAAAGTGATTTGGGGAGGGGGGGGAAATAAGAAAATGCCAGATTTGTGTAGTGTTTAGAACCTGCCAGATTAGTTTTTTTGTTGTAGCTATGAGGAACTATATAGTCCAATTTTTAAAGAACATCATAACACACAGATTCTGGCAGATGATCCCTGTCACTGCATCATTAAGTTCTTCTTTCCCTGATACAGATACTAGTTTAAAATGTAAAAAGAAGAAATTTTTTTCATATTTTTATTTGCTTTCAGGAGCCTGAATTTGCTATGCTGCAGCCATACAGTTATGAATTAACTATAAAATTGTCTGCATTAGTCAAAAAGAAGTTTTTGTAGGCCTTCTAATGTTGCTTTCCCCTGTCTGTTTGCCTGTGAATCAGACACTGCAATGGCTCTGAACACTGCAGGCCATTCATTCTCTGTACAGATGTGCTCTCATATATAGAGTGTGTAATGTTCACAGCACTCTGGTGAGAGTGGCTGGGTGAGAGCAGTGTGTGCTGTAATCCCTCCCTGTTCCTAGGTCTAGGTCCCGGGACCGCCGCAGACACCGCTCTCGCTCAGCCTCGCGGGAACGGAAGAGACGGACTCGATCCAAATCCCGGGAGAAACGGCACCGCCACAGGTCCCGCTCCGCCAGCCGCAGCCGGAGCCGCAGCCACCATAGAAGCAGGCACAGCTCCAGGGAGAGGAGCCGAGAGCGCAGCTCCAAAAAGAGGTGAATGTTGCCCGAGAAATAAATGGCTTTTCCCAACACACAGTGAGAATTTTCACACTAAATTAAGTTTATGCTTACCACTTGGTAATTTCAACTCATTTTGAGTCTGTCTCAGATCTCAGTTACAATTTCAGCATATTTATGATTTGACACACCAGAGTGCTTTATTCTCTACTTCTTTAATATATCGGTAACAGGATTATATATTATTTCTGTTTTGGATGAGTGCTACAGAGTATTGGTGTCAAGTTGATACCAGTTTCATGCAGCATAGAAAGTGAAACAAATGATTTTCATTTGAACCCAGGGATATCGGCAGTCATCTTACTGTCAATGCCTTCAGGTTTTCCCTTGGGCTCTTGTTCCCAACACCCATCTGTTCTGAACTGCACCAGATAAAAGTAGGTTTAGGTATGCCTGAAAGTAAGCTTCTTGCACTGCATCTGAAGATTGTGCTTTGCAAGGATCTCTCATGGAAAGATTACTGCAGGGGGCAGGCGGGGGCTGTTGCTTTTGAATGATTCAGTTGTTGACTTTTTTACATGAATGAGGAGAGCATAACTTAAAAGGGTTGGGGTTGTACAATGAGGCATTTGGTAGGGAGGTCTGCTCATAAACAGGATTCTCTTGCATAGGTTACCCACTGTGGCATACTTCGAGAGCAGTTCAGTGAAAGGGTGCCCAGTCTTAAAACCCTGAGACTGTTGACCTACAAGAAGATAAAGGTCAGGTTTTGAAGGGGCCACACATGCAGAGCTTACAGTTCAAATTATTTCAGGAGTTAAATCATAGTTACTTCTGCAGGGGACTTGGGCACAAGGTACTTGATGAACCATTGTACTAATTCCAGGATGAGGCTCTTATTTGGCATATAGTTTCTCTTCTTCTGTGACATGTAGTTTGTGGAATAGGGTAATGCCTGTGGATCCCAGTGTTTTTTGCAAGTACTAAGTCTTGCAAAACACTACATTGTAGGGAAAGTGATCTTTTCAGATAAGCAACTAACGTGAAAGGTCACTTCTTTGTAAGCTTACAAAAGGAAATTAGTAGAGGAGCATTTTGCAGACCTTATTTTTGAAGCTTGGAGGTTAAGTGACAGTAACTTTCTATAAAAGGAGAGAGTACAAACTCACAGTCCAGAGTACCAAGTTTTTCAACAAGAAAATGACTGGCTAGCTGTTAAAATTTTTCTGTAAAAATCTGTATTAGAACATTTTGTGATTGCAGGACATGGTAAAATACAGATGGAATGTTTTTCCAAAACAGACCTACGTGCATCTCTAAGGGAATATAGAGGAGGATGTCTAATCCATTTTTCTCTCATACAGGTAGCTAATTTAGTTCAAAACTACCTCGTTTGTTTAACAAAACAGGTCTTTTCTGCCTCCATCATAAAGGTTTTCAAAATGCCTATTTATCAGAGTAAAATATCTAAAAAGGAACACTACCCTAACCTTTCAAAGTCACACAAGGGTTAATTCTTATAACAAAATATGGTTGTAGAACAGATTCTGGATTCGGTTTGTATTTGTCATATAAAGCCTCCCTTCCAGAATTATGCAAGTTTATTTCCCACTGCTTTTAAGCAAATTCTGGTTTTTAAATGTGTTTTAAAGTTTGTAATTTATAGTCCGAGAAAGGCTAGACACTGATGAGAAAGTTCCACTCAACTCCAGTTAATGTAAACTTGGAGGTGGAGGCTGAAAGTAAGAGATGTAGTGAAGCACATTGAACTTAATCTGGGCTCTGTAATAAATGTAAATTAAATCCTACCTCAAAGTACTTGTCTTTTAAGTGGGAAAGAGAGAAGGGTAGAATGATTTGGTGTCTTCTCATACACTTCTGTTTATATAAATCTAAAGCTGGGCTGGAAAAAGAAGAAAAATATAAAACCGAAGTTCTGTTCGATAGCTACCAGTTCATGTCTAACCTGAGTTCTCAAATGCACTGCACTTTTCAGATCCTCTAAAGAAAGATCTTCCAGAGACAAAGAGCGCTCAAGAGATCGCGATCGAACATCCCGTGACAAAGACAGAAGCTCGAGGGAGAGGTCACCGCGGGATTTCAAAGACAAGAAACGTTCCTACGAAAGCGCTAACGGCCGATCGGAGGAGCCAAGGAGCTCAGAGGAGCGTGAAGCAGGGGAGATATAACTGGCTGTATATTCACCTGATCTCTAGCTTCCTATGGAGTTGCATACTTTGGTTTAGTTTACAGTTGTTCAAAGGGACACCAGTGAGCAGTTCCAACACTGATACAACTAGGGTAGATGTACAGTATATAAAAGTGGTTATAACAAAGTCAGAATTAAACCCCATGAAGTCATGGTGCCTAAAGCTGGGTCCTGGACTTCCACCAAGTTGTAAAACTTTTCTGAAAGATTTCTCTTTATTCAGGACAACAGTTTTATGTACCAAGATGCAGATCTCAATGTTTTTAATCTCCTTTCCAATACAAGTTAGTGAACAAATTATATTGTACTACTTGCCTTGGGTGCTTTTGAACCTTTATAAATTCTCCAATTCTGCTCCAGTCAAAACAGCAGCATTGAAAGGTTGTATTTGGGGGGGATTTTTTTTGTTTGCTTTTTTGTAAGAGGGTGGGTGGATGAATATTAACTTTTAAGATTATGTTCCCAGTGTTGGGTTTTATTTTTGTTTGGGATCCTAGGAGTTGATTACAGTGGGAGCATTTAGACAGGAACGTGTGCTGGAGAAAGCGGAAATGTCTTTTTACAGTGCCTACTTAGACTCGGAAATTGAACAGCTGTTGCATTACATCTTTTTTATTTCTACTTAAATTTTGAAATCAAAGCCAGTCCCATATGTACCATTTGATTGGTATGTGTTCAATATATTTGTTTTTTTCCAGAAGGACTCTTTCTGCTTTTTCTTGTGGAGTACATCTTTAATTGTATTAAAACAAACAAAAAAAACCAGCAACAACAAAGAAAAATTAAGAACAAAAGAAATAAAAAAAAATAAAAAGAAACCATATTGTCCAATAACTTAACAAGGATATACTGGTCTGTTAAGGTGGTTAACTTAGCAGTTCAGTCTTTTTAAAAATATCTGTTTATTAGAGTTTTTAACCTACAGATGTGCACTAGGAACAGCAGTCATTGTGCTTACAATCCTGATTATTCTAAAATCTTCAAAAGCAGAAACGTGGAGTCAGAATCATAGAATCCTGGAACAGTTTGGGTTGGAAGAGACTTTAAAGATCACCCAGTTCCAACCCCCCTGCTGTGGTCAGAGACACCTTTCTCTAGTCCAGGTTGCTCAGAGCCCCATCCAGCCTGACTTTGAACCGTTCTAAGGGTGGGGCATTTACAGCTTCTCTGGGCAACCCCTCACCACCCTTACTGCAAAGAATTGATTCCTAATATCCAGTCTAAATCTACCCTCTTTCAATTTAAAGCCATTCCCCCTTGTCCTGACACTACATGCCCTTGTAAAAAGTCCCCCTCCATTTGTAGACTCCCTTTAGGTACTAGAACATGCTGTAAGATCTCTCCAGAGCCTTTTCTTCAGGCTGAACAACCTGAACTGTCACCTTTCCTCAGAGGAGAGGTGCTTAATCCCTCTGATCATCTTTGTGGCCTCCTGTGGGCCCACTGCAATAGGTCCATGTCCTTCCTGTGCTGAGGATCCCAGAGCTGGATGCAGCATTGCAGGTGGGGTCAGTGGGGGTCCCACCAGAGCAAAGCAGAAGGGCAGAATCCCTTCTCTCACCCTGTTGCCCACACTGCGTTGGGTGCAGTCCAGGACACGTTTGGCTTTCTGGGCTGTGAGTGCACATTGCTGGGTCATGTCCAGCCCCGCATTCACCCCAAGTCCTCCTTAGCAGGGCTGCTCTCCATCTGTTCATCCTTCAGCCTGGATTTGTTTGGGATTGCCCTGGCCCAGGTGCATCACCTTGCACTTGGACTTGTTGAACTTTGCACACACCCACCCCTGAAGCCTGTTGAGGTCCCTTTGGATGGTATCCTTTCTTCCAGTGTGTTGACTGCACCAACTTGCTGAGGGTGTCTTTGATCTGAAGGGGTTGCTGTCCATTCTGTTGGATTGAAAGTGTTTTGGGGTATTTAAACTACTCTCACTTGCAAGAATTTAGATGTTGGTACGTTTTCCTCCTTGTGATCACACCAAGTTACCTAGTAGTGATGCATAAGAGCAGTGTTTGTAATGATCTATTGGCATTTCCATTAGGTTCTGCAGCCTGTCTCTCCCTAGTGCAAGTGCCTACGAAGGCCTGCTAGCATCATTGTGTAATACCATTCACTCTGTGCATTCATCCTTGGTATTGTTTCTGTAGCATCTTCGGTATGGTCAGAGCACATGGGTGATAATTCTGACACTGAAGATCATTTAGCATTGTATTGGCTGGCAGTGAAAGCTTGAACAGGACCTTTACACCTTTGCAAGGACTTGGATCCAGCATTGCACATTCCACTTTGAATTCACATCATTTTAAGCTGCCAAAGTGATGATGACAGCTAACTACTTAACCATTTATTTATTTATCCATTTGAATTCTGAGTATGAGTTTCCTTCCTGGGACTGTTTCTTGATTTCCTGGATGGCCCAGGTGGTTGATGAATGGAAGTTACCAGTGTTTGTCCATCTGCTACAGCCAGAGTGTAAGTGCTTGAAAACATCTGTCATCACATAGTTGTTAATGGAATTCTAGTGGTGTGACAAAAGGTGACTGGTCATTTCTAGATATATCTTATATAGCACAAGTGCCAGTGATTACTTTGGAATTCCTTTCTGGAATGATATTCCAGAAATACTTAGGGCTTGTCTCCCCCTGCAGCCAGCAACTAGAAATTTTGTATTGTAAAAAGGGGGAGGAAGGGAGGGTGGGTGAAACTTGCATACTATGACAAAACAGTGCCTAGACTCCACACTAGCAAATTCTGGATAATATGCCATCCATTTTACAAATTATTTTTTAATTTAATTACAAAAGGAGGATTGGCTTTGGGCTTTCCCTTATGTAGAGGAAGTACCACACTAAATGTTAAGCAAGAAGGTATCTCTGATTCCCTCATAAAATAATCTGATTAATTTGTGGAAACACAGGACTGAAGTGCAGTTGGGAAGAAAAAATGAAGATGACTGATGAAACATGATGAAACACACTTAGGATGCAAAAGATTTGGAGCATCTATCAGAAGAGGAGAGTTGTGCCTAAATACAGATCTTCCACTCATCAGAACCCAATGACCTTAATTTCCAGGAGTGCAAAACTTAGGTATTCATCGCCTGTAAATTTCCTGCTGGACAGCTGAAGTGTAGTATGGACTGACCTTGGTTTTTATGGTTAAATAGATTGTGAAATGGAGCTCTTGAGGGAGCCTAGGGGTGCTGTAGCTGAGCATCAACTTTTGAGATCTTGGAAATTTTGCTAATGCAGTTGTAGCTCCATAGCAGTTTTTCTCAAACTGAAGAGGAACAAAATGAGCAGAAAAAGTAAGTTACTGAACTGATTTAAAGTGTTTGAACTTCAGTGAACCTGCATCGTTCCCATATCTCATAATCAGTCCAGATTAGTCAGGGGAGTGCAAAACAAAAAGGTTAAGATGCTAAGGAGCTGGAGAATGGCACATTACCAGAAATGAGATCCTCTCCTGAACATGGAATGGTAGAATTGGTTACCTTGAAAAAGCCCATCAAGAACATCAGATCCACCCATTAACCCAGCACTGCCCAGCCCACCACTAAACCATGTCCCCAAGTGCCATATCTTCCTGCCTTCTGAGTACCCCCATGGATGGCAACTCAGCCACCTCCCTGGGCAGTCTGGCTCAGTGCCACTGCAGACTGTGTTGCTTTTTCCGCTGCAGCAGGAGGAACCACACAGTAAAATGGTGACATTTCCAAGCAGAAGTGCTTGGCCTAGTGCCACTGTATCCTCTTACCCAACAAAAGACTTGCCAGTGGAGCTGCCATAGGAGGCTGTTCCTCTGTCCCTTTGCCTTCCATCAGCTGTTGAATCTGGGAGTTACCATCCTGTCACTTCAATGATAGCCCTTCCCTGGAGCCCCTCTCTCTGTCCAGCCTGTCTTGCACCACCCATCCCCAGGGGCAATGGGAGAAAATAGGTAAACCAGCTCTCTAAGCCAGTGAAAAGTGATGATTGAGCAAATGTTAAACAGCCTTGAAGCAGGGATTATCTATGTAGCTGAAGAGAGAATGGTAGCAAGACTTCAGACCCCAGGGGGCAGTGCACGGCAGCCAAGGACATGGGTGGCTACATCCAAGCAGATTGGTCTAGCTGTAGGGACACAGAAGATGGGGGTTGCAGTCAGCATTAAACTAAGTATGAATGCAGACTGAGCCATGCTTCAGAGGCAATGGCAGTGTGCAGAGTGTTGTGTAGGGCATGCAGCACCTGATAACCCTTCCAGTTTACTGCTCTCTGTCCCATATTTCACATGCCACCTTCCTCAGTATCTTTTTCCTTTGTTCCAAGGCAGTAGAGATTAGTTTCTTCTGATGTAGGGGCTTATAAAAAACATTAATGCACTCTTCATCCAGTCCTGCATGATGGTTCTTGATCTTTGGTTTTTTGCTTTGATGACTTTTTTCCACTTCCTTAATAAATTCTTGTCCTGTTACTACTTACATAATTTTTTATTCTTTTCAGTAAGACCTGAAATCTGTCTTTCCCTGCAGTTTGCAAAACTGGGAAGCAGCAGACTACTGGGCAGGAGTTGTATCAGCAGCTGGAAATACAAGGAAAGGAAGAAATGTTTGCTTCTAGCCCTGGCTTTCCCTGCTTTCCCCTCCGTGGGCATGTAATGGAGTCGGTGGGCAATTAGAGAGTTCTCTCCTGACATACCTCTCCTGGCTCTGGCTTTTCAGTTCCTGTTGCTGGGGAAACTGCAGTCCCAAATCCCTTCCCCTAGGCTCAGTGGTGCTGCCAGAGCACTGCAGGCAAGCAGAGATCTAAGAGATGCACCATGAGAAAGCAGCAAAGCAGGGCTGGACAGCAGCAAGGTCACAAAGGGCCTGAGAGCAGCAGGAGCTGCCTTAGCTGTACAGCCCTTTCCCAGGCTGAAAATATCTGACAAATGCTGACTGTGGTAAAGTATTGATGGTGATGCTCAGTTAAGTGCACAAGAGTTAGAAATTGTTCCACGTGCTGGCTCAGAGAGGCTGCAAAGAAGGCATTTTTACAGCACTGGCCCTTAGGCACCTTCAGCCCGGCTGGAGCCTCTGTCTCCAACTCTGGAAGGTGGTAAGTGGGTGGGGACTTTGCATTGGAACCACTGTACCTTTTCTATGGCTTGCCTTCAAATCTTCTGAAGCTCAAACTGGTTTGCAGCAGAGCAATGGGAGTAAAGAACTGTCACCACCTCTTTTCTGAGCTTTAACTACTTGTACTCCTTCAGAGGGATTTGAGACTATAAATAGTTTTTTAAACATCTTGCTCTTGATTTACAGTCCTTGCCAGTGCTGTGCAATATGCTTCCCTTTCTCCCTGAGCTGAACAGAAAACTGAAGCAAATAAAGCAGCCTGCCCCATCTTCCCCTCTGGCTAGAGTTCCCCTTCTGGACTTTGGGATGTAGCATCCTTTGCTAAATGCAGTGGGTGATGAAAGCTACATGTTAAATGAAGGAAACCTCTGCATTTTTACTTGTTTACAAAACTGTTGCATTATGGTTAAGGGAAACCCATGAGAAGCCTGACTGCCACAAGTGTGATGAGTGCCTGGGTGGGAGCTGGAGCTGGTTTTGGAAATCCCCCAGTACCTCCAGTAAATGTGCACTTAAACCAGCTGCCACTGCTGCACATCACCTTTTCTGTGAAGCAAATGAGAGGGTACATCTGCTTTCTCTGTTTATTGCATTACACTGAAGCAAACCAGCATGTGGTTATTTGCAGTTACTAGCTGATTATTTCACCAAGTCTAAGGAATACAAAGAAAAGCAATTGAATAGTTCAGTTAGCACTGAAGGGAGGCTCAGGCTGTGTGACTGGACAGAACGAGTCCCGTGCCAGGCTGAGGCTCCCGTGCAGCCCACACAACAAGGCAGCAGTCTCCATCAGCTGGGTGCATTCTGAGTGCACAAGAGCCAGTGAGCTCTACTCTTGCTTCATGTGGGAACTCAGCCCAAGTAATTTCCTGGGAGTAACACAGTGAAATCCACACCTGGAGACGTTCATCCCAACCCAGAGGAGTCCAGTGGTGACCACACTCAGTGTTGTCATCCCTTGTGCTGAAAGCTGCTCTGAGAAGCCAAGGCTGGGTGAATCTCCTGGCTCATGCAAGATGGGACTTTCCTCAAGTCTCTCCCAGATGCTGGGCATTCCCATACACCACTTCCCCCTTGTTTAAGTTCAAACACAAAACAAAACTCAAGCCTCTTAAATAATGACCTCTACCAAGATTCTGGAGATGCTTCAGATGGTCTCCTTCCTGTCAGTCATGGGGATAGAGAGGTGGTAGTTGAGCCAAAGGGCTGCTGGTGCTGCTGGCAGGAGCAAGTCTTTCTTTTAGGAATAGAAAGCTTAAAGTCATCATCTTAAAATGCAGTCTTCAAGGACAGTGGCCAGAGGAACCCACCTGAAACAAACTGCAAGGCGTATCAGGATTTGTTGGTTGACTGATGTATCTGTGGGTTTTGTTCAGCTGTGGAAACTCAGTTTGCTAAGGAAATTATTGACATTGATATTCTATATTGTATAAGCCTTTTTTCTTGCTTTTTTTATTGTTAAATTTTAATTTTTCCAGCTGTGGCTGGGGGCCCAAAAGCAGCAAATCAATGCTGGCAAGTTGTTTGAAGAGCCTGGAGGTGCACATCCTCACCAACCCTCCTCTTTGTAGATATTGTTCAGGTGGGTACAGATTTCATTGGTCACCTTTTCAAAGGAAGCTTTGCAGTCTCCGCCAAATTTCTCCTCCATCAGTTGTAAGATAATGTCACAGATAATCTAAACAAGGAGAAGGGAAGAAACAGCTAGTGTGAACTTTCTCCATATTAGAGGCATAAGAACTTACCTATCTTTAGCTGGGATTCTTGGAGGGCGGAAAGGGGTACAAGAACAATTCAGAGCACATGACCTGCAGAGCTTGTAACAGGGCATGGAAAATATCTGCATTAGAGAATTCACAAAAAAACTGCTGCTGGTGTTTTTACCCTAGTTAATGTGGACTGCACCTATCACTTAAGGATGGCTGTATAGGACTGATGTGCTTCGTCCATCCACTGCAATCCTTCTCCAGGCAGGGGACTGTCCCAAATATTTCAAGGCCATGATGAGCCCTTTGCTGGACACCTATGGAAAACACGGCTTGAGGGCTAAGTTTTTCCCTGACCTTTCTTGCTCATTAGCTATCCAGCACTCTGTAGCAGAGTTCTTGCAGTAAGTCAGGTGGTATATTTTGCAATGCCAACTCCTTTCCTGTACAGCATTTATTGTTTTGTGTGCATTTTTACCCTGAAGAAGTATTTTCAGCCAGAAATCATCCCTTATTTTCCCACTCATTGAAAATTGGGCCCACTGCTTTTGAAATCACCTTCATTTGGATATAACTTTGCCAGAAAGTGCCTCTTTTTGCTGTGTAAGGCAGACAAAAGAGTTATAAATGCACTCTGCTAGTGATCTTAGGTGGATCTGGGCAAGTAATTTGATCCTGTATTTATTATTTGAGTTTGTTTAATTATGACACTGCTGTTGTCATTGTTGCTCAATAACAGCTGGTTTGGTTGTCCTGGAAAAGCTCAGCTCCTGTTACAAGATAAAAAATACATCAGGGACTGAAGTCCAGTATTAAAGTGCTTTTCTGTATCTTGTTATTAAATGGCAGGTGTGGGAATGGTATTGCTCTGAGAAAACCCTCTACAGCTCGTGGGCAGCTGTGCAGCTCCCACCACATCACCTGCCTGCACCACATCTGCTGTCCAGCCATCTTCCCCACCAGTGCCAGATCTCTCACTCCTGCCATCTTCCACCACCAACCTCCTCACCTTCCACCACCTCCATTCTCTGAGGCATATATATGTATTCCAACATACAAAGCCTATGTTCCGCAGTTCTACCCCTCAAAGGGGAAAACATGCCCTCCTCATAATTACACCCTTTGGGAAGAGGGCTGCTCACTCACCCTAAAGTTTTTGGGGTCAATCTTCAGCTGGGTGGCATGTTTCTTGCCAAGTGGGGTCACTATCCCAAGAAAAGCCTCAGAGTTGTCCAGGTGTTGCACCATGTCGTTGATGGCACTGAAAACCTTCTTGCCATGGCCCCTGACTTGATCTGACTGTTTCATCTCTTCGGCAGAGTCCATGCCTTTGAAATGTGTGAAGTAGGACTTGGTGTCTGGGTGTTCAGTAAACATCCTGTTGAGGAATGAGAGACATCCTGACTTGTGGACCGAGGTATTAATGCAGACATAGCCACACATTCCAGACCTTGCCTTCCGCATTTATGTCCCTTTTCCCCTTCTCTTTATTAGAACAGCCACTCCTGCATTCCTTGTTTCTCCTTTGTCTTTTGCACCTATGCATAACCCCCATGCACATAGCAGCCAGACCTCTCTCCCTTGCCTCTCCACAGGGCATTTCCTTTGCTCATTCCACCTTAAAACCTATAATGAACTTACTTCACTCCTTCTAAAGATAATAGAAGGAGTGGAATAAGTTCTCTGTGTTACTTTCACAAAGAAGTGGGAGCACGTTCACATGGGGTGACTGTGACAGTTTAATATTCCCAAAGATGTTCTGGACAGCAGATATGACCTCTATGATACTAATGAGTGTTTTCACAGATAAGCCCTACTATTAGTTTTGTTAATTAATCCCTTCCTAGAGTCCACTGCAAAGCTTTCTTACTGCCTGTAAGAGTTGAGTATGAGGTACTGCTTATTCCACTTATTTACAAGTAACACAATTCAGTGTGTATGAAATTACCTTTGATCAATTACAGTCATCTTGGTCAAACTCTTTTTAAAAAGCAGTTTACTCCTGTGGGTAAAGTGGTTATCCACCTGAAATATCCATAGCAAATTCCACATTGCATTTCACAGAGTCACTTGGGGCTTGAAGGAACCTCTGTAGGTCATCTGGGTCAGTACCACTGGTCAAGCCAGTTGCCCAGGACCATTTGTGCCAGTGCTCAGTTGCACTCAGAAGTCAAAAAAAAAAAAAAAAAAAAAAAAAAAAAAAAAAAAGTTTCCTGATGGGAAAAAGGGAACCTCCTGTGTTTCATTCATTCAGCCAGACGAGCCTGGCTCTGCCTTCTTGCCTTCTTTGGCTCTGCCTTCTTTGGCTCTGCCTTCTTTTCTCCTTTCAGGTTTTTATGTACACATTCACAAGAGCTTTCTCTTCTCCAGGTTGAGCAGTCACAGCTTTCTCTGCCTTTCTTTTTTTGGAGAGATACTACAGTCCCCTCATCATCTTCCTGGCCCTTTGTTGGGCTCTTTCCATTATGGCCACATCTCTCTTGTCATGGGAAGCCCTGACCTTCTCTATAGGCAGGCCTGGGGCTGTAGGACACTAAAGCAAAACCTCCAAGAGTAAATTAGCCCAGGGAGGCAAGCTACTGGATGCTTCTAACATTTTCTGGCTGCATTTCTGACCCTAACTGTGCTCAGACTGCATTGCCTGCAGAAGAAATGAGCAGTATGTAAGGCTTTGTGAGGGTAACCAGGCACAAGGTGTGATATACAAGAAAGCTGGAGGGAGGGGTAAATGTCTGATAGCTAGAAATAGTATTTGAACTGATCCATGCTTAAGGAGGTGGTGTAAGTCCCAGATGAGAGTGGAATATGTGAAAGGTGAACAGAAGAGAGGGAAACAGGATGGAAACTAAGGGAGGAAAGTCCACAGAAAGGCTATAATCCAGAGGAACAGATGGACTGAGGCTGAAGGAGAATCAGAAATAAAATACTGAGTTTTTAAAAAGCATTAAAAGAGTTTAGATGTAAAGAGAAAGAGAGAAATAACGCCCATGTTTTGTTCCCATTCTCTTTCATACCACACTTTCTTTCCTTTACTTTACATGGGTGAAGATATTCTTGTCTCTTCTTCTTTTCCCACCCCCCTACCCCTTTCTTTTTACTTTTCCTTGTGTGGATTACTCCTCTTCCCAGCAAGGACTGCATGAAAAACATCATGACATGCTCCTAGGCAGTAACTCCATCCTTGCTGTTCCTCCTTCACCCCTCCAGGGCAGCAGTTGGATGGGCTCTTTCCTTACCTGACCAGCACAGCTGTCCCATTGTCCTCAGCATCCACATACATCTTCTCCCAGGCACCACGAGCACTTTGCACCTCTGCTTCAGAAAGTGACATGGTGGAGAAGATGTTGGCAACAGAGGGTGCAGCAGGAGGGAGAAGGACAGCGAGTTCCTGCAGGGTCCTTCTGCTCCAGTTCTCTCCTCGGGACTCTCTAAATACTGCCCTGGGGATTTAAGAGATCTTGAAGGGTCTCTTTGTCTCTGTTACCCTCAGTAACATTTCTGCAGGTTTTAGAGCTACCTAATCACTTTTAATCAGGAAAGAAACCAACCACATGAGGAGGACGACTAGCCCTGTAGTCACAGGTCAGGTGCCAAAGCAAAGGTCTCACTGTCTGAGGAGAGAAGGGAAAAAAGGCAGTTTTCAGTGCGGGAAAAAAAGATCAATTCTCTTCCCCTCTCACCCCTGCCAAAGCCAGTGCTTGGCTCCTTTTCTTGAAGGTGATCCTTGACTGAGCACTAATTTTCCTGGTTTTCTCCCAAGAGTGCTGCTGTGCTGAGGGCACTGTGGTGCCCTGCCATCCCCTCTCCCTGGCACTCTTTGGTCTTTCAGTCAAAGATCCTGTTTCTAGTCCAGCAACTCTCTCCAGTCCTGCCTTCATGGCACGGTCTCTGCTTTCCCCACAGCCCTCTGGTCTTACAGGGGCTCGCCCCACAGCTGCTCCCAGCCTTGGTCCCATGAGGGTGGGAGGCTTCACCTGCCCAAAATGCCAGCATTGCAGGGATGGTGATGGCAGCGTGGCACAGCATCCATGGCCATAGTGCCCTGCAAAGCCACCTCATTTTAGCAGTGGATGTAAAGGATGCAGCACAGCCAGGCCAGGAGCAGAGGCATTTCACTTTCCTAACTTTCTTGGCTTGCAGCTGGGATCTCTGTCCTGTCTCTGGGCTCCAACTGCCTGGGAGAGAGATAAGGGGTGGAAGAAGGGCCAGAGAGGAGCTGCAGACAGCATCTCTGGACTTGCTACAGTCACGGTCACTTGGAACTGGAGGCAAAAAGTTTTCACGGATTATCCGTGCAATGCCTGGGCTTAACCTCTGGCAGGAATGTTCTGGTTAAGTCCAGGGCACACACGCAAAATAAGGGGCTAAGGGGCTTGGGAAACTGCTGCTGGATGCTGAGGGCAGACAAAACCTCATATTGTTTGGGATGGTTTAGAGGAGGGAAGGAACAGGTGCAAGGGGAAAATATGCAGCATGTCAAGAAAAACCAGCCTGATACCCCAGGACAGGAGGAAGGTGATGGATGAAAACTCACAGAGGCTGACTGGTCTTGGTGAAGTTGTGTCCCAGTGCTGCTGAGGGATGCCTCAAATGACCTCACTGCAATCTAGCTCCTCTCCCTTTTTACCATAGCAAACAAAGAGCAGTCTGGTAGAAAGCTGCAAAGCAGTTGTGGGTGCCCCATCCCTGGCAGAGTTCAAGGCCAGGCTAGGTGGGGCTTTGAGCTACTTGGTCTAGTGGAAGGTGTCCCTGCCCATGACAGAGGGGTTGGAACAAGATGATCTTTAAAGTCTCTCCCAATCCAAAATATTCTACAATTCCCTAGTAGACGTCTCCTCTCTTCTCCCCCATTCTCCTCTGGGACACTGCAGTATGAACATGCTCCATCCCTTGATATATAGTCAGACATCCTGTCATGGGACAAAAAATACCTATTTTGAGTAGAGAAATTTCAATCCAATTACTTTATTGCCAAGTAACAAACCAGCCAACCAACACTTGGATGCCTCACTTCCCCCTGTCCTGTTTGCCCACCCCATGCTGCAGGTTACAACCAGACCTTTTGGTGAGACCATGGGTGGTGCAGGAGCTGGGGCTGGTGTGTGGGAGTCCTTTGCTCTTGCTGCTCCTTGTGTCCTACTCAACTGCTCCAGCATGGGCTCTTCCACTGGTCATCATCCTGTTGGATACTGTACCTGCCCTGAACTTGTCTCTCCCTTTTCAGTGTTCCCTGCCCTTTGTTAAACACATTTCCATGGAGGCACACTAACCTTACTTGGTGGGCCCAGTTCTGGGGTGCAGTGTGACAATTTTGTCTGTGACCAAGCCAGGTGTCAGCAGCACAGGGCAATCCCTGACCAGGCAAAGCAATGACAACTTCCCTCAAGCATGTCACCATGCTCTCTCTGTGACATGCTTTTCTGTTCTTCCATCCTCTGGTGTTACTTCTATTGTTTTGGAAAATTATCTTCTATTTCCCCTTTGCATGATTTGCCAGTCCTTGTAGGATGAACACAATAATCCCTCATAAAGTTTTGACATTTCTAACAGGGCTATATACATTTATGCTACATCTCAGCAATCTCTAGCAATTGGAAAAAAAAAAAAAAAAGCTCCAGAAACCCATTTATTTTGGTCTGGAAATGGAAAAGCTATGAAAAATGTGCTGTTTAATCATGAAGTCATTGCTGATACCTCCCCACATGTGAGCAAGAGGATGAGTGCTTGGTTTATTTCTTTTTCCTCTCCTGTGGTTTGTTTTGTTGAGTAGGCCGAAGGAAGTGAATCCTCTCAAGTATAATTTCTATTGCATGAAATTATACTTGAGAGGTATATTTTCTAATGGGGGTGAAGCTCCTCTGGATGCTATCCCTAGAGAAAGGAATCCTTGTGTGCAAGAGCAAATCAACACATTGAGTCGAGACATGATTTTATTACAAATCTGAAGAATAGGGTGCCGGGCCAGGCCAGGCCTTTTCCACCCTTTTGGAAAACAAGCAGAGTCCTTTTTACAGAAAGGTAACCAAAAATGAATCATACAGAAACAGGAGATTGGTCACTCATGCTTGTGTAACAAAATTGTTGATGTGCATGTGCTGATCTCAGTCCAGTTTATTATCCTGTCATTTCCACATACAAATTCCCCTGGGGATGTGTTCTTTAACATTATAATTATCTAAGGTAACTTGAGGTTTTCTTTACATCCTATCACCTGTTGCTAAGTTATCGCTTAATTTCATTTTGTTAAACCTCTGTTGCAGTTTCTGCTTGAATCTGTTTGAACCATCACTTGTCAAGCACATAAGGATTTATAGCATTCTGTTCCTAGGGTCTCTTCATGGTTCCATTGCTCCAGCACCCCACTGTCATGGTCTCAAGGCTAACTTAGAGTTACTGGGAACTTTTTGTGAATCTTTAATTTCCTCTGACATCAAGCAAGCAGGGTGAGCGAAATGGTGCTGGGAAATCTGGAGCAGAAAGCACAGCCATGGTGTTTGGGCTGTGACAAAGCTGCACCTCTCTCTACCCCCAGCTGGGGGAGAAGAGGACGTGCCTCTCACTTCGCTGCCAGGAGGTGGTGTCAGTACTGCAGAGTGGGGGCTGCTTTCTCTGTTTCCAGGAAATCACGTGTTTTAGGCAGAAGGCAGTTGGCAAGATCCAGCCACAGAAATGGGGGTCGCCTTCTACTCACCCAGCTATTTAGGATCCAGCAGCGATCACACCTCCAGAGCTCACTGATGTCCTGGTTACAGGCACTGCAAACCTCGGTGTCTTTTCTTGTCCTTGAAACTTGGGCATCTGTGATTCTGTGATTTTTAGCATAAACACCCTATTTGTTGTTCAGCAGGGTTGATCCCCAGCTCAGCAGACACACCTGTTTCAGAGTTTGGCTGCCATGGTCTCAGCAGCTGTAACTCTTATTTTCCCAAAACCCATGGGGGGTGTCAGGCTGAGGGTAGAACCCCCCCATACTGCCAGGTTTCAGGGATGCTTTCGGGGACCCTGACACTCAGTGCTGCTTTCACAGAAAGGACAAACACCTGCATCTACTCATGCTCAGTGTCTGAGGTTATCAACATAATAAGCTCATCAAAACAAGCAAAACTAGGAGTTGCAGTCACGACTGTTGGTGTCAATGTCTTAATCCCAAAGTCCACTAGCACATGGGTGGGAAGGGCTTTCCCTGCTGCCACTGTCCCAGACCATACTTCTCTTCCCATTCCAGGGCCTTGGTGAGCTCGGGTGGTGTTGTGTTGGGCTTTCCACTGGTGAAAATACCAAATGCAAAGAGTAAGGAAAAAGCAGGATTTCTCAGCTTCTTGGGACCTAGCCCCCAGAATAGCCCTTATGAAGTGTTCAGACTGGTACCACCTGACCTGGTAAAAATGCACACAGGTATCTGTTGTAAATATTTTTATTGCATGGATAAATATTTTAAATTTAACATTTAAAATTTAAAAATAATTTCACTCTTATATATCATAGGGCATAGCACATATGCGGGTTAGTCCTCTGCAGCTCTCATGATTAACAACAGCCAGTACATGGCCAGCAGTGACTCTAACGTGATCATTCAACTAATAAGGATTACAGTGCTGAGTTTTCTTGCACTGTATCCAGCTAACCAAGAATTGGCATTGGTGAAGGCTGATGTTCAGCAGAGAAACTTTACATCCTTAGTAAAGGGGAAGAAAGCCAACTCCACAAACCCCAGCCCACCCCGAACCGTCAGTGTGCTATCAGCATCATTCTGGACCCAAACCACACACCAACATAAGGGCTGCTATGAAGAAAGTTAACTCCACCTCAGCCAGACCCAGCACACTGCAGGAATGCATTCTTTTCGTGGACAAATTTAGGCTCATGAAACCTTCACACTGCTCAACTTTTGCACAGGGGCTGCAGGCAGGAGGAAAGAGATCAACTTTTGGAGATATAGAAAATATCATGCCCAAATCAGAGATGCAGAGTACCAGGGCTGGACAGAGGCATCAGGCAGCAGCATATGCACTATTCATATCTGTAATGTTACAATCTGGCATTTATAGATGAGATAGAACCATCCAATCATTTAATGGAAGCAGGACTACCAGAGGTTTTGGACACAAGCCCCTAGACTGGTTCACTCAACTCCCTTGTCTGGGACACTGGAGCTTTAATTACATAGAGTTTATATAAATTATATTCTGAAGAAAACAGAAATCCACTGAATATCACCCCCAGCAGAATTAAACCTGGACTCCAGATAAAGTGACCTGATGTCAGAGGAAGAGAAGATGTAGCTGCAAGAAGACATCAGGCTAAAATAATCAGCTATGGGCTGCTTTATGTGGAAGTTAGACACCAGTCCAGAGGCTTTCCATCAAACACAGGTAGGTCACAGATGACTGTTTTGGTGGAATGGACTATGGTGTTCAGAGATGCAAGCTAAAAGGGCATGAGATAAAGCAGCAGGAAAACCTGCTGTCAGATACAAGAGAAAATGAGGTGTTGGACTGAAAGGGTGGTTGGTGAGGAATGGAAGGAACCAGAGAATCAAACTAATAGTTTTCCTGTGTAAATGGAAAGTTGAATGATGGACTTATTGGTCCAATTGTCTCCTCTGTTGTAGAAGTCATAGAATTGTTAGAATCATAATGGTTGAAAAAGGCATCTAAGATCTGTTCAATATGATGAGTAATTATAAGATAAAAAATCCATTATAAGTGTCCGACTTTCTTGAGAAGTAACATCAGTACATGTGGCTTTAAATTCAGTGAGCCCAAACTGAATCTTCACCTTCAGCCTGCGATTTAACCCCAGCCGTGTGTCTGGCGATGGCACTACACAGAAGCCAAGCAGTTCCATCCCCTCCTCATCCACATACCGAGCATTCTGTTTTTTTGTACAATAGAAAGCAAATTTTCCCTCTGTTTGATCTGGTTCTATTGGAAAGAAATCATAGTGGGCAGCTTCGTGTATGTTCACTGACTCCCCAATTTCCACCAGTTTCTGGAAGAGATCTGTGCAATAAATGCGGTCACCAGCTTTTGAGACCCTCCGTTTACGGGCGTCATGGACAGCATCATCAAATTTCTCACATACTCCTACACCATATGTCCTACAGCTGATTCTTGAGGTAATGATGTGTGGATTAACTCCAAATAAAACAGCCCCTTTTGCAATGGCTGCCTGGGCCTCCATGGGACAAAGGATGTGATACTTGCTGCTAAAGGCCTTCCTGACTGCATCTCGCAGGATGATGCTGCATGCAAAGCCTCCCACAAGTAAAATGTACTGGACTTTCTCCATCTCAGGTTTGCAAAGAATTTCCCTCAAAGCAGAAATGATACTGTTGATACTGTATTCAAACCAGCTCTTCATTTTCTCATATGTAATCTTGATTGTCCCATCACACCACACAGCTCCTACTGCATTTTCAAAGAACTGGGAGATGTCCTTCTTGGACTCTGCCACTCTGGTCAGGTTGTAGTAGCAACGTATGTAGACTGCCTCCCTGCTAGCAGAGCATTTCTGTAGGCTGAAGTTGTACATCATATTTTGTAATTCAGTAGGGTACTTCTTCACATATTCATCCCATACGCCATCATTGAATATTTCCTTGAGAAAATTGCTGAAGTTTTCATCCACTCTGTTGCCTCCCCATGCACCTCCACTTGCCTTATGTAGCTCCTTTAGATCATGGTTTTCTTGGATCTCATGTACTGTGATGTCTATGGTGCCACCTACTCATGCACACACACACACACACACACACCAAGACAGAGACTCAAATTAATTGTGCTGTTTGCTTTAAAGTACACGAGTTTCCACAGAATTCAATCTTATCTTCTGAATTCCCGAGTCACAGATGTGCTTTTCTGCTGCTTTCTTTCCTCATCCTCACTCTTCTGCTATTGCCTGTACTTCTCTAGATTTCTTAAATTTCTGCACTTTTGTTTAAAAGCCTGGTCTCACGAGGCTCCTACAGTTATTTCTGATAAGAGCTGGATGCTCCAGCTTGCTCACTGAACAAGCCAATCTCCTGTCTGATCACAAAGCGAGCCTGGCTCCTCACATAGGTGGTTGACTCCTGAGCAGGAGTGAGAAGACTCTCAGGAACTTGTCGTCTTCTTGGTGCCTTTTTGGTATTTGTTCACAACCATCGGACTGCTCTTGGCAGAAAATTCACATCACACAAAAAAACCTTGGGAACCTAGAGAAATTACTGCAAAGTGCTTCATCAAATATTCTTAATGATTTACTCTCCAGTGCCTGCTAGCTCTTCTCTTTGGTCACTTCACTGGGCACTAACTACAGCTGCTTCTGGAGAGGAGGCTGGGAGCTCGGGCTACACAAAAGCGGGTGGCTAAAGCGGGGACACCGTGCCAGCTGATGTGGTGCGAGGGCAGGGCCTCGTGTTGTGACTGTCTGGTCTGAAGAGAACTGCAGTGTGAGACACAACCCTGTTATTCCCTCCTATTTTTCTGCCTGCTCACAGGATCTCATTAGGTGAGAGATAACATTTAAAAAAGCCATGACAAGCACAGCAGTGGAATCCAAGCTCTGGGACTTTCACCTATTGTGAAATAGCCACGCACCACACCCAGCAAAGATGGTACCTGTTGAACAAGGAAAATTTTACCTCCACAGTCAACGACAATATACTGGATCCCAGGGGAGTCTTCAAACTTCTTCTTGTCACTGCTGTCTGACATAAACCCCTCATGTGGAAGCTGCTTGCACCACAGCGATGCAGCTTCTGGCTCCAAGGCAATGATCAGGTTCCTAGAGAGCATGTCAGAGATAATTCCTGCCTAAAATCACAAAAGAGAGGAGTCAGGTCAAGGAAAGGGGGTGAGATTACTGCTGCATGAACTCCACCTGCTAGGGAGACTGTTCTCACCCTAGCAGCTCATGCAGGGATGGTGGTTCTTGCACTGCTGATCTCTGTGGGGCTCATTTCTACCCAGCAGTGGGGAGAGAGGGCAGAGCTGTTGTACTTCCATTTGGGGACTTCCTCTCCCTCACCACCCTCAATGTGGAATATTTCTCTGCCCAATGGACTGATATTTGAAATACAGGTTGTTTACATATTGAGGAGTTCCTGTAGCTCAATTGGGCAAGGAAAGCTCCAAAGGTATTTTGAGGAAATGGGGCAACCCCTGCTTTTACCTTTTTTGCTGCCAGACGCATGAACTGCTTGGCAGCAGCACTCCATATGGCCGGGACAGTAATGACCCAGGTGATCTCCTCCTGGTTGTAGACAGTTTGGAAAGAGGCCTCCTTGATGGTGTTCAAAGCATGTTTCTTCATGAAGCGCAGGCTTTCAGAGAAGACTGTCAAGGCAGGAAGGAACTTTCCATTGGTGGCTTTCAGCTTCATGCCAGCTGTGACATTCTACCAAAAAAACCAAAAAGCCCAGGGTCACATGGTGCAGTGTTGGTATGAGACCTGTCCCCTTCACACCAAGCACTGCACTGCATAAGGCACCCAGACACCCCTGTCTCCAAACCAAACTCCCAGCACTGGCTTCACTACTGTGGCTGAGTCTAAGTGGCACAGGTCAGCTACCAAACTGCTTACCCACCACACCTGTGATTCAGTAGGCAAATGTCAGTGTGGTTGATAATTCAGCTGTTTCTCCTAGGCCAAATTTTGTAAAGACCCTTTAGATCCTACAGATTCCTGAAGAGCCAGCAGGGAGTGATTCTGTAATGAATTTTTTCTTCACCATTTGCTCCTCAGATGCAGAGAAACAGTTCTGAACTAAAACCTCTCCAGCCCCTGCTGAAAGTGAATGAGAACCAACTGCTCCAGAAGTGGCATTGTGACAGACCACACCATTCCCAGCTGTCCTGGGGAGGAAAATCTTCAAGGAGGCCTCCCATCCACCAAAGAGAGGACCTGAGGCTTTTCCTCTGGCTTATTCTATGCTTGAGAGGCCCTGTGGGACCCTGGAGCACAGACAGGAAGGCCCTAAGGTAACCTGGTGTTTGGCTGAACAAGCAAACACAGATAAAGCTGTGAACCATTCTAAACCAACACGGAGCCTCCAGAGAGAAATTTGATAGAGCCACTGCCGGCTTCAAGGACAGCTGGACATCGTTACATTAGTTTCAGCATAACATTTTAAGGGAGGGAGAGACAAGCTAGGGGGAGCTGTAGAACATGGGATGAGATTTCAAGTAATCCCGAGACTGCCCATCTCCTTTGAATTACAGGAAATTTCACTTGATCCGTGTTTCTTGCTGAGGACTAAGGTAGGGAATACCAGAGGGAGACCAGTTCCTCTGTCAAGCTCCAGGGCAGCTTTTTATTAGGAACAGGTATTTGCCTTCACCCGTGTATGCAGTCACGTTTTATTGTCTTTAGACAAAAAACATCATAAAGGAAGGACCTGGGAAGCTATTGGCAATTAAAAAACCCAAACTTCTTCTTTTGCTCATCAAAATACTCTCTGACTTGCGTTCATTCATTCTCAGACTTACTCAGCCCTCTTAATGGATTTGCTAACCCCCACTCCTCAAATAAATGAACAGCCCCGACCCCCATTGGTAGTAACTCTTCCACCTACCGTGTTGTACAGCTGCATCTTGAAGTTCTGGAAGAAGTACCAGCTGTCAGCTTCACTGGGATTCATGCTCTTGTACTTCATCACAGCATCATAACCAAAATATTTGAACTCCTGCTTCTGGTTGAACAAGATGCTCGTAGGAGTCTTTGGGGTCTTTAACCCGTGCTCTGCTCCCCAGTAAACCTGGCGGATCTGGTCTGTACCTGAAGCAAGAGAAAAACAGTACCCGCTGTAGGAGGTGCCAAAATCTATAGCAACGACGAAGACCGACTGGCTGGCCATGGCCACTGCAGGGTAGAGGCGTGCAGCTCTGGGAGCAGAGGGGCGCTAACGGGGACTGGACTGAAACGAAACTGAAAGGTCTGATATTGCAGAGGGAAGGGCAGTGTCCCCTGATTTTACTGGCTGGAGATAAATGTAACTCTAGACATCCTGTAAATGGTATGTTTTCCTGTAAAGACGCAGGGCTTTTTATAGCAGGGGAAAAAAAAACCAGGGCAATCCCCCCTGATTTTATTGGCTGGAGACAGATGTAACTCTAGACATCCTGTAAATTGTACGTTTTCCTGTAGAGACCCAGGGCTTTTTTTAGCAGCCTTTTTTAGGGAATGGTCTTATCAGGAGCTTTCTGCACTCCCAGCACCATCAGCAGTCCTCGGCGCTGCCCACACATTTCAGCAAACATTTTTTACTGCTGCATGAACAGACGAAAGGTTTCTGGCTCCAGCAAAAGAAAAATGCACGGTATGACCAACATTTTAGGTCACAGAAACGCAGAAGTGTTGGATACACCTGATATTCCTCACTCCAGCAAAGGAGATGTGTGGAGTCCACCCAGTGGTTCTGGCTCCAGCGGAGAAATGTGGTGTAGACCCAACGTTTCTGGCTCCAGAGGAACTGACTCACGGCCAACATACCAAGTTTCTGGCAGCAGAGGAAGAGAGGTATTGGAAAGACAGCATGAGGATACTGATCCCAGAAAGACAACTGCAGAAGGCAGCAGGTAGGTTACACAAGGGGATATCTCTGGATAATCTTATTTAATCTTCCTAGGTCTGAATATTTCTACAAAGTTTCTTGGAGGGTTGCATGAGTGCTGAATTGCAAACATTTTCTGACTGTGAAATATTCAGTAAGAGCTCTGTTTTCTTCTTCCTAACTTTTCTAGCCATCACAGAGACAGTTACTGTCCCCAAATTCTGCTCAAGTTCAACTCCAAAGTGGGAGGCAGACCTTAAATTGGTGCAGGAGGAAGAGAAACTAGAAATATCAGTATAAAGAGTGTGACAGGATCTGGGATTTCATGGCTCTGACTCTGAGCTCATCAATTTTACAGGGAAAGGTGGACTAAAATGTAAAATTTTTAGTGGATTGTTTAGCTTAAAGAGAAAGGTTGTGTCTTCAGTGAAAGACTGAAAGTAAAATGATTTAACTGGAAAGAAATCAATCCAAGTAAACAAAACCAAAATGTGCTTCAGTGGGAAGGAGTAATGCTGAGAGGGGCAGCAGGTTTTTTGGCATAAACCAAAGGTAAAGCCTCATGCTAAGGCTTGCTCTGGCATCTGGTTGTGGGGATGAGCTTGCTCTCTGTTCTACCTGGATCCAGGCTGCAGGACCACCTTAATCTGGGACTGTTACTCTAATAATAGTTGATATTTACAATCCTCAGGAGGAAACAGAACACAGCAGCTGTAGAAATAAAAAAATTACCTTGAGAACATAGAGCTTTGTACTCCTCTGTTAAAAAAAAAAAAAAAACAAACCCAAACATACATTGCAAAGTTGGTTTTAGCAGAACAGCCACCTGCATTTGTTGGGACAAGGTGTCTGGGACATCTGGTAAGAAATAGAGTTGGGTTGGGTTGAGTTTGTTTTTCAGGAGCTGTCCTTGTACCTTGCCCACTTTATCCAGACCTAATGATTAGTCAAACCCTCCTGGTTGAAACAGTAAAAATAAGAAGCTTTCTAGAAAGCTTTAAAAGCAGGCCTTAGAAACAGGAAGAATAGAAAACTTAGAGCTAGCTGCAGCTGCAAAGTCTGAAAGTAGAAAAAGTTACAATAGTTTTAGGCTTGGCTAAGATAGATAGCCTGTGGAGTCCTCTGAGCTGTATCAGGCATTATCCAGGAGAGTGCTAATTCCCTTGTGCCACGTCTGCACCCGTGTGCCCTTTGTCCTGTCTCTGATCCTTCTGCTGGCATGGATGTAGCCATGAAGCCTCTGCTCACAGGACTGGCAATTATAAAGTAATTTTTCAAGGATGTGTTCTTACCTCACTTCATTATAAGAATTTCCTTTTCTTTTTTTCCTCAGACATATATCTGACACCTCACAGCAGCCATCAGCCTATGGAGACCTGACTTGTAACATGAAGGGAACAACTGAAATTATAAAAGAGATGCTCGATCAAATCACAAAGAAAATATTTGAAAGGATGGACAGGATGGAAAACACAATAAAGTGAGAGTCCCGTGACCAAAAATGACACTGTTTAGTGTCACCTCTGAAAATGAACTGTAGCTGGTGCACACTAGGGCGGTGGGACAGAAAATAAGCCAGACACAGGGAGGGCTCTGCATTAGCAACAAGTTTTGTCCAGGCTGTACTGGGAACCCAGAGCCAATTTACAGAAGCTGTTGGATTTGCACCATGTAACGTGCAGATCTTACACTTTGGGTATTTTATTTGCACTGTTGGTATTGACTCACAGAATCACATACCATGCACCTGGCAAAGAACAGCCTTGACTAGTTTTGGTCTCTAAATTTCTTTTCCCTATGGGCTGATCAGAAATTGGAGGGAGGAAGTTTGGCTTGTGGATTTTTTAAGACTTTATTGCATACTTGCCCACTGATTGCAATGTGATTTATTGTTTCTTTCTTTCCCTTATGGATGGATGGACAATGCAAACAGAAATTTGTGTGACACTGTTGCTACTCAATATCACCTTCCAGACAGTCACAACAGGTAATGTGATTCTTTACATTAATAATCAATGTAAGAGGGGAAAATCATTGTGATCCTCACAACCACACCTCTATTTCTTCTGATGTAAATAGCTTCCCACTTGATTTGAGCATAAATTCTGGGTGGGAGCTTTTAGAGGAGGCGTTCAACTCCCCTGGAGTTTTCCTGGATGCTCTTGCACTTTCCCACCTCAGAGCTTTTTTCCTTGAACTCAGATTATTCAATAGGGGCATTTCCGCTGTTGTGCCAGAGTCCAAGTACAAATAAAGGCATCTCCCAAACCTGTTTCAGAGCACTTCCTGAAAGGGTAATCCAAATGCCGCATAAGGAGAAAGAGGAAAATGAGATGCTGAAAGAGAAGATCAAAAAGCTAGAGCAAAGGTAAGGCATTTATTCATATTTCAGACATAGTGTGTGTTTCTACACTGGAAAGCCACATACTTCTTGCTTCCTCCAGTCTTTGGGGACTCTATTTCTTACCAGATGTCCCAGACACCTTCTCTCCAGGCTTTCAACCTGCAGCACTCTTTGTAGCTGACTTCTGGAAGATGGCTTGGGTTGTTCTGCAAAGGGAAGAAGACATTCTCGGGGTAACCAGTTAAATAAAGAGTAAAAGAAACCAGTCTACAACGACATCATCAAGATGGTACTCTGATCAGATTCTACTATGATCATGCAGAACTGAGCTGAGAAAGCACTATTTTCCACAAAAAAGCTGCTTGCCAGCTATATAATATAAATGAGAAGTGCATTGTAGAAAACAGGGATTGATTAAACAGTGTCATAAGTAAGATATTTACATTTGCTCATTATTTCATCTTGACTTAGATATGTTTTTCATATCCTCCTTGACCTAGAAACCAAGAGCTGTTGGCTAAAGCGATGGCCATGCACCAGCACTCTGAGGACATCAATGACCCCTCACGTTTGTCTGCTGTGCTGGAGAGGTACGAGATGCTCCGGCTGAAGGAGTGGGAGAAAGTCAGGAGCTCCATGCCCTACCCCTGGACCTATGAAGAAGGCAGTCACACCATCAGGGTTTGTTCAAGTCCATTTTCTCCATCTGATTCTTATCACATCAATTATGGTGTAGCCATATAGCAGCCTTTGAGTATTTGTATTTCTGTACCAGACAGGGTTGGGGCCTATATTTGGGTCTCTGATTTTGCAGCCCAGCAGGGCCTGTGGAATGTTACAGAGATCAAACTGACAGAGACCTTCCTCCTGCCTTTCAGAAGGGCACAATCAAATACTAGTCCCATCTCTCACACCTGTTAAGTACAAGTGGGAAAACAATCCACTTTCCTTGTGTTAGTGCTTGAACTCATAGCTGGGAGACCTCATTTTGATGTCTGACTCACTGCTGTGATGCTGGAAAGATCTAAAGGAAGATACCGAAGTGGGACTACCTTAAAGGAGAAGACTGAGATGAGGCCATTATTAGCATTGACTGTGATGATAAGGCCCCACAGATGCTGAAGAATGGGCTCCAGTATGCAAGCAGTTTGATGAAACAGTTTGTTTCACAGCTATTGGAGACATGTTTCAATCAATTAGCAGCCCTACAATTTACTACATTAATGCAGATGTTTTCTCAGCTTTGCACCCTACACCTGTGGTTTCACTGTGATTGATGCTGTAATCAGCTGTTGTTTTTCCACTGCAGAAGGTGTTTGATGCCTGTGAAAAAGATGAACAATGGAGAAGAGAGAAACTACTTCATGTTATTTACATTCCACCTTCAAATAAGGTAAAAATACCTTTAACCCAGCTGTTTTATGTTTTCATAAAAGGCCTGTAAAAGGGCCTTTTATGGCCTGGAAAAGGACCACTGGCACCTCCCATTTCATTTAGAAGTGTATTTCTGCTAAGGACACTGCTCAAAATATGTCAGCAGTGACCCTGGGGATAACTTCTGAGCTGAGAGGTCTGGGGCCAAGCTCTAGCAATCCTAGGTATGAGAGCACCACTGAATAAAAAATAGGCCTTTTCTCTAAGAGTTAAGCTATTCCATGGAGAAGCAGGGAGCTGGACTTGAGGATCTTTGTGGGAGCCTTCCAAAATTAAATTATTCTGTATCCCATGATAAACAGCCATACACTGCATATCTGAATTGTCCAGCTGGATGAAACACATATATGAGCGGAGAAAGCATTTTCCAGACCTGCGTCGCTTTTATGGGACCTTCCTCCAAAGCCTGAAATGAGTGACTTCCCCATTACTGATTGACCCAATATGAGAAACAAAAATTCCCAGAGTTTGCCTTACCACATGGTAACAGGCTGCTTTGTGCTATGATTGTTCTGTAGGTGATGATGCAAGATGTAATGAAGCTGTTGAGAGAACACTATCACCAAAACCCAATGGTTTATGACCAGATTGTTCAAGTGAGTAAAGATACAGACCAGGAACCAGGGCAATGGTTCAATTGTCTGTGCAGCTTGTTATTTAAACATGAGAGGTCTCCCTTCTGCATGAGGTTGTTTCCCACTTGAGGCCAGGTCCTTCCAGCCCATATACTCCCAAAATATTCCCAGGCACATGTAACCTTGTAAGGGGAGTACAGCAAGACTGGCAGGGTCATGCCCCTGCCAACAAAGGCACAACCCTACTGGTCCCAAGCAAGGAGCCAGTGGTGGTGATCAGGGTCAGCCACAAACCAGTGACCACTGGGCAAGCTCACAGTGACCAGCCAGGTCAAGACCAAGCTGTGAAGTTGGTCTGTGGGTCAGGACCAGCAAGACTGGGCACAGGCATCCCAATACCACAGCTCAGTCAAGCACCCAGCCACCACTCAGCTCCTGGATCAGTCTGTGGGTGAAGATGAGGCTTCTCCTAACTCCTTCTCACACCACCCTTTTTGCCAGCTTGGCTGTTATTGCAGGAGCTGAATACAAGGTCATATGGTTGTGCTAAATCTGAGCTGACCTTGAACACAAGCAGCCACACCCCTGGGAAGGCAGAGGAAAGTGTGCAGAGGCTGTTAATGTGCACAGAGCCCTGACACCTGCTATCCACATGGACAAGTCTCTAGTGGGCTTTTTTTTGTGGAAGATATGACATATATATCACAGATATATGGAACTTCCAAAGAGGAGCTTCCTTCTTTTGCAGCTTGCTGGGTTTCTCCAAGAGCTTGGTCTTACCAAACTCCTTGCAGATCTCTCTCTGAGGAAATAGAGACAGGGGCTGGACACTGGCACAATCCAGAAGTCAGGACTTGGTAAATAAAAGAACTTTTAAATTGACCCTGGGACCTCTGCATGTCCCACTCAAACAGTACCAGCAGCATTGACAAGTGAAGTTATTGAGTGCTTGGTTCCTGTGGAATGAGAGTGGGGAGGCAACATAACAATACATCAGCATAATATTACAAAGCTTTACCAACTGTTCTCATTTGATTTTCAGGAAGCTGGCATTCACATAAGAACTGAAACACTGCAGTTCCTGCGGCAGTGCTGCCAAATTTATTGTTTGCTGCTTCTTCAGGACCCACCAGTTAAAGCTGAGTGGGGGATGGACAGAAGGCATTTAGAGCACGTGGACAAGAAAGATGTAGTGCACTGGAATAGTGCATCACTTCTGTGGCCCATAATGAAACGTGGGGAAGAAATTATTGTGAAAGGTGTAATCTGGGATTAAAAGAAAATTACTTTAGAGTCAGACTAATTACTTACTTAGCCATAAGAAGATGAAACAGCTGCCATGTAATACTCTGCTTTTCTTTCTCCCATAAATTGCCTACTTTTCAGAGCTAGTAAGTTAGACATCCCCCACTTGGGACACCTAGGATAAATCATCATTAACAAACCTGTATTCAAAATTGAAGCTATTCCAGTTGTCTCCTCACAAAGGCCACCTGTCTGTTAGCACTCCTCTGTTTCCCCACATCTGTACAATTCACCTCCCCCAAAGTCCTTCAGCTACACATGTGCCACAAAGAACTCTAAAAGTTGTATTCTGATGCATAATGCAAGGAGGTAAATGCATGTTTATGTGATTTGGTGTGACACAGTAGTCTGTGGGCAACTTGAGAATTGCCAGAAAAAAGACTTTAGATTCTGCTGTGTGCCTGCTGTTAGAATGCATGGAATAGAAGCCTTTCTGAGTCCCTCAGAGAGGAAGGAATGTGGGGATTGAATTGGAACCTTTAGAGAAACTGAAATATATTAAACCACACAGACATGAAGTAGGACTGTAAGTTTTAGTTTTAAGTAAGTAGAAATATATCTAAAATGCCTTAAGAAACTGTATTAGCTAGTAAAAACTCTAAAATCTAGATTAAAGTTCAGTAGTGTTACCTTTCACAAAACTAACTTGGCTCCAGACATAACAAAAACATAGCAGAACATTGCTTACATTCCTAAATAGAACCGACAGAACTATTTGCATGAACGGATACAACTGTATGGGTAAATTTTGTGGAAAAATGAACACTACTTTCACACATTAGCATTAAGCTTGGATAAGCATAGAAAGAATACTTTAGAAACGTGGTTTTAGATGATTAGATTATTTATGAATAAATTTCCCCTATATTGGGATACAAAAAAGGTGCTAATTGCTACTACTACTACTACTGCTTCTACTGCTTCTACTCAGAACATCAAGACTCTATACCAGAAAGCTTTTAGCACAAATTTTAATACTGTAAACTCTTCACCTTCAATACTGATGCATTCATACAATAAACAACTTTACAACAACCAACAACTTCTCCTATCTCTTTGAAGACCCAAGACCCACACATGACTCAACACCTGCCAAGTCCTTTTCTCCAGTTTTTCTTTCTAATCCACCAGTTTCCTTGGCTGCACAAACTCCCTGGGATTTTCTTAAATGGACCTCCAGAACGAAAGGCAAATTTCTGTGCAGCTGTCTGCAAGCAAATTGCTCTGCTTCTCTCAGGAATTTAGTATTCCCTAAGCATATTGCAGATCACTGACACCATGAGCTGGGATCCAGGTGTGTTCCTTTATTGGAAATACCTATCATGGAATAGAACAGGTGAAGTAAAATTACATACGTACCATATTTCCTACAATTTTCGCAAAAAGAAAGAACTACCATAGTTGGTTTTCCAAGCCTTTTAAAATGTTGCAGATTCAGATGAGCAGTGCAATAACATTTTATTTTTCCAGGCCTTAGAAGGTAAATGAGAGGGAGGTTGTCCAGTACAGGCAAGTAGAGGTTTCAGCACGACCCTGAGCCAAATGCCATGTGATTTTACAGGTATAATACTACCTATATGGCAAGCTGCCATGCTCTCTTTGTTACCTGCTTAGGAAATTTTTAGCCTATTTTTTTTTAGTAGCTCCCTGAGTCTGTCTGGATCCTATGCTATGCATCAGTTTTATCTCTGAAGCTCATCACTTCTGCATCTCCTCAGGTGTGTCCTCTCCTTTGATTTTTCTCTCCTTAACATCATTTTTGCTAGTCTAAAATACTCATCTTGCATGGCCTTACATTCCAAAGACTGATTTAAAACTCTTCAGAAGGCTAAAAGGCCTAGGGTTCAGTAGTCCTGAAAAAGAGAACAGAGTGCTCAAATCTGAGGATTTTTACCCTCTCACTACCAACCAGGTACTTCCTCCACTATCAACAAAGATCCACTGATTGCTACTGTGCAGTGTCTCTGTGCATGAAATTCCCCTACTGCCAGACTCTCACATCTCCTGGTGCAAAGGACAACATCCAGCCCATGATCCAACACAATTCTTTTCCCAGTTCTTGATGTTTGAGGCAATATTTTAAATCAGATGCTGTACCACATACTATTCCAAGGCCAACATGAGGTCCTGATGTCCTTTGCGTAATTTCCTAAGCAATATTTTGTAGCCACATTTCTCTTCACAGAGAAAAGCAATGCACAACTTCCCAAGGATATTCTGGGATTCACACTCCATGAACCTCAGAGAAAGGAAAGACAATTCTTATCTCATTTGCTGTTTGTGGCAAAGTAGAATGTAATACGAAGATTGTTTACCCAGAGAGATGGTGTATTGTTTCCTTGGCTTATCAGGGCCAAGCGCGTGTGTGTGTCAGTCATGAGATGCTGTGCAGTTGAGTGCTTGGCATATTCAGTTTAGATGCAATGTAATATAGCATAGAATAATATAGTATAACAAAGTCATTATTTAGATTTCTGATACCTGTTATGAACAAGAAAAGGGTTACCCATTTTTTTTTTTCCAAAAGTAGAATTACAAGTTTAACCAGTTCTGGCGAGGAGTGCTTTTGTTAGCTGCTTGTTGTAATCACCTGTTAAGTATCAGGTCGTTAGCCATCTATAGTTGAGAATTCACTCTATTGTATCAGCATCACCCTGCTTGTGGCCAGGTGGGAGGATGGCATCCCCCCAGACGGTGGAGGGGAGGGAACCAGGAGTTGATAGGCAGATCAGTTTAAAGCCAAAATGCAATGGGGCAAGCCCCTATTCCAAACGCAATTAATAAACCCCTAAACCAGCGAGCCAATATAGAATTCAGAGATCAAAGTGGTCTCCAGACATCAGGAGTGAGGTGAGAAGCCAGCAGAGACTCTGAAAACCTTAATGGCTCATCACCACAACTTAAGAAAATGTTGGTTAGAGCCAAGACCCGAGACTGCCAACTCAAAATTGGGATCCTGGGGGTGTATACCCCTGCCTGCTCTTGTGAGGCCGGACCCCCAGCTCTGTCCCCTGGTGGACAAAGCTGCATTTGCCTCCTCCTCTGAGTCACTCCAGGGAGCTGCGACAGTGAACCCGCGGATCCGTCGGGCTTCCCAGCCTCGAGCTGATCACTTTTAATAAAGGCATCAAAAAGGGAGAAATATCTCCTGCCCTGTTTATTTCAGCTGGGGACTCGTCCGGGATTGCCACGCCTGAAGAGGACACCAAGACTGGGACGGCCGCCCACCCTAGGACCTCCGGGACAGCTGGCCATCAAGACCAAAGAAGATCAGCTCAAGATCAGTGACACCGAGGAGCGCCGGATTGATGAGAAAATACCGGCGGCGGGAGTCGGGGCGAGTGAGTGGTGTGTGAATGAGACGAAGACTGGCTAGTTCCAGATCTTCGAAGTGAGTGGGACCTCCCAGTACCGCGGTTTTGGACTCCCGCAAGGGGGCCAGCCGGGAACGGAAGGAAGCGTTTGGAATTAGTGTGAGTGAGAGCCTCCGAAGGGGGAGTCAGGGCCCCCCCACTCCGGGCGTGCGGAGAAATTTTGGGTGAGTGGCACGCACAGGTCTCAGTGAAGGAGGCTGGGGTTTCTTTTAAGTCCTGACGAAGGAAGTCAGGCAGATTGTAAGTCTCGAGAAAGATTCGAGCCATGCAGGCAAACTTAAGTCCTGACGAAGGAAGTCAGGCCTCAGCGAAGGAGGCCAGGTTTTAAGTCCTGATTCATAGAGAAATCAGGCAGTTGTTTTTCCTGAAGAAGGAGGTCAGGTAAAATCCTGAGCTTCAGGCAAATTTAGAGGCTGTAATCCTCAAATAAGTACCTTCTGGTGGATTTCTCTTCAAGAAGAGGCACCTTTGTGAATTTTTGTATTGAGACCTGAAAAAACGAGAAGATGGAATAGCAAGAAGACAGGCAAGAGGCTGAGGAATATACCTCCCCATAGTCCTTTAGGGGAACTGTTAGAGAGATGAGATTCTATAGAGGCCACGAAAGGATTAGATCAGGTTAAGATGATCCATTACTGTGTAGAAGTCTGGCCAGAATTAGAAGTGCAGGGAGGATAGCCTTGGTGTGAGACAAGGGACAAGTGGATGTGTCAGCAACTGAGTCAATATCTGACAGCTCGGGAAGACACCGATCCTGAGCAATTATTGTATGTAGCTTGTTAGTTAAAAAATGCTATTAGAGATGAGGGTGTGCAAATTTGCAAAGCGCAGAGGAAGAAAGAGGGGAATGAAGAAGGAGATGGTGGAATTAGTAAAAGATGGGACCCCGTAGATTATTTGCCTTCTGATGCCCCTCCACCTTATAATCCTCTTCCTCTGGCACCTCAAAGGGCAGATCCGGGGAGCTGCCCCCGCTGCTATCTCATTACCACCTCCTGTAATTCCTTCTTCTACCCCTTTGGCTTCCCCTACGGCAGACCCAGTATCTCCCATGGTAACCACTCCCTCACCACCCCCTTCAGCTCCCTCAGTTCCTTCTGCACCACAAGTGCCTACTCCACCTGCTGCATTCTCCACCTCTTCTCAAGCTCTGATTAATATGCACTCAGGCTCTGCTCCCCCTGCATATGCTGTCCCTTTACCTCCTCCTAGCTGAGACACAAATGCCTCCTTGTCTGGTAAACTGTTGTCACCGAATACACCTGGTAACCTGCAGAGAGTTCAGGGGAATCCTGATGTCTCTCAGATTAGTAGTTCAGTGTCTGAGAACGGGCCATACTGCAATACCCGATCTAAGACCTCCAAGGTAGAGAGACTTTTTCCCCTCAGAGACGTTCCTATGGGAGGGTCAGCAAGAGGTTTTGGCTTTGTGAACGCTCCTCTAACTGCTTCTGAGGTGAGAGGATTCAAGGAAGAGTTAAGACATTTAGTTGAGGACCCAGTGGGCATAGCTAACCAAGTGGATCAATTCTTAGGTCCAAATATCTACACTTGGGGGGAGATGAATTCCATTCTGAATATATTATTCTCCCCAGAAGAAGTCCAGATGATTAGGGTGGCTGGCATAAAAATTTGGGAGAAAGATAACCGTCCGAGACCCCAGGTGCCATCAGGAGAACAGAAATTGCCACTAACAGATCCCAACTGGAACCCTAATCAGGAGGAGGGGAGGAAGGCCATGATAGAATATAAGTCTTTGATAATTCGAGGAATCAAAGAGTCGGTTCCCAAAGGAACTAATACCAAATTGGCATTTGAGAGTGCTCAAGAGAAAGATGAAACTCCTGCTACTTGGCTTAATCGCCTAAAGCGGAATTTCCAGTTGTATTCCAAAATAGACCCAGACACCACAGAAAGTCAAGTGTTACTGAAGGTCCAATTTGTTACCAAATCTTAGCCTGATATACGAAGAAAACTAGAAAAGATTGAAGACTGGCAAGAGAAGGACATTAATGAGTTACTGAGAGAAGCATTAAAGGTGTATTTAAAGAAAGATAAAGAAAGAACAAAGGCCAAAGCCAAGATCATAGTTGCGGTAGTTAGAGAAAGTGTAGAAGCAAACTGCTCTATCCCACGATCCAAAGGTCCACCACCAAGAAGAGGCAAGGATTGGGCAGTACTGTCAAGTGCAAGCGGAATAGAGAGACCTCAAATCAAGTGTTGCTATTATTGCGGAGAGATAAGTCACATAAGGAAGTTTTGCAGAAAGCTCAGTACTGATGAGGCAATAGCCAGGGAACAAGATGACTTAGGGAGGATTCTTAGGGGTGATTATTAAAGGTGTCAAGAGCTCTATATTTTAGGGGACCCCATGCAACATCTAGAGGAGCCCTTAGTATACTTTAAGAGACCCCCTAAATGAAAGATTTAAATTTGTGGTAGATACAAAAGCACATTAAGCCTGTCTTAAAAATGTAGCAGAAGATATAGTGCAATGCACGAAGACATCTAGGGTTAGACAAAACAGCTGGGTGAAGAGATATCCAATAGCACCAAGATTAGGCAGTAACACCTAAATTTGTAATAAGTGATGTGAGATCAAAAGGTACCTTATTGTTTTCTTGTAGTGTGTGTGAGAGTGAAGTCACACAAAGTCGGCCTCAACTTCCTGGGCGGGTGGGAAGTGAGGGACAGTGGAAAGAGTGCATGACCCACAATCCAAGTTTTAGTCCCCGGGCAGGTGAGAGCTTTAGCCAAAAGGTGTGTGTGACCTGCAAATCAAGCTATGGTCCCTGTGTAGGTGGGGGCTTTAGCCGAAGGGGTGTGTATAGCCTGCAGAGATGCACTACGTGTCTTGAGAGTGTGAAGGAATGTGAGAAAGTGAATGAGAAATTGAGTGAATGTAAATGAATGAAAGTACGAGTAATGTGGATTGTGCACATCTCCTGAGAGGGAAGTGTATTGTATTGAAAAGTAGTGTGTGAAAAAGTTTGTTATGAGTGTGAGTGATTAAAAAGGTAGTTATTAAGCTGTTAGTGAAACTGAGAAACAGAGGCAAAAGATGAGTAGATAAGATCTTGAAAATAGAACAGAAAACTAGTAAGTAAAGATAAAAGAAAAAAAAAAAAAAAAAAAAAAGAAAAGAAAAAAAAAAAGAGAAAAAAAGAGAAAAAAGCATACCAGAAGAGAACTCCCAAAACACTATCTTGGAGTTAAGTTAGTTAAACAGAGATAAATATGGCTCCTTGCAAATTACAGAGTATGAAAAAGTTGAGAGAAATATGCAAGCTATAGAAAAAAAAGAGAAATTAACCAATTATACATAACATTAACCCAAGAAATTTGAGTTTTAAAGATATCATTAATGCCTATACTTGCAAGCCCCTTTCAAGTATTCCTCATGGCTAATTCAACTGTACAGACCAGAAGAAAGACTTAGACCCACTACCCCAGATCCCGAACCACTCTCCCTTCCTGGCATTAGTTCGCCTTCTAGCATTGGGCCAGAAACCACACCACTCGCATCCTCTGGCACTGGGCCAGAATCTCCACTGCTGTCAACTTCTGGTATTGAACCAGGATTCAACATCAGCTTCTCCCTCTGGCATTGGGCCAGAATCTGCACCACCATCTTCCTCTGGTATTAGACCAAGATTCAACACTGCTACCTTCCTCTGGCATTAGACCAATTCTTCAACCTCTGGTATTAGACCAAGATTCAACACCGCTGTCTTCCTCTGGTATTAGACCGAGATTCACCTTCTCCCTCTCACCTTCTAGCATTAGACTAGATTCCAAATGACTCACCCCCTAACTCAGGACAGGAGTCAACCACATCACAAGTTAATTCACCAGGGTATACTGTTACAAAAGGACTAAAAGACTTAAAATTGACTCTCAGAAGGAAGAGTCAAAAAGACTGAACTGTATGAGGAAATAGATTGGTATCAGAATCATAACAAATCTTAAAGTGTTTTAAAAAGTTCTGTGCTTGAAAAAAGTTGCAAAAAGTTAGGGCTGTTAATGAGTAATTTCAGTTAAGTTCCCCCAAATTAGGACCAAAGACACCAAGTCAGTCCTCTACAGAGTACCCTCCCCGGGACAGACCAAATTAGTAAGGACAGACCAAGAGAAGTTTAACCAGAGGAATGAGTAAAAAGGACTCTAAAGGGCTGGAAAAACCCCAAGAGGCAAGGCCGGGTGGGCAGGCTGTGTAAGATGACCCATACCAGACTCCTGGGAAGGGTAGTAATGATGGCTTTTATTCCTAGTAGTGCTCAGGGGAGCCCAAGAAAGCCATGCAGTAAATGCTACCAACTCCTCTAGGAGGAAGAAATAAGTTCCTTGTCCAGAGTCCACAACAACTTTAACCCTGATTCTGTTAACCTCTCCCAACTGGTCTTTTTGTCAAAAAGATGAGAAAATGTATTGGCCCAAAATACCACCACTTTAAGCAGACACTCCTGGGAGGATGCCCTGTAGGAGAAGCCTAGTTGCACTTTGAACGTGATGCTACTGAAGCAAGCCTAGTAAACTCTATGCTCATAATTTGAAAATTGCAAGTTGATGCGAGCTTAAGTTAAAGCTTGATCAAAGAAAAACAGGGGGGAACTGTTATGAACAAGAAAAGGGTTACCCATTTTTTTTTTCCAAAAGTAGAATTACAAGTTTAACCAGTTCTGGCGAGGAGTGCTTTTGTTAGCTGCTTGTTGTAATCACCTGTTAAGTATCAGGTCGTTAGCCATCTATAGTTGAGAATTCACTCTATTGTATCAGCATCACCCTGCTTGTGGCCAGGTGGGAGGATGGCATACCCCCAGACGGTGGAGGGGAGGGAACCAGGAGTTGATATGCAGATAAGTTTAAAGCCAAAATGCAATGGGGCAAGCCCCTATTCCAAACGCAATTAATAAACCCCTAAACCAGCCAGCCAATATAGAATTCAGAGATCAAAGTGGTCTCCGGACATCAGGGGTGAGGTGAGAAGCCAGCAGAGACTCTGAAAACCTTAATGGCCCATCACCACAACTTAAGAAAATGTTGGTTAGAGCCAAGACCCGAGACTGCCAACTCAAAATTGGGATCCTGGGGGTGTATACCCCTGCCTGCTCTCGTGAGGCCGGACCCCCAGCTCTGTCCCCTGGTGGACAAAGCTGCATTTGCCTCCTCCTCTGAGTCACTCCAGGGAGCTGCGACAGTGAACCCGCGGATCCGTCGGGCTTCCCAGCCTCGAGCTGATCACTTTTAATAAAGGCATCAAAAAGGGAGAAATATCTCCTGCCCTGTTTATTTCAGCTGGGGACTCATCCGGGATTGCCATGCCTGAAGAGGACACCAAGACTGGGACGGCCGCCCACCCTAAGACCTCCGGGACAGCTGGCCATCAAGACCAAAGAAGATCAGCTCAAGATCAGTGACACCGAGGAGCGCCGGATTGGTGAGAAAATACCGGCGGCGGGAGTCGGGGCGAGTGAGTGGTGTGTGAATGAGACGAAGACTGGCTAGTTCCAGATCTTCGAAGTGAGTGGGACCTCCCAGTACCGCGGTTTTGGACTCCCGCAAGGGGGCCAGCCGGGAACGGAAGGAAGCGTTTGGAATTAGTGTGAGTGAGAGCCTCCGAAGGGGGAGTCAGGGCCCCCCCACTCCGGGCGTGCGGAGGAATTTTGGGTGAGTGGCACGCACAGGTCTCAGTGAAGGAGGTTGGGGTTTCTTTTAAGTCCTGACGAAGGAAGTCAGGCAGATTGTAAGTCTCGAGAAAGATTCGAGCAAGCTCAAAGCCCTGCAGGCAAACTTAAGTCCTGACAAAGGAAGTCCGGCCTCAGCGAAGGAGGCCAGGTTTTAAGTCCTGATTCATAGAGAAATCAGGCAGTTGTTTTTCCTGACGAAGGAGGTCAGGTAAAATCCTGAGCTTCAGGCAAATTTAGAGGCTGTAACTCCTCAAATAAGTACCTTCTGGTGGATTTCTCTTCAAGAAGAGGCACCTTTGTGAGTTTTTGTATTGAGACCTGAAAAATGAGAAGATGGAATAGCAAGAAGACAGGCAAGAGGCTGAGGAATATACTTCCCCATAGTCCTTTAGGGGAACTGTTAGAGAGATGAGATTCTATAGAGGCCACGAAAGGATTAGATCAGGTTAAGATGATCCATTACTGTGTAGAAGTCTGGCCAGAATTAGAAGTGCAGGGAGGATAGCCTTGGTGTGAGACAAGGGACAAGTGGATGTGTCAGCAACTGAGTCAATATCTGACAGCTCGGGAAGACACCGATCCTGAGCAATTATTGTATGTAGCTTGTTAGTTAAAAAATGCTATTAGAGATGAGGGTGTGCAAATTTGTAAAGCGCAGAGGAAGAAAGAGGGGAATGAAGAAGGAGATGTTGGAATTAGTAAAAGATGGGACCCCCTAGATTATTTGCCTTCTGATGCCCCTCCACCTTATAATCCTCTTCCTCTGGCACCTCAAAGGGCAGATCCGGCTGCTATCTCATTACCACCTCCTGTAATTCCTTCTTCTACCCCTTTGGCTTCCCCTACGGCAGACCCAGTATCTCCCATGGTAACCACTCCCTCACCACCCCCTTCAGCTCCCTCAGTTCCTTCTGCACCACAAGTGCCTACTCCACCTGCTGCATTCTCCACCTCTTCTCAAGCTCTGATTAATATGCACTCAGGCTCTGCTCCCCCTGCATATGCTGCCCCTTTACCTCCTCCTAGCTGAGACACAAATGCCTCCTTGTCTGGTAAACTGTTGTCACCGAATACACCTGGTAACCTGCAGAGAGTTCAGGGGAATCCTGATGTCTCTCAGATTAGTAGTTCAGTGTCTGAGAATGGGCCATACTGCAATACCCGATCTAAGACCTCCAAGGTAGAGAGACTTTTTCCCCTCAGAGATGTTCCTATGGGAGGGTCAGCAAGAGGTTTTGGCTTTGTGAACGCTCCTCTAACTGCTTCTGAGGTGAGAGGATTCAAGGAAGAGTTAAGACATTTAGTTGAGGACCCAGTGGGCATAGCTAACCAAGTGGATCAATTCTTAGGTCCAAATATCTACACTTGGGGGGAGATGAATTCCATTCTGAATATATTATTCTCCCCAGAAGAAGTCCAGATGATTAGGGTGGCTGGCATAAAAATTTGGGAGAAAGATAACCGTCCGAGACCCCAGGTGCCATCAGGAGAACAGAAATTGCCACTAACAGATCCCAACTGGAACCCTAATCAGGAGGAGGGGAGGAAGGCCATGATAGAATATAAGTCTTTGATAATTCGAGGAATCAAAGAGTCGGTTCCCAAAGGAACTAATACCAAATTGGCATTTGAGAGTGCTCAAGAGAAAGATGAAACTCCTGCTACTTGGCTTAATCGCCTAAAGCGGAATTTCCAGTTGTATTCCAAAATAGACCCAGACACCACAGAAAGTCAAGTGTTACTGAAGGTCCAATTTGTTACCAAATCTTAGCCTGATATACGAAGAAAACTAGAAAAGATTGAAGACTGGCAAGAGAAGGACATTAATGAGTTACTGAGAGAAGCATTAAAGGTGTATTTAAAGAAAGATAAAGAAAGAACAAAGGCCAAAGCCAAGATCATAGTTGCGGTAGTTAGAGAAAGTGTAGAAGCAAACTGCTCTATCCCACGATCCAAAGGTCCACCACCAAGAAGAGGCAAGGATTGGGCAGTACTGTCAAGTGCAAGCGGAATAGAGAGACCTCAAATCAAGTGTTGCTATTATTGCGGAGAGATAAGTCACATAAGGAAGTTTTGCAGAAAGCTCAGTACTGATGAGGCAATAGCCAGGGAACAAGATGACTTAGGGAGGATTCTTAGGGGTGATTATTAAAGGTGTCAAGAGCTCTATATTTTAGGGGACCCCATGCAACATCTAGAGGAGCCCTTAGTATACTTTAAGAGACCCCCTAAATGAAAGATTTAAATTTGTGGTAGATACAAAAGCACATTAAGCCTGTCTTAAAAATGTAGCAGAAGATATAGTGCAATGCACGAAGACATCTAGGGTTAGACAAAACAGCTGGGTGAAGAGATATCCAATAGCACCAAGATTAGGCAGTAACACCTAAATTTGTAGTAAGTGATGTGAGATCAAAAGGTACCTTATTGTTTTCTTGTAGTGTGTGTGAGAGTGAAGTCACACAAAGTCGGCCTCAACTTCCTGGGCGGGTGGGAAGTGAGGGACAATGGAAAGAGTGCATGACCCACAATCCAAGTTTTAGTCCCCGGGCAGGTGAGAGCTTTAGCCAAAAGGTGTGTGTGACCTGCAAATCAAGCTATGGTCCCTGTGTAGGTGGGGGCTTTAGCCGAAGGGGTGTGTATAGCCTGCAGAGATGCACTACGTGTCTTGAGAGTGTGAAGGAATGTGAGAAAGTGAATGAGAAATTGAGTGAATGTAAATGAATGAAAGTACGAGTAATGTGGATTGTGCACATCTCCTGAGAGGGAAGCGTATTGTGTTGAAAAGTAGTGTGTGAAAAAGTTTGTTATGAGTGTGAGTGATTAAAAAGGTAGTTATTAAGCTGTTAGTGAAACTGAGAAACAGAGGCAAAAGATGAGTAGATAAGATCTTGAAAATAGAACAGAAAACTAGTAAGTAAACAAAAAAGAAAAAAAAAAAAGAAAAAAAAAAAAAAAAGAGAAAAAAGAGAAAAAAGCATACCAGAAGAGAACTCCCAAAACACTATCTTGGAGTTAAGTTAGTTAAACAGAGATAAATATGGCTCCTTGCAAATTACAGAGTATGAAAAAGTTGAGAGAAATATGCAAGCTATAGAAAAAAAAGAGAAATTAACCAATTATACATAACATTAACCCAAGAAATTTGAGTTTTAAAGAAATCATTAATGCCTATACTTGCAAGCCCCTTTCAAGTACTCCTCATGGCTAATTCAACTGTACAGACCAGAAGAAAGACTTAGACCCACTACCCCAGATCCCGAACCACTCTCCCTTCCTGGCATTAGTTCGCCTTCTAGCATTGGGCCAGAAACCACACCACTCGCATCCTCTGGCATTGGGCCAGAATCTCCACTGCTGTCAACTTCTGGTATTGAACCAGGATTCAACATCAGCTTCTCCCTCTGGCATTGGGCCAGAATCTGCACCACCATCTTCCTCTGGTATTAGACCAAGATTCAACACTGCTACCTTCCTCTGGCATTAGACCAATTCTTCAACCTCTGGTATTAGACCAAGATTCAACACCGCTGTCTTCCTCTGGTATTAGACCGAGATTCACCTTCTCCCTCTCACCTTCTAGCATTAGACTAGATTCCAAATGACTCACCCCCTAACTCAGGACAGGAGTCAACCACATCACAAGTTAATTCACCAGGGTATACTGTTACAAAAGGACTAAAAGACTTAAAATTGACTCTCAGAAGGAAGAGTCAAAAAGACTGAACTGTATGAGGAAATAGATTGGTATCAGAATCATAACAAATCTTAAAGTGTTTTAAAAAGTTCTGTGCTTGAAAAAAGTTGCAAAAAGTTAGGGCTGTTAATGAGTAATTTCAGTTAAGTTCCCCCAAATTAGGACCAAAGACACCAAGTCAGTCCTCTACAGAGTACCCTCCCCGGGACAGACCAAATTAGTAAGGACAGACCAAGAGAAGTTTAACCAGAGGAATGAGTAAAAAGGACTCTAAAGGGCTGGAAAAACCCCAAGAGGCAAGGCCGGGTGGGCAGGCTGTGTAAGATGACCCATACCAGACTCCTGGGAAGGGTAGTAATGATGGCTTTTATTCCTAGTAGTGCTCAGGGGAGCCCAAGAAAGCCATGCAGTAAATGCTACCAACTCCTCTAGGAGGAAGAAATAAGTTCCTTGTCCAGAGTCCACAACAACTTTAACCCTGATTCTGTTAACCTCTCCCAACTGGTCTTTTTGTCAAAAAGATGAGAAAATGTATTGGCCCAAAATACCACCACTTTAAGCAGACACTCCTGGGAGGATGCCCTGTAGGAGAAGCCTAGTTGCACTTTGAACGTGATGCTACTGAAGCAAGCCTAGTAAACTCTATGCTCATAATTTGAAAATTGCAAGTTGATGCGAGCTTAAGTTAAAGCTCGATCAAAGAAAAAGAGGGGGGAACTGTTATGAACAAGAAAAGGGTTACCCATTTTTTTTTTCCAAAAGTAGAATTACAAGTTTAACCAGTTCTGGCGAGGAGTGCTTTTGTTAGCTGCTTGTTGTAATCACCTGTTAAGTATCAGGTCGTTAGCCATCTATAGTTGAGAATTCACTCTATTGTATCAGCATCACCCTGCTTGTGGCCAGGTGGGAGGATGGCATCCCCCCAGACGGTGGAGGGGAGGGAACCAGGAGTTGATATGCAGATAAGTTTAAAGCCAAAATGCAATGGGGCAAGCCCCTATTCCAAACGCAATTAATAAACCCCTAAACCAGCCAGCCAATATAGAATTCAGAGATCAAAGTGGTCTCCGGACATCAGGAGTGAGGTGAGAAGCCAGCAGAGACTCTGAAAACCTTAATGGCTCATCACCACAACTTAAGAAAATGTTGGTTAGAGCCAAGACCCGAGACTGCCAACTCAAAATCGGGATCCTGGGGGTGTATACCCCTGCCTGCTCTCGTGAGGCCGGACCCCCAGCTCTGTCCCCTGGTGGACAAAGCTGCATTTGCCTCCTCCTCTGAGTCACTCCAGGGAGCTGCGACAGTGAACCCGCGGATCTGTCGGGCTTCCCAGCCTTGAGCTGATCACTTTTAATAAAGGCATCAAAAAGGGAGAAATATCTCCTGCCCTGTGTATTTTAATACCCATGGAGTCCTCCTCATCATTCCTTCGTCAGGGGTGCCCTGCTTTTCTGATAACATTTTAACGGGAAATTGGTGTAAGATGGTCTCCTCTGGTCTGACTTCCATGTTGTTGGGATCCCAGCAGATTCGGGAGACACATGTAGGGAATCTGCCTCTGGAAAACAAGGGCAGGCCTGAAAGTTTTCCAGCACACTGGGACAAGGAGCCCTTTGTAGAGACCCCTACACTCAGAGAGATCTCTTTGCTGCTGCTCACACATTTACCCCTTTCCCAGCCACAGGGAGGGATGCAGGGGCCCAGGCCCTTCCTGGATCCACAGCTCAGAGAAAAAGCCATGAAGAACCTGTGAAAACTGAGCTACACCTTGTGTCTAACAGGAAGAGCAAAACAGTAAGAAAGAGGAAGGGAGAGGAACATCCCGACCTTTAAACCCTTCCTTTCCCGCAACACCATGACTCATGCCCTCTAATCAGCCTCCCACAGACTTAACATGGAAAGGTGGAAGCCTGCAGAGGGAAGGGAGCTTCACTGTAGGAATGTCTGAGCAGGCCTGGAATTCTTTGCCTGCACAAAAGAGGACTTCAGGGATCACAGCTGGAAGAGAGGGTGGGTGGCAGCTACACATGCACTCTTCAGCTTCAGTTGCAAGAGCTAGGCTGATGGAAGCAAAACAAACAGGAGGATGCAGAAGAAGCAGACAGAGGAGGTACTGCCTGAAGGAATCGTGGCTGCACAAACAGCACTAAGGTTGGTGGGGTGTCTGGAAGCCACCTCCACAGGGGTACTTGCAGGCTGGAAGCAGGATACTGGCTAGGTGGCCCTCTAGTCCAGAACCACTTGGGCTGCTCTTAAAGTCAAATGAATTTGCTTAAACAAACATTGCCTGTTGGTTTTGCAACAGCAAAACAAAATCACATATTACCCACCCCATTGCCTCAGTTTGATCAAGTACCTCAACAGCTGCAGAAAGGCAGCACAAAAAGGGATGTATTTTGTGTACCTTCTTTTGCAGCACTGCAGCCGTGTGCCACCCTGGAGCTGGATCAAGCACCAGTGCACAACCAAGCAGGGGCCTGGCATCACCCCTGGTATGGCTTTAGGCTCACAAAGACTTCCTGAGAGGCAATCAGTGCTGTGGGAGCCTCTGCCTGTATGGCTGTGAGCAGCTGAATCAGCTGCAAAGGTCTCCTCTGCGTTTGTCCCCAGCCCTCCCTGGCAGTTCCCGCACTGTTGAAGTCCAGGAGCTTCCCCGTGGATCTCCTGGAATGCGCTTGGGCCGCCAGCTCCACAGGAACGCGATGGGTGCTGCAGCAGGCACGGCAAAGCCCCAGGGCTACTGCGGCTCGGATACCGTGCTGGGGAAAGGGCGAAGGGGAACAGCGGGCAGGCGAAGGGGTCACAAGCGAGCCTCGTGACAGAGCTGCGGGAGGGAGCAAAGCTGCGCTCTGGAGAAGCTGTGGCTGTGACAGGCAAAAAGGGCGTTCTGAGGGAGGCCCGGCAGCACCGGGGCCCGCAGCGACACCCAGAGCGGCAGTCGTGCCGGACAGGGCAGGTCCCGGGAGCTCAGCGCTGCCCGAGCTGCGCAAGGCACCATTTCCCTTTCACTCTTAGCTTGATTTTAAACGGTGTAATTGCTCCCTCAGAAGAGCAGAAAAGGAATTGCTTCCTGCAGACACATGAAGTATTTAATACGCAGGGTTGGTGATTTATTTTTAAACCTCGTGATGACCCATGGGGCACCTCAGCGAACAGAGCAACAAGAGAAAAGAACAGGTTCGGGCATTCCTGTTGTTTGAGCCGGTTGGAATTTGTTTCGGAGGCGCCCCCGTGAGGCCCTGCCGCTGTGCCGCCTCGCGGGCCGCCGGCGGAGCGCCCCGGAACCGGCAGTTCTGTTCTTGGCACGAGCACCACGGAGGTCGGGCAGATCACAGCACCCGGGCATCCCGCGAAGTAAGCGGGGCACCCAGGGGCGACCTGTACCCGCGCAAAAATTCCTCTCACATTCGGAGTGAGGACCCGGGCGTCACCCCGGGTCGTTATTTTCCTTACTCATAAGTTTAAGGCATGACCAAATCATCGCCGCGCCGCTGTGACACTGCTCCGCAGTAACTCCATAGGTCAGGGCGAGCGCCGTACAAAGTAGGCTCTAGCTGGCCTACAGTGTCCTCAACACTGCGCTCGGCCCCTGTCCCCTTTCGCGCCATGGAACCGCTGCCGCGGGCCGAACCGCGCCGGGACGTGCCGCGCCGTATGCAAATGAGAGGCCCGGCGGCCGCAGGGAATTGTGGGGCGGCCCGTCGCAGCGGGCGGAGCCCGGGCGGGGCCCGCCGTACTTCTGGGGGTGGGGCGAGGAGCGGAAGTCGTATGGTGTCATCTCCGGGACTCGCTCGCTGCGTCTCATCGTTGGGGCCGCGGCAAGATGGCGGACCTGTCTCTGGACGAGCTCATACGGAAACGCGGTGTGACGGTGAAGGGGAGGTGAGCGGTTGGGATGGCGACGCAGCGCCTCGGCCCGGTTGCCCCCGGCCGCTCTTCGAGTGTCCCTTCGGGTGGCTCCGCACCCGGGGCTGCGGGCCTCAGCTGTCTCGGCGCGGCCCAGCCCTGCTCCCGCCCTCGCGTTCCCATTGGCTGAGCCGTGGGCCTGCTGGACCGCGCTGCCATGCGATTGGCGGCGGCGGCCGTCACTCAGGGCCGGGGCGGGGGTCGGGCCCCCATCTCGGCCCCTGTGCCTGCCGCTGCCCCGGTGGGGCAGGAGCGTTCAGCGGCCCATCACCTCTCGGTATTTTCGGGATGCCTGGCGCCGTTCCTTGTCTCACTGAACCCTCCGACTGGCCCTGTCCCCGCTGCCTCCTGCTTGTCCCCGCCGACTAGCCCAGCGCTGCTCCCTGGAACGGGGTGGGCGCCCCTGAACCCCGTCGGTTCCCGGGCCGCACGTGTTATCCAGACAGTGCCCCGCGGTGCCCGGTGCTCCCGGGCGCGGCTCGGTGCATTGTGGGAGAGCCGTGGGAGGGCTGCTGGTGCTCGGGGAGCCGTAACCGACCGGGGCCGCCGGGCACTCGCGCGGGCGAGGCTGCCGGGGCTTGGGCCGCAGCGCTGCCCGGGCCTCGGAAGGTGCCGTCCCTCTGGCCTAGTTGGTGGTGCCCCGGCTGGTTGTTTGAAGTGGCTGAGAGGACGTGGAGCATGTTGCAGATCGGAGCTGCAAGGTCAGGTTATTTCTTTGCATGGCAGATGACTCCAGCGTAGGCTGGGCCATTTACTGCCACAGTTGGCAGTTCTTACCTGGGTTCTCCTTCGATAGATTTTCATTTTCGCTTTTGCCGTAGTCTCTTAATGCTTCTGAAGAACTTGTCCCCCATCTCTGTTAGCTCAGTGTGCTCTTGCTTTGTTGGTTTTTTCCCTTCTGTTTTTTTTTTTTAAGCTATTAGTTTTCTATTTTGACCCTGAATGTGTATACACTCACATGTCTAGAATAATATTCTGAAGTTACCTGCTAACATATACTACCAAAACATTCAAACATATTTAAATCCTAGTCTAGACAAAGCCTTGGCTTTGCACTTTCATTCATGTTATCTTGCATATTTGGAAGAGTCTTAGGCTGCTTACTATCTTACTATGCCCCAAGTACCTCCTTTATCCCTTTTCAAATCCCTCCTTAACTCTCATTTCTTTCAGGAATTCTTCCTGCTTTTTTTTTTTTTTTTTTTTTTTTTTTTTTTTTTTCTTTTTTTTTTTCTTTTTTTTCTTTTTTTTTTTTTTTTTTTTTTTCTTTTTTTTTTTTTTTTGCTGAGCAATAATCCTTCTGCAGCACTGTAAGAATTGTTGTGCCACTCACTCTTCTTTTATGTTATGTTTAGCTCACTTTATGAATTCCTGAGGTAGCAAACGTGGCTTTTTGAAGCCTGGATAAACTGAATAAACTTAAATCATTATGTTCATGCTACTTAGCAGTCTAGATGAAATAAAAGAAAAATTTTCACTAATAAAATGTACTGGTCCATAACATATTCAAGCCAGAGCTTGGAATCCTGGAAAGTGAATTAGATGTTTGAGATCTGCTTTTATTCCAGGTGCTGTGGCACAAATACCTGAGCAGTAAATGCTCTTGTAGGGTAAGCAATTATCTGTGAAAGAGAGTTGCTTATTAGGGTAAAGACACCAGAAATGGTGTATCTTCAGTCCAGTTTCTTAATCTATCTCGTTGGGTTTTGTTATCAACAGTCTTGACTAATTCTAGTTTAAATGTTGATAAATACATTTCTGGTTTTACTTTGACCTCTCTCATGAGCCTCTCATCCAGCCCTTTGCAGCACTCCAACTGCATGCTTCCAACATGGCTAAATAAATGCTTTTTAAAATTGCAAGGAAAGTCTTGCTCTGTGTCTGTTGCCTAATGGTACTGTTAGTCTCCTGTGTTCTGGGTTTATTTTCATAGATGCTCTTCATAATCCTCCTGTTTCTTCTAGCTGTTTTGCTTTGGCTGTATGAGAGAGCTGCCATAGGACGCTTAGGTAATAAAATGGGACTGCAGTCCCAGCTTTCCAGACATCTAGACACAAGAATGAAAGAGGCAGAAGCAGAGGTTAAGTCTTTCATCTCTTGGTTGGTTGGGGGTTTTTTTCTGAAAGACCTCTCCATTGAAAGTACATGACTGTAAGTAATGTGAAGGTTATGGAGTTAGATCAGGAAATACTAACATAAAGGTGCATGAAGAATTGAAATAGCATCATAATTTGATTTTGATACTAACCTTTTGATTATTACAGCAAATTCCAGGTATCTACTTTTAGACTTTATAATACTGGACAACACATTTCTGAAAGCAGATGAACTTTGTAGCCCTATATTTTGACTTCTAAAAAGTCAACAGCAAGAATATTTTTTTCTCTCTCTTTCTATTTTGTCTTTTTTTTTTTTAATACGAAGGATCCCAGTGAAAAAGAAAAAACTTTAAAAATACTCATCAGAAAAACTCCATTAAGAAATTAGATAAACTGTTTTTGTTCTTTGGGCATATTTTGAAAAAGTGTGTCAGACCTGTAACAAGAAAGTAGTTCTAGCTTTCACCCTGTATTGTGCTGCTTTTTAGGAATACTTGTCTACAATTAGAAATGCTGTAGTTTTTGTGGGCTGTTGTTTTTTTGTGCTCAGTATTGTAATAATTATATGCTTAAAAAGTAAAGGCCATCAAGTGCAGTAGTTCTTTTATTAGATTAAAGAAGAAGCAGTCATGTTAAAAAGTAATTTGACTAATGACTATTCTTGCTAGAAGCTAATCAACCTTGAAACTGGCTTTAAACTGAGATTGTTACTGGTTCTTGTACATACTAAAATTCAAGTGGCTGTGCTCCCACAAATCTGAGCTTGCTGCCCAGAATTCTTGAAATAATGTGTGGTTGTATGTTTCCTTCATATCAGGATGTGTTATTGTATTACAGAAGATGCTTTAGCAGACCTGTTCACTCCTAAAGCTAGAAAGTCTGTTCCTGTTCCTCTTTGTCTTCAAAGGTTGCCCCAAAGTACCTGAGTTGCTGAATTTTGTGTAAATGTAGTATGTACTTAGCACAGCTGAAGTCAGACCCTTTAGTTTCTCAATGTGAGCTTAAGGATGGATTTTAGAAATTAGTTCCTTAGCTGATTACATAGAAAAAAAAAATCCAGCATAAAAGAGCTTAAGAGTTCTACTGTTGTCCAGCTGGAGTGGATTTCTGTGCAGTAATAATGAACTTTTGTTTGCAGCAACACAAATACTTTTATTGACACTGTATTGACAGATCTTATAATGCCTGAAACTTTCTTTTTTTTTGTTTGGTTTTTTCCCCCCTCAGACTTAACACAAGGCCAGTGTTTGGGGGTGTAAGATCTCGCATTGGGATCCAGCAAAATCTTCTGAATAGATCATCACCAGCTGTGAACTTCCAGCAGACGTTTGATGCCCGACAGAAGATAGGACTCACTGATGCCCGGCACAAACTGGGGGTGAAAGATGCCCGAGAAAAACTGCTTCAAAAGGATGCTCGCTTCAAAATCAAAGGGAAGGTGCAGGATGCTCGGGAGATGTTGAATTCCCGTAAGCAGCAAAGTGTTGCTGCTGAAAAGGTGACCAAAGTGGTGGATGCCAGAGAGAAGATCAGCTTAAAGAGGAGCACTCCAGCTGCAATCAGCCCAGCTATGGGGACAGTAAATCCAGCCGTGAAAATCACCAAAACTATCCAAGTAGGTGAATGAGTCACCTCTGAGCCCCTCAGATACTCCAGGGCAGTGTCGTAGAGGTGGTAAGACTTTAGTATGTTCATGTGGTTACAACAGAAACAAGGATGATTCAGTTCATTCCAGCCTGTGGGGTGGGATTCTGATCCTTTTGTGTGTCCTTGCAGCTGCTTGGGACTTTTTGTAGAATTGCTCCTCACATTTAAATTTTCATTTTAATTATGGGCCCAAAAAGACTAAGGCAGAGCTCCTGTCAGCATTAAAGGGGAGGACTTGAATGGTTAGGTAGTCTCTTTCCTACCTGAATGCAAACAAAATTATGCAGATTTTTTGTCATTCTTATACTGCCCCTCTTTGCAAGTCTGATGTGGTGGATTGTCCTGTATAGATAACTGGTTTATCCTAGTGGTGGAATAACAGTTTAGAATATGCAGCTGTGTTTGTATCTAAGAAAATTTAAAATTCAATGAGCCGTTCTACAATTTTCTCTTTTTATACTTGTCTGGTTTCCAGGGATTTGCCTGATCACATGAAGCATTCCTGCTGAGGCTCAAGATTTATTTCAGTTGTATTATAATCAGTTGATCACCCTGACCTGCTGATTTCCTGGGCCAGTATTCTGATTTCCCTTTGCTGTGTGCATAGCAACTTTATTCTTAGCCAGCTTCTCTGAGAAACAACTGCTCTTGAGCTGTATCTATTAGAGACAATGTGTAGAGTGAGAAGAGAAATTTCCAGACTGTTGGGATTGTTGTCTGAGTGGTTTTGCTCCTTACCTCTACAAGCAGTTACAAGTAACTGAAGTTCCTAGTCTACCTCTTCCATTTTCAACCTACCAAAAATCAGCAGTGTGCTCACTCATACCCAGTAATCTATTGTCATCTGTTTGACAGCCTAGATGAGTCTGCTTTCTGTTGAGCTGTGGGTTTTGCTGAAGAGAAATATCAAACATGTTCCTTCTGCAAATTGGCCTAGGAAGTTTACCACTAGTCTGCAGGTTTCCTGCCAGGCTGATGTAAGGAGAAAGGACTCTTGAGGCAGTAAGGGCTAATGGCAGAGCAGTAGAGCAGTCTGTTCAGCAGTTGTTAATTAGGAGGGTGATCAGTACTCTTGCTGTCCTTCTGAGGCAAATCACCAAAATCAGCCATGAGGAATTGAACATCTTCTACAAAATTTCTAGGAGTTAAAGTAGTTTCCAGAGACTTGGTGCAGTAGCTGTTTGTTCTGACCTGGTGTTTTGTGGGTTTTTTGTTTGACTTGTTTTGACCAAGACTGTTTTCTGTTTGCTAGACAACATAGTGCAAGGGAACATACATATTTATACATAGGGTATCATGGTGATTCAGACTGTGGACAGAACCTTGCATGTAAGAAATTATCTAAAAGTTTTTTGAAATATTTGTACTGAAATTCCAAATTGCCCCTGACCCTCCTACCTTCCCAAACATTGGAGTGGCATCAAACTAGTGAATCTTGATCCATGGTACAGCACACAGCTCTAAATGTGCTGTCCTGAGGTCTTGTTTGTCATAAAGCAAAGAAAAACCTTTGAAACAAAAAAATCACAGTAAGTCTGCTGCTGTTTCTGTAGGATGGGTATCCTTGTTTCTTTGATTAGCAGCTTGAAACATGAGGTCCTGTGGTATAAGTTGCAGTCTAGAGAAAATGCAAATTGAAGATTTTATTATCTGTGTGGACTATTTTTGTAAGAATAGATATTCTTTAATGGACAGATTCCAGCCTTTTCAAAAAACAGAAGGGCATTTTTATGGGTGCTGTGGCATGATTTCAGTTACCGATTAGTACAGGTACATTCCCTACCTCCTTCTGTTGTGGTTTCTGTGTTTCATGGTCTGATGGCCTGCACATTACCCTGTGCAGCATTTCATTCCACTACAGCTTCTTCCAGCTCTAGTGCTAAGGGGCAGTGTATACTTCTCCTTTTGCTTGATGGAGATATGCATGTTTAGTTCCCTGTAGCATGAAAGAAGACACACACACTTTCTGCCTTACCCCATTCATGGTTTTGTATTGCTAGAAATGTAGATCTAGTCAGTCCTGACAGGACTGAAGTTAACTTCCCTTCCCAGTAATCTTGGACTAAACCCTAAGTAATTTGAATCTGTTTCTTCATGTGGTCTTAGATTTTAATTTAAGTGAAGCTGTCTCATACTGGACATATCACAGGAAGTACATGTGTTACCTAAGAGCATATTGTGGTAATATATTTCAAAGCAGGGAAGGTAAGTTTCGTAAGTGATCTCTGTATTCACCTAAAGCTTTGATCTTCTGAACTTAATCTGATGGACTGTAATGCTCAATGCTTTGGTTCTTTATCTCTAACTGCAGCAGAAGGCTCCAGTTCCTGGACACTCTCATCCAGCAGGAATGAGGATCAATGTGGTGAACAACCATACACATAAACAGGTCTGTACCTGCTCTATACTCTTTGTTACCTTTAACAGGGAAGCAAATGTCTCCATAAACATTGGCAGGTGCAAAGAAAACTCTTAAATAAGAGAGAAAAACATTTGAAAGTTCTCCATCAGCTCAGCTTCCATGTCTTGGATGGTTAAAATAGTTTCATGGTGATTGAGGTTTTCATTTAGTATAATTTATCTGGATTCCTAGTGTATTATCTGAATGAGATAGAGGAATGAGAAGTAGATATTCCCAGTTTTATCTGTGGGCTAATGGTATATTTTTTTCCCTAGAGGCTGACCTCTAGCTCTGATATTTTTGTATACATTTCTTATGACATCACATCAGATCAAGTTGTTGGCTGTTTTGATTCAGCATGGTGCCAGCCTCTTCAGAGAGAGGATGTGACTGTGCATGGTCAGATGGGCTGCAGTGAGGTGGGAGAGGGTCCAACCTTCCTGTGAAATCCCAGCTGTGAGCCACTGCTGGAATCCTGATAGGGAATGATGTTACTTAGTATTCTGATGTACTTCCAGAGTTCCCTCAGCCCTTATCAGGCAGATTTTGAGAAAAACCTTAAAGTATTTTCTTTCTGGGATCACTTTTAATGGATTTTGTCACAGCCCCCAGTCATTCAGCCACCCTACTACCCTGGGTACTTTCTGAGAGGAATTGGATATTTTTATTACTTATGCTATTTAGTGTGAATACACAAAGTATTGCATGAAATACTGGAAAACTGACATTCACAGTGTCATGTCAGGTGACTTTTTTGCCATGATTGTAGTAATTTTAGCTATTTTTATATGTTACCTTTATGCTGGCCTGCTACCTTCACCTATCCCAGATGCTGTTGTTCAAGGAAGTGTCTTCAGTATTCTGACCTCATCACTGTAAACATGGCATCCATTTCATTTTGTCTCAAGCTCAAGTCCATTGTCCTGATATCTAGTGTTTTTCCCAGCTCTTTTATTTTCTGCACAATTCTCCTCTGTTCTCTGTCCATTTTTGGTTTTTTTCCCCTTCATAGCATTTCTGTCATTGGAACAACTTCCCTGTTTGTAAACCAAAATCTTGCTGACTGTGGATTTTGCTGACCCACTGATTTTGCAAGCTCTCATTGTGAATCCCTCCAGTTTTCTTTACCTTTTTAGTGAATTAATGGGAAGCTGTTTGCAGTTGTGATTTCTTATGTTTTGGGCACTGCTGTATGTGTCTGGGCTTTTTCTTAACAATATTTAGAGTCAATGCAAAAAATGAGCTCCTTGTGTAGGAGCTCACCTCAGTATTTTAAGGCAAGGCTATGAGTGTTAAGCTGAACTGGAAAATTAATTATTCATTCAGTAAAGCTCTTAGTGCAGTGTTTCTAGGGCCAGATGGATATGTCCTGTGCTAAGGAAAGCAGGCTATTCAAAATGAATGTTCTGTTTAGGTGCATTCAGCAGGCACTTGTTTAGTTTAAAAAAAACCCCAATGATGAAAAACCCCAAACAAAAAAAAAAAACCCCACCACACACCCCCAAACTAATTTCAAAATCGCATGCACAGGTGTCAGCTGAAAAGGGAGGAGGATGGTAACATGTAAGACACGGAGGCTTTATTCCAATAATGTAGCTTCAACAGACCTAATGAGGTCCAGGAGAAGAGGAATCTGTATGTGATTTCAGTATATCTAGGGAAACAGTTTTACTGTGGTGTTTTTGGAAAGAAAGTCCAATAGTTTTTATGCTAATGTTTTGACATGGACTTATATACCTGAAACTAAAATGTGTTCATTAGCTGGAGATGGTTGAAGGCAGGGGAAAACTACCTGGTTTTGAAATGTCTCAATGAAATCTGCCTGCATGTAAACAATTGCCTTCTTCACTTCAGGGTCTGTATGACACAGAAGATGATGAGGAAAGCGTCTCTCCCCTTCCTAGCAAACAGATGAAAATCACCACCACAAACAGTTTCCTGCACAACTCGGTAAGGGGTCATCTGAGCAGTCCCCACCATGCCATGCTCACATTGCATGGACACAGAGGCTGTGTCTTTACAGGACTTAGCTATCAGACAGTTCTTTTAAAGTCTGTACATGAAGTTTTCTCCTCAAATATTTGCTTTTCACCCCTTTGTGTATTGCTTTTCTTCCTTTGTGCCAATGCTTCTACTGTTATTTTTGGAACAGAGTTCTTCTTTTAGGGTAACTGGTTTTATGGGCTCAGAATGTGTGCTTTCTGCCCTACTGGCAGGTTGCTCTATCCTGGCTCTTTCTTGTTGAGGAAGTGCATTGAACCTGTTTTGTTACTGTTTGAGTAAGCCAGCAAGGGAAGCTTTCTGCTGCTTCTGGAGACTGGGCATCAAAGCAGGAAATCTCTTGCTGTGCAAAAATCGTAGTAAGCATCTTGTTGGGGAGGACTGTTGCTCTGGAGAAGATGGAATTTCAGTACAGACAAATGTAAGGTCTTGCTTTTGGCATGGAATGGCCCTTTGCAGCTTAAACTGAGAACTGACTGGCTAGAAAGCAGCAGTTTTGTAGGAAGGAGCCTAGGGGGTCCTCTTGTGTCATCTGCTAAGAATGAGTGAGTAGTGCATCCTTCCAGCAACAAAAGCCCACTTCAGATAATTAATCAAGAAAGATAATTATTCCTGTTTGACATTTTGAGAATGCATCCACAATTCTGGATGTAGTCTTGGGGCTCTGCAATACGAGAAAGACATGACTGGAACCAGCTAACAGGGTGAGCAGAGGGCTGCACCATATTATGCATGAGGAGAGGGTGAGTCCACTCTCACTGCCTGGAAAAGGCAAAACCCAGGTTCTTTTCAGGAGTGACCATGGAGAAGACAAACCAATAAATGTTCTGCAGCAAAAGAAATTCTAGTTGGTGAAATTTTCACAGTATTGATCAGCATCTGGCACAGGGACCAAGAGAGGTTGTGCAGTCCTCATTCTTGAATATTCAGTGCTTAGCTGCATAAGGCCCTCGCCAGCCTAATGTGTGTATGAAGTTAGCCCTGCTTCAGACGTGGGAGTTGGGCACAGGTTTGGCCCAAGTTATTCTCTGGTCTTGGAAAAGCAAATTCATGTGGTTTTACCATCATGCAGGCACTGTAGTACAGTGATTAGCCCAGGAATTTATTTCCTCATGTGGATATTCAGAATAGAGCTTCTGGCTATTTGTGATTCTCAAATAATTTTATGAGGGTTTTTTGAGGTTTTTTTTTCCAGGAGTAAATTTGTTCTTTGCAGTGTTCACAGCAGCTTTCAAGCACAAGTTTTAGTCTGGCTTTAAACTCAACCTAAGTTCCATGTGTTTGTGTGCCCTAGCTTGGTGATTCTGAGGAATTACTGCTTTTTGTTCTGTGAATTCTCAGTCTTACTGTTAATGAGCAATCTTTGTGAATTCTTTGTAAAGTACTTGAAAGTCTGTGGATGAAAGGAGCTTTTCAAATTCAGATCACATTGTTAAAGTTCATTTATGAAAAGTATGAAACCAAAAAGTGCTTATGAGGGAAGTGCTTTTTCTGGATAAGCATACCTTTTTATGTTTATGCCCAGAAACCTGCACTGATTTTTTTTTTTTTTTTTTTTTTCTCTCTGAGCCTTTTGAAAGTCTCCAGCACTGTAGTGGTTTTGACACTGGGAAGGACATGCAGTGCATACTAGTAATACTCTGGTGGTGGTGCTTGAAGAAAACTGATGACTTTTGTTGGCTGTAGCTCTTAGATACTTTCTTTCTTTTTTCTTCCTGTAGACTGCTTTGAGCAGCAATAAATTCTCTCTGTCCAAGACTGTTCCCCTGACTAAAGTGGTCCAGAACGATACGTACACAGCTCCACCTGCAACTCCCCCTCCTATGCGGACAAAGGCCTTGGCAAACATGTCCCGGACCTTAGTGACAAAGGAAGTGCCTCCAAAAGAGCCGGCACCTGTTGAGGTAAGCTCAGAGAAGGGGACAATGCTCTTTATAGAAGTCTCTGAAACATCTGAAACTTGTTCATTGGACATGTGAGCAGCTCATTTGTGCCTGCCTTTCATCATTAGTTCTGGGACGTCATCAGGGTTATTCTGATAACTGCAGTCCATGTCCCAAGAATTTGAAGCCTGTCTAAACATCCTTTCCCTGCACGTGATCCTGGCGGAATCCATACTATAGGGAGGTGGCAGTTGTTGTTTGGACACTCCCTGGTGGCTTTCATGTCCCTAGTAGTAGTGTTTTAACACTATTTGATACATTGTATGTTGTATGTCCACTCCAGCTAGCAAGGAGAAAAAAAGAGTTCTTCCAAATGGACACGTTTTCATGTACACATGAGACCTCCCAGGCAATTTGTAGACAGCCTGCCTGGAATTGCTTTGCCAGACTGCCTGAGGTGTGGTACAAATAACCCACCAGGTATTCCTAGGTGTGCTGAGTTCAGCATGCTCTTGAGAGGCTGGAGGTGTATTTTGGGGTTTGCTGGCTGGTGTAGAGTACAACAGAGACAGGCTATTAAAAGTGTGGGCATGACCAGAGTACTGTGTATGCAGATTAACTTAATGTTATTCTTGGGAATAAGAGTGAAAAGTTACTTCAGAGAAAAACTAGCATAGAAAAGAAGCTCCTTTTTGCTGTCAGATGAGCTGGGCTTTAGTAAACATTGATATTTCCCATTACTTGCTGTAGCTTCCTCCTTTGTGTGTGTGTACAGACGTTCCCAGACATATCCTTAGTGACTTTATTGCTTTCTCTGCTGTGCTGTATTGTGTGCCATATTTCTGTGATGCGTTTGTTTGTGTTGGCAGCTGGCATTCAGTCCCTTGGAAGGCACAAAGATGACCGTAAATAATCTGCACCCTCGAGTCACAGAAGAAGATATTGTTGTGAGTGTTGCTTACTGCCACACTGTGCATGAGTGACATTTCCTTTCCATGTCCTGCCTCTTCTGATAAATCACTTAATCTATGGTGAATGCAGTGAAGAGGGGTGTGATGTAGGTTTACTGTCAGTGCAAAAACTTTGAGGATTCCTGATTGTTTGGGGTTTGTTTACACTTTTTTTAAAAAGCATGTGCTTAAGAACATGGGACAAAATCCCACAGAATATTTTGAGATACCTGACATCACTTAGAAAAAGCGTTCACACCAAATGATTCTTCTACCCAAACTTATGTCTCCATCCAAATTATCTAGGGGCTTCCATTCTCACCAGGCTGAGAATGAATGTGGTCTTCCTGTGGGAAAAACATTACTGGGTACTGGCCCTGAACTTCCCTGCTTGTGTGCTCTCTATTACTAGTGCCGAGTACTTACACCATAACAAACACAGTAAGACAAGTGTCCAGATCCTGTCAGGTATTTAATAAGCAGGATGGGTGGTGTGATGAAGCAAGTAAATCCTTCTGATGCAGTGCCTTTGATGTGACCATGGTCATGACTGACTCTGCCCTCAGGAGTTATTCTGTGTGTGTGGCGCCCTGAAGCGAGCCCGGCTGGTGCACCCTGGTGTGGCTGAGGTAGTATTTGTGAAGAAAGAAGATGCCATCACAGCATACAAGAAATACAACAACAGGTGTTTAGATGGTAAGTTTGATGCCAGTGTTGCATGTAGGATAAATAAATCAAGAATGACTTTTCCACCTGAGTAGAAGGTTTAAAAGTATCTTAGATGTTAATATGCTAGCAAGAGAGAAATACCAGAAAATCAGTTCAAGAGCTAGCTGAGACAATAATTGCTGTGTAACTAGCTGAATCTATGCACAGCTTATTTAAATGCATCTAAAACCCCACCCACATTTTCCTAGAAAAAGAAAGTTCAGAGCTGGAGGCAGGGTCCTGATGAGTCTCCTGCTCTAACTTTCAGATGAAATTGCTTGTGTTTCTAATTTGGTACCAAGAGCTGGAAAGTTGTCGCAGTTGAGATGGAGATAATTCAAAGAAACGCACTCCATTTTCAGAAGGCTTCAAGCTGTTTTTTATTATAGCCTGCCTGCTCTTTACACCTTTTTACAAAACTCCTAAGTTTACACTTTTCTCATTGGAATAGGCAGTTGCAGGTTTCTCTTATTTATCCTTCTTTCTTTATTGTTTTCTATGTCAAGGACCTTGGTAGAAAATTCTTTCAGGGGTGAACATGGATCCTCTTATCAAACATCTCTCTGGCTCACAGAAGTCACTGTAAAACCTCTTCCACAGCAAGTCCTTAGGAAGGCTTTACCTGCTTACAGAGCTGCTTGCAAAGTACAAGTAAAACTAGTATTTGCAATAGTTTCAGGGTGTACTCAGAAACATTTTGAATTGGACTTGTAAAATAGTTAGTATCAGATTTTCCATAAACTTTGAATAATGCAGTTTTATTTTTTGAAAATATCCATGTTAAACTGAAATTGTTGTTGAACTGTTAATTTTTAGCTGGAATAAGTGCTTTTTCTTTAGATGAGTGACGTGTTACGGATGTCAGATGAGGAGCAGACAGCTAAGAATGGGAGATCCACTTGTGTCCCTGCTAAGGGCTTCATACTACTGTGTAACTTGTTAATTAGTATGATCCTTCATATGGTACTGAGTGTTACAGTGGCTCTTCTGTTGCTCTGATTCTGCCACAAAAGATTATCAGCTGTTTTTTCTCATGTTTCCCCAGCATGTTGAACTCTGTTGCTTGCACTGTTTTATGATGTTGCAAGGATCTTGCCTTACCCCACTTCTGATAGAATGAATTTTGCGGTTTGTTTTTATTTAGGTCAACCAATGAAATGCAATCTTCATATGAATGGGAATGTCATCACCTCAGACCAGCCTATATTGCTGTAAGTGTCCTTCAGTGGGGAAAAGGTCCAAATGCTTTTGCAGGTTCTATTTTGAGAATTGTTGTCCCTTGAATTTTCTTTCTCTCTCCTTCTGTGGCACAATATATTGAGTGGAGTGCAAGGTAGCTTGACTACATAGTGTTCTCAGCCTTGAGGCTCAAAAATAATCTGAGATGAGGATATTTAGGATATTTTTTTGTGAGAAAAGTGTATTTCAAACCTTTATCTCTGATATTGGTAAGGGGGAAACACTGATAACAGTAAATGCAGACACTGTTAAAATTTATTTCTCATAAAGAGAGGTTAAATATTGCCTTTTTAATTTTTTTTTTTTAATCCTCCAGCCGACTGAGTGATACCCCTTCAGTGAAGAAGGAAGGGGAACCACGCCGGTCAAGTGCAAGCTCATCCTCAAATCCCCCAGCTGAAGTGGACCCTGAAACTATCTTGAAGGCACTCTTCAAATCCTCAGGGGTCTCTGCCTCTGTGCAGCCCACAGAATTCAAAATTAAACTCTGAGAGGGGGGAGCAAGCAGTGGACTGGAAAACTCATATAAGCTGGGGGATGAGGAAAGTGCAGGAGTGCAGATGTTATTTGCATTTGCCTATCCTGAAATTTTTTGTTTTCTATGATCGCTACCTTACTGTACAATAGTGTTTCCTCTTGTGTGTGTACTTTCTGTTTTCATAGTTGGGAGTTTTCTTCCATGATTTTTTTCCCAAGAGAATAACCTTCCCCTTCTGCCAGTAATGTATTACCAAGCATATACCATGTAACTCCATCCTTTACTCCAAAGCCCCCAGTGGCCATTAAAAGTGCACATAGACTTTGAGGGAAGGAGTGGTGATCTCCTTCTGTTTTCTTCTGACTGACCTTTAACTGAAGCGTGCATCCCCTTGATTGTCCACAGGCAAGAGCACCACGTTGTTTCTGAAGTTGCTGCACTGGGTACAAAGGCAGTTTGGGCTCCCTCCAGAAAGGTCTTGTGTGCATTTGGTGGCATAACTCCTCCTTCTGGCTGTTGGACACTTTCCTGCTCAGCAGCTGGGACGTTGAGAAGGAGCGGGAGAAGCTGAGCTGCTCGTGGTGTGCCAGCGGAGACATCAGGCAGGAGGGATGTGTGCAGGGGTGCAGCAGCCATTGTGCTATGGGCAGGGCTGTTTCAGCTCTGGTACTGCTGGAGGGTTGTTCTGGCATTTGTACAAGGAATATATTTGCTTTGGAGGGTCAGGCTCAGTTGCTGTCCTCTTCCTGGACTGAAAAATTAAGAACCAGTCATGTTCAGAGCTAGAAGAACCCCAGTTGTTTGACTCCCAATAGATTATATTGCCCCATCGTGCTGATGCACGGACATTGGTTTCTTTCTTGCCTTCTAACTCAGCCAGTCTCCTATAGAAAGGAGGGACCTAAGACCCTTTTCAGATCCTAATACACACAAAGTCTTGTGTGTGAGATCTTGTTTCTTTGAGAGATGCTATTTGGGCATTGTTTGGCTGCTGTGCGGTTACGCTGCTGGCATGCCTGGATTTGGAGGATGATGGCTGCAGTGTGTGGCTTCAGGGAGATGTTTAGGAGCAGCGGGCAGTTAATGCTGTGTAAGGGACACCGGAGAGGAGTGGCAAGTCCCCTGCAGGGCGGCGAGGACGTGGCGTGGGCCAGCGAGCTTGTGTGACAGGCCACTAGGTGGCACTTCCAGTTCTTCCCATTGTTCGTACCGCATTGGCGCCTTGGATGTTGAAAGTCCCAGTAGCTCCACTCGTTTATGTTTGTTCAGACTGTATTGGTAGAGAGGAAAGCTGAGAGCAACTTCCCAGAACCGGGCTGGGGTTTGAACTTGATCCTGCTAGCTGGGAGACTAACCTAATCCATTCTGTTCAGCTCTGCTTTGTAGCTCCTGTAAGTCCAGATTCTGTTTCTTGAAGAAACCCCATATTTCTTTTGCTTTCTTGTTCTGTATGAACTCTTTCTTCTATCTAGCTTGTGCAGACCATTCCTTAATCTCACTGTATCCCTTTTAGCCATGGAAATAATAAGGACTTGGCAGGACTTGTTTTTTCTGGAGTACTCTCTTTGGTTTGAAGGTCAGTGACACCATGATTGGTGGGGTGCTTCATGTGAACAGCAGATGTTTGTAGGGGAGGGGACCTAAGACAGCTATTGTTCTCCTTTTTTAAATTGCCCACCAAATACATGTGTTTTAATAAAAAAAAAGGGGAGGGAGGGGGAGGAAACATTAGGGATTGGAGAAGATAATGTATTACCTGTTTCTGAATAAACGTTTGTTATACAGAGAGTGGATTCTAAGCCTTTTTAGATGCTGTGAAGCAGCTGAAGATAAGTGGTGGTGTTCCAATATTGAGTCAATTGCACCTCCTAAGTGAACATGGAAATTTCAAAACTTGTAACATGATGAAGAATAAGAGGAGTTTATAGGTGAGAGAACTGGTACTCATTCACCTTTTAGTCTGGATCATACAAATTAGCAGCTGACTCCTGCTACTATAAATTGAAGCCATTTGTGTCCACGTAATTCTAATTCTCTTTTTACAGAAAAAAATAAGTAGCCTTTGTTACTGACAGCCTAGTCATTTAAAAAGTAATTTTATAGCAAAAACAGCTCTGAGATCAGGGTACCTGTTCTAGGTGAAGTGGGATGCTTTCATTACCAGCTAGACAGAAAGCTGTGTAAGTGTTAAACATGTATTGGGAGTGAATCTCTTGCCTCTTCTGAAAGAATGGGGAGACTCAAGGATTTTTCAGATTAATAGATTTGTGTCCTTTTGAGAAGCCAAGTAGCAAGATGCATTTTAACTTACTGTTAAACTGCCTTATGTTTAGGTTATCTGAGAGTTTATGATGGCATTGACATAACTTCCTTGGAAGAAGTACTGTCTGCTCTGTTCCATAACTCTGTGATCTATGGCAGCATATTCTTATTTTCTACAAATTGATGAATTAAGTGGGTGTCCAAACACAATGTCTTGGTGTACATTGATGTCCTGGTCTTGGTCAGCTCTTTAATGCACCATTGCATGGCTGCTTCTGATGGGCACTGAAACATGAGTAACTGTTCATTCCCTGTTCTTACCAGGTTATTCCCAGTCCTTTTCAGGTAGTTCACCTTGGCTCTCCAATTTCTCCTGGACATCCTGCAATTGTCATGCTAATCATGATTTTGAACCTACCACCTTCTGTCTACATTTATCATCATGCAACATGGTTATATTTTTGTGTTGTTTGGGTTTGGTTTTTTTTTTCCTTCTGGGCTGGTAGAAATTATGAAGTTGCATTTGAAAGACTAATTGCTTGCACTCTGAATCAATGTGCGTTAATTTAGACATTAAATTAAATGGCTGGCCAGGACAAGTGGTAGGTTATTTGTAATGGTGTTTCTCTTGTTTGGTTTGGGGTTCTTTCTTTTATTTCAAAAATGTGAGGACTTCTGAAGTGATACCACACTGTGCAAGTTTGGTATATTTTCATGGCTTTTGCATGTACCTTCTGATAATGTTCATTAATTGGTATTTGGTTGGATCAGTTCTCCATATCATGTCATATTTTGTCACCTCCTACATTAGCCTTGCTTCAGTATTTTTAAAATGGTTCTGTCTTCCATTACAAGTTCGTCTGTAAAGTTTTTTGAGTTTTTTAATTAACAAGAGTCTTTAAAAGCAATTGCCTTTGAATGTTTCTACATCTCTTTAAGATTTACATGCCTCTCTCAGATTACGGACAGTGTGTGAGTTTTACACTGTTCTTACAAAAACATAAACTCAACCCCGGGGCTGCGGCGAGTCCAGCCGCCGCCATTATCAGGGCCGCGCCGCGCCCGGGGAACTACAGCTCCCAGCGGCCCCCGCGCCGCCGCGCGCAGAGAAGATGGCGGCCGCCACAGGGCGTGCGGCGGGAGCGGTGCCGGCGGGATACACGGGTGAGGGGCAGCGCGGGGCACCGAGAGCGGGGCCGGCGGGATACGCGGGTGAGGGGCAGCGCGGGGAACGGGGCCGGGGCGGCAGCGGCGTCTCAGAGCGGTGCGTCCCTCGCAGCTCTGGCGGTGAAGTTCGCGGAGCGGCAGCGCTCGCACCACTGTCTATTGGTGAAGGAGCACCAGGTGCGGGAAGGGGCCGACACCGCGCACCCGCCTCGCCGCACCCTCTTCGTCCTCAACGTGCCCCCGTACTGCGGACCGGTAAGTGGGGCGGCTGGGGCTGAGGGCAGGGCATGGGGGCCCGGGAGCCAGCGTGTGCCTCGGGGCTGCTGCGGGCGGAGGGCCGGGCTGGGGCCAGGGAGCTGCCCGGAGAGCTGTGCCGGCTGTTCGAGGGGCATCGCTCCTCCTTTACTGTACCGCGTGTTTTCTCTTACTCTCCCTGTTAAGGATTCTTTGTCTAGGCTGTTCTCTCGCTGCGGGCATGTGCAGTCTGTGGACATCTGTGACAAGCCAGGGCCAGGAGAGAAAAAAGATAAACTGGCGTCGAAATTCTTTGACCACAAAACTCTAAAGGTAAAGCTTGGGCAGGGAAGAGGAATACTTTAGTGGGATGCTTTAGTGGGAAAAGATGGCAAGTACAGATGATTCTCTTCAGAACACGAGGCACAGGAAACCATGTGGGGCATTAGGTGACATGATTACTTACTTATGTTTACACTGTCTTTTTTTTGCTATCCTACTGCCCCTTGTGGTTTGATTTTTATTTTATTTTAAAAATTATTTGTACTGCAGTTCCTTGCTCCATTACCAGTTTCTCTTACATATCTGACTCACCTGGGTGGTTTTTTTCTTTTAGGGATTTCAAGTAGCATATGTGGTGTTCAGGAAACCAGCAGCTGTCCAGGCAGCCAAGGCTCTATCACAGGAAGGTCCCCTGCTAATATCAACAGAGAGGCACCCTGTGAAAACCGGCATTAGCAGTATGTCAGCTCTGGCTATCTTTCTGCGGGCAGGAACTATACTCATTATTTGCTGAATTCTACCTTGCATGTCCCATTTTGTTTTTAGCTGGGGGATGTTCAATGTTTTGTGTTCTTTCATTATTCACTGGGTAGCAATCTTATTGAACTAGATGTTGAAGTCTGGTCCACTGACCCTGTGGGAGAGTGGGGACTTGGAAGGGTCCTTTTTTCCTGACATTTTTTCAGTATTGTATAGATTCAGAGATACTGTCTGCATCTTGTCCTCAAAATGGAGACCAGATTCATGCAACAGACCCCAGGTGTCTGTCAAGTAGACAGCACTTCACATGTAATTGCTTCACAGAAGCATAGCCCTGAATGTTGTGCCCCTTAGGCTTAAGGCTAGCCAATGTCTGCCTGGGCAAGTTGCAAACTCTTCCCATGGCATATTGATTGTGCTCACAGCCAAGTCACTTTGAGCTGTGGCAGGGGGGAAGCTGAACACAAATGGGAACAGTATGTCCTTCCCCCATGCTAGAGTTCCCTCTAGAGCTGCCCAAAAGCACGACACTAGCCTGCTTCTAACAGCAGCTACTGCTGACTTGTGCCCTCTCTGTCTCAGAGTGGATCGCCAGCTATGAGGCCTCCATCGTGGATCCGAAGGAGCTGAAGGCTGAGGTGGATGCCTACATGCAAGACTATGATAAAAAAGTGGAAGAGGTGAGGCCAGGCTAGGGAAGGAACCCAGCTAAGCAGATTTCTGGGGCAGAGGGAAAGAAGAGAGATTTCTCAGTGCTCCAGCCATAGTGGAAAGGGCTGAGGGTCTCTCTGTTTGGCAGAGTTTTTTTTACTCCCAGTTGCTGGTGGGCAGTCAGACCCAGGCTTGGTCTGCAACACCTGGCCCTTCCCCTAGGGCTTACAACAGATAGCCACAAATTAATTGGTTTGTGGCTGACGTGCAATGTTGTGACTGCGAGTTGAATGCTTGCAGGCCTGATCCCATGCCTTCCCTTTTAATCTTGAGTGGAAGCAGGAGCTGTAACTTTGCCTGTGTTTAAGGGAGGGCTGTGGGGAGTTGTGCATTAGGCCATGCATTAGGCACTGGGCTACCTCACCCTCCTGTCCTTCAAGGAAGAAGCCAAGGCAGCCAAGGAGGAGGGTGTTCCGGATGAGGAGGGCTGGGTGAAGGTGACGCGGAAGGGCCGGAAGCCCGGCCTGCCCCGGACAGAGGCTGCCAACCTGCGCGTGCTGGAGAGGGAGAAACGGAAAAGGGCCCGCAAAGAACTGCTCAACTTCTATGCCTGGCAGCATCGCGAGACCAAGAGAGAGCGTGAGTGTGCAAGTCTCCTCCTACCCCTGCCTGGGTCTTGTCTCTCACACTGTGGCCCAAAGAGCATCCTTCTGCCTTCAGGGGAGGCAACATCCAGCTGCCACTAAGCAACTGGCTGGCTGGATCCAGATGGCCCCTTGCCATCACCTGTTAGGAAGGGCTGCTGGAATATTTTGTGGGAGGGTGTGGTTTTCCAAGAGGTGCTTATTCAGTCTGCACAAAGACAGCGATTGAAGGGGGAAACTAGCCAATTCCTCCCCAAGAGGGAGCTGCAGCACCACCGGAGATGAACAGCTGGAGCCCCAGCTCAACACTCAGCTGAAGTGTAAAAGGACCTGATCTGGGAGGTGTGTGTTTGGGGCTGTTGGGATTGAGCCACTCTGGTGTGTGGAAGTGAAGCTCCCAGGAGAAGAAGATCTGCTGCTCTCGTGTGACCCATTCTTTCTCTTTTTCTGTGTTTTAGACATTGCCCAGTTGAGGAAGAAATTTGAGGAGGACAAGCAGAGGATCGCACTGATGCGAGCCCAGCGCAAGTTTCGGCCATACTAGGTTGTGCTGAGGTGTTCTTAAGGTGCTTGTGCTGGAGTGGGTAGGAGAGATGCCTACTTGACTCCATTTGCCAAAGGATTTTGAGGAATTAAGGCAGCTTTGGGTTGCCTCTACCTTGGGATCTGAAACGGGAGATCCCAGCGACTGCTGCTGGAGGAGAGTTCCCTTTACTTGCACCAGTATCCTCTAGCTCTTCTGTCATTCAGCCCCATGGCACCACTTCTCAGGGTGCTCCAAGGGGCTGAGACACATCTGTGACAACCCTGCCACCCAAAACCACACCTCGTTAAAGCTTGGTGAGAACTGGGATTGACCTAGCACAGCCTCTGCAGTGGCATGGAATGGCTAAAGAACTGTAAATAAACTGCTGCTACTGTTTTCAGAACATGAGAATGCTTCTCTCTCCCGTCTGGTCTCCTGTGGGAAACAGCTTCCTGTGTGCTGGGGTGGTGGTAAAAATCCTGGCTTGTAACCTGCTCCTTTGAACATTTTATTGAAGGAATGAGGAGGGAAGTGACTTTAGGAAAAACCTAACTGCAACTCGTTGTCACAAGGTAAGATCAGTGGTTTGGTACAGAGGCCTACCGCTTCTCTTGGTGATTCCCTCCCTGGCCAAGTGTTGCAGTGCCCAGTCATCCAGCTGTGCATGGAGCTCTGCAGCCATGTCTAGGCAGTGAGAATTTCCTGATACCCAGCACTATTGCAAAAATAAATGCCATTTTTAGCAGCCTGGTTTGGAAAGAGAAACCAGACTCTCCATGCCCTGTTTCCACTTAACATGTCCCCAGCCCACAGAAGGCAGGTAAGGATGGCAGCAGGCAATGGTTTTGTGCTGCTCCTATAGCATTTGTGCAGCTCTGCAATAGTGGGAGGTCTGTGATCAAAGTAACCCACCCAGCCCCAGGCTTTTACACATTTATTTTACAATCTGCAGCCTCGCTAGAGACATGATCATGAATGTAAGGTGGAAATGGTGGTAAATTCCAGAGAGCTGAGATAAAATGGATTTATCGTCTCCTAAAAAAACAGCTGCAAATACAGTTTGCATTGCTTGCAGAGATGACAGGCCTGCCTGCTTCAGTGGACTTTTTGTATCCATTTAACTGGGAGGCAGATCCTTAATAAGGCCTACCTAAGGCAGACAGTGTGTAAAAATTGCTGCCTCCCAGGACTCATTTTAGCTGCTTGGGTGAGTGGCCTGAAAGAGAAAGGAGGTTTGTTCTCCTGTAGAGTCAAGAAGATGGACTTAACATTAGAACATGAATCTTTATTTAGGACAGAAATTGTCTCTGCCAACATTTCCATAATTTGTAGTTCTCCCAGCTGCTTCAGCTAGAAGTTTAAGGATTCTCTAGCATTCATTAAAATGGCTTTCTCTGCACAGGTGAGCTCTTATTTAAGCTGATTCTTAAATAGTAGTTCTCACAATAGAACAGAGACACTGAGGCCCTCTGGGCTCAGGCATCTATGGAAGTAAGCAGAGAAGCAGAACACTTTCCTTGTTTTTCAGCAGGTTAAATCCTGGGAGCAGCCTACTCACCATCCTCAGGGAGGAGGCAAGATGAGCTCCTCTATTGCAGTGCCAAAGCTGGAGAGCTGCTGCTGTCACAGAGGATGCCTCTGCCTTGTGTTCTGCTGTTTCAGGGTGCAAGTTTGGAGTAAGCCAAGGGGAAGGCCACTCTGGGCCTCTATCCCTGTACTCACAGAGCTGGAAGTAGAGCAAGGATTCCTTTTCCCTTTGGCAAATGGGATACTTTGCTCAGCTCTCCTTCAGAGTACCCCTGGCAGACCTGCTTCCACCCTGCAGTGAGCTAAGCACAGAAAAGATTACCATGATCTAATGCTGGATGTGAGGTAGGAATGGTGACAATTCTGGAGCTTGCTTGTTATCTCCCAGTTCTCCGGGACTGCTGCAGCTGTGAGGGCTTCCTAGAGTCTGGCCCTGGTGTTCTGTGCTGTCAGGAAGTTGCTGATGATCCCAGATACCACCTCAGGCTCGTTCAGGTGCACAAAATGACTCCCAGGCACTTCTGCTAGCTGGATATGCTGGAGGGAAAGAACACAAGAAGTTGTGAAGATGTGGACCAGGAAAGTGTTCCCTGAAGCACACACTGTTGTGTGACACTCGTGGGAAAGGACAGGGCAAGTGAGGCAGGACAGAGATGGGAGGATCAGGGAAGAGCTGGGTCCAGAGGGCACTACTAACTTGGGACTTTGGCAGCAGGGACAAAGTTTACTTCCTCTCCTGACTCCCCCCCCTTCCCCATGTGAGGACTGTGCTGTTCAGGATAAATCACCTAGTGGAGGGTGTCCACCAAGGTCAGCTGCTTCCCAGCTGCTGCTCCCAGGTTGGTGGCCAATTGAGATGCAAGGATGTTTGCTCTCACCTCTTTGAGGTTACACTCGAATGCCTCCTGCAGGGCTTTCACAAAGTGATTTCTGCTCGGTAGGTTGTGCGGTACCAAGAGTCCATCTTGTGATCTGAAAACAATAGTGAGGCTCAGTACAGCGCTCAGTGTCTGTCCATTTGTCTTTGTGGCTGTCCTGGGCAGAATCAGTGTCCCCAAGACAGTAGGGTGACAAACCCAGCTGTTCTTCCCAAGCTACTCATAAGCAGCAGGTGACAGGGTCATACATGGTAGTCAGAGTGCACTGCACAGCTTGGCTAAGCAGCTATTTTCTATCAAATAAAAGGTGCAAAACCTTGGGTGACTGCCTAGCGGTATCAGAGTGGTGACTGGCTAAATATTGTCCTCTCAGGGCTGGCTCTGTAATTGGTCTGAAACCATCATTCCCTGCCCCTGCTCTGCCTTCTGCTCTTAACTTCTTCCTTCCTTAGAATTTCCAAATCTCCCCTCACTCCCTCCTGCCTCTCTTTGCTGCTTTTTTAACCAAGTTATGCCATGCTCAGAGAGGGAGGTATCAGGGCAGTTGCCCTGGAGAAGTCAGCATTAGATCTCCTGCAGAGCTAAGATCATGCTGTCTCCTACTACTGTGCTGGTCATGGGACAAGGGGACATCTCAGGCTCAGTGGCATTTCTATGGCACAGAGGACTTGACCCCAGCACAATATTAATCTGGACAAGCAGGAATAACCTGAAGTGGTTATGATACTAAAACAGATCAGGGAAGCCAAAACTGCACCTCTTTTCTCAACTGCTAGCACTTCTTGTTTTCTAGACAATCTTTTAATAGCACTCCACCAGCCAAGGTAGCCAGAGCCTTGCACACCTTGCCCTTGAATGAGATGGGAAAAGGCAGAGGATGACTTGCAGAACAAGCTGTGCACCCAGACAAGCCACTGGCCCTGTCCCCAGAGCTGCTTGCCCCACGTGCCACAGGAGAGAGCTTGCAGGAGCTCAGTCAGACCAGGGGCTTTAGGAGCAGCTGGAGGAGGTGGAGACTGCTGTAGTTTCACCTGTTTGCTCAGGCAAGAGGTTTTGGGGCCTGGAGAAGGGGGCAGGCTGGGCTGCTGACTGGGGTAGAGTCAAGTCAGGAGGACAGCAAGTAGGTGTGGTGCTGTGGAGGGTCACGGATTTGCCATGATGGCCCCTTGCTGCAGTGCCAAGGAATGGAAAGTTGTGAGGTGGGATTGTGAAGCCAAGAGCATGGGGAAGATGGGGCAGGACCAACGTTTCCTCAGTTAGCCTTGCACCAGGGAAAAAGCCTTGTCCCAGCCTGAAAGCAGAGTGCCAGGCTGGGAGGATGTTCCAGTTGGTGTCTGCCTTCTCCAGGAGCCCGCCCAACCCAGGGCAGTGGTGGGGAAGTGGGAAATACTTCTCACATGTGAAGCTGTACTGTTACACGAGCTGGCCAAAAGTCTGGATGACTAGTGTAGATGAAGGGGTAGTGGAGGACTCCTTCCTAGCCTTCATTCTCCACTGAAGGAGACAGCAAGGGTTGGTGTGGTTTGTGCCTCACTCACACAATGATGAGAACACGGTCCTGGATCTTCTGCAGGAGCTTCACACACTGCTCCACCGTGAAGAACTCTCGACTCTGCTGCAGGTGCAAAGAGAGGGAAAGTGTCAAAGCTAAGGAACAGCAGCTGGGGGCAGAGGATGTCCTCAAGCCCTCCTGCACACGTAGCTCTGAAGGCAGAAGTAACCACGGCCATGAAGCTTTCATGCTGGGATATGACAAGTGTCCAGGCTGCACACAGGAGTAAATGGCTCTGCAAAGGCTCCTTCTGTCCAGCTGTGTTTTAGGGCTGCCAGCAGCATTGCCTGCTGGGCTGCAGCACACATGGGAATGATCTCATAGAGAAAAGCCTTAAAAATCCTTTTACTAAAAAGGAGAAAGTACATTACCCTGGCTTCCATATCTTGATAGTAGCACAGATAAAGGAGGCCCTAATTGCTCAAAAGTGGCACAAAACTATCAAAATACCAAACCTAAGGACTTTGCTCCACTCCCTTTCTTATTCAGGTCACCTGACAAGCTGACAGAAAGCATCCATCCATCTGCTGCCTTAAGACTTAGTAGGAAAATGTGGCCAGGAGGCCCTGGGGCAGAGGAACTTCTAAAAAAACAAACAGTAACATTTTCCAGTGACTCTGTAAGCTGAATCAATGATCAAGTGCAGGCTCTTTTAAAAGCAGCATTTAAAGGACATGTGGGAATTCAGGGAGCAGAAAGTAAGCATCTGGGTGGAGGCAGAGCCTAGCTCAGTGAGCAGGCATTCTCGGTGTGAGTGTTCTGTAAGCTCAGGGCTCTGAAGTAGCAGGGGGCATGTCAGAAGAGCAGTGCTCACCGTACGGGCTCTCATGTCTCTGTTATACACCAGCCCTGGAAAGAGAAAAAACAGGTTTTCTTAGGAGCAGGAACTGTTCTGTTTTAGCACACTTTTGGGGTCTGCCTGAGACTTTCTGAGATAGGAAGAAGAGGATTAATTCAAAATTCTCCTTTTTAAAAATTTATTTTCTTTAGCTGTTTTAGGATTTGTTCACCAAACCCTGTTGCTGGGAATGGAGAACTCTGCCTCCAGACTTAATTGATCTCATTCAGGCTGTGTAAATCTGTAGCTAGGGCACCCTGTACCCTGCAGAAGACAATGGCTGTTGGCACCAGTCCCTTCCCACACCCAGCAGTGGCCCAGCACCACACAGCCCCTTACCAGCGGGTGTCTCAGTTGCTCCTCGCTGCAGCAGGATTGCCCCACCCTCTGCTGTCAGATGGCTGTTTGCTTCTAAAAGCCTGAGGGAGACATGGCAGAGAGATTGTGATGCTGAAAAAAGGGAGGATGTGAAGCAAAAATGCCATGACAAGGTGACAGTGAGCTCTCAGGCTGCTTCAGAAAGGAGCAGGAGGGGGCAACAGCTTCTGGCAGCAGAAGCAAAAGGTCTTACTGGGATTCCAGAAAAGGACTTGAAAGGTGAAATGCAGCGATGGTTTTCCTTTCTCATTTGTGCAGCTGTAACTCTGTCAAGGGCAGGCAGTAAATGAAGAGGATGGATGGGAACCCACCTCTGCAATGCTGCTTCGGGGCTCCGTGCTTTGGGAGTTTGCTGCTTTGCCTCCAGACTCAGCAGTCTGTCGATCACCCTCCGTTTTGATTTCAGCCATGCCTCAGTGTCCTGAAACACAGAGAGGTAGGGAAGAGGAGTAACCCCTTTCTTCTGAATGAATTTACCCCTTACTGGAGAGTGGAAGAGGGAATTTCACTCTTCAACATCCCTCAGTACTGGTATCAGTTATGGGTATCTTATTAAAAATGCCCCTTTCTGGGAGAGAGGGCATTTTTGATAAATACAGCGATACTGCTGTAATGAACTTAACTTTTTATCTTTGACATCTTTTCTAACCCTTCCTACCTCACTTCTGAGTTGAGGACAACTCTCCAAAGTTTGGTATTTTTTTGTCTCTCTGAACTAGGGTTTCTGTCCCACTACTGCCAGCAAAAGCTCCAGCATCTAGTAGCAATGGTGGCAAGTTGGGAATGTAGCTTTATGAACTGCCAGGAACAGAAAAAAATCTACCAATCTTGTACCCAGGTCACCCAACATGCTCTTGACAAAAAGATAACCTCAGCTGGCAGTTGCCTGGACAGAGGTTCCAGTTTCCTTTGTACAAGGTCTTGGCACAGACAAGAAAATTTCAGTGCTAAGGGACTGCAGGATGTGGAGCTCTACCAAGTGTGCCCCAAGAGCCACCCTAAGGACCAACTTCAGTCTGTGCAACAAGGAGCAGATCAGTGCCTGCCAAAAGGAAGAGCCCTAAGACTTGTGTGACCTGCCAGGAAGTGGTCACATCAGTGCTTTCTCTGAACAAGTGAGAAAAAGAAAAAAAACATATATTTTTGTATTTTAAAAAAGTGAAAGGAAGGACACATGAGCTCTAACCTCTGGAGCTAGAAGAAAGCCAAGACTTTCCAGCAGG